>NC_090936.1:907512530-907822278 GCF_040938575.1 Ambystoma mexicanum
CATTCTGCCCGCAAATCCCCATTAGTTAAACAGGGATTTGTGGGCAGAATGGGGCACAAATCCCGTTTTGTTTGGCGCAAATAATCCATGAATTAGGTTCTATGTCTTTTGTTGTTTTTGGATGTATTTTTTTGGCAGGAGAGCTGAGAACGAAAGGTCGGGAGGGAAATGAGTGAAGAGGAACCAAACACTAATATGGAGGGTAGTTGGATAAGGTAAAATGTTGCATGTGTGTTATTTCTAAGGTAGGGGGCAGTGTTTCTCATGCTCCTTGATTACAGCAGTGGTGGTGGCTCTTGGGGAGGAGGGATAGCATTAGCCGATGCCATTTTAAGATAAATAGCAGTTATGCTAAAAATATGTACTTTGTACTAGATTGTTAATGGAGAATGAGTAGGAATAGGTGTTGGAGCGGTGCAAGGGACAGTTTGAAGTTGAAAGTTCCTAGATCAGTAGAAAAAGCAGTTCTGAACTGTCTTCGAAGCAGAGATCTTATCATGAAGTGTGGATGGGTTCTCGGACAAGTCATCATGCTGTGCGCCACCGTATGGTCATGCGGTACTGTCCGGAAAGTCCGCTATGAAGTCAGATGTTCGTAGACGTCTATGGATGCAAAACTAGTTGAAATACTTGCAAAAAGTGTATGGAAGTGTTAAAAATGATTCCAAAAGGTGGGAAACGGCAAAGATTTAAGGTGACATTTTGTAAATTGAACACAAACATTGCTATATTGGGTATGTATGATATTGGTAAGTTGTAGGAAAATAGCAAGCACTGGTAAAAACCTATGAAATTCACTGAAAAAAACATTGTTAAAGCGGCGTTATGGTTACGTGGCACTATTAAAAACCTTTGAAATTCAATGAAAAAACTTTGTTAAGGGGACGTTATGGTTAAGTTGCACTAATAAAAACCTTCAAAATTCAAAGAAAAAACTTTGTTAAAGGGACATTATGGTTTCAAGTAAAATCGAAAACCCCCTGAAATTCGCCAGTTATGGTAAGCTAAACAACCATAACTAGCGCCACTACCGTGCACTGCTAAGACTAACACCCAGGACATCAAAGATGACATCACAAATGCAATTCATTTTCATATATTGTATATGTTTTTATACATCTTTACAATTGCAACAGCCTATATCCCTTACATCAAAAGTATTATTATTATACATCCTAGCATGCCTAAGCCAGCAATTGCATTCATAGAGATTGTACATTGGCTTAGAGGCTAAGCCACTATGATTGCATGTTCTAAAATGGCTGACCCTTTGATGCAATAGGAATGCCTATTTTACATGCAAGACATTCTGTATTTACCATAGAGTTGCATGTATATTTATTGTCCATTGTTTGTGTCTATGTTGAACCTTGTGATCAAGCGGTGAGAGCACCGCGAAACGCGTCGTCTTGTTTTTTGGCTTTTCCTTTGAAGCACATTGCAAATAAAATTTAAAGTGCTCTTTGGACTTTTGTATGCTGCCTTTTTGAAATTTGCTGAAGGATATTTTTACCCTCTGGCTGCTCCGGGAGTGCAGTCCATCTTTTGCTACATGTACCTGTTACAAGCGGCTCTTTTTTCAGGATATATATATATATATATATTTGAAAGAGATGAAGAAAATATTTTGTTAAATATATGCATACCTGTACTATATTTTGTTAGATGCAGATCTTGTTGAATCTGGAAATAGAAATCTTGGACAGTTTCACAGTAGTTTTTGATGCAGATGTCTTTCATTTACAGGAGATATGTACTCTAAGAGTTCAAATGTACATCTGAAGTGTTGAAGTGAGATGACAGGGTTAGGTGTGGAGGGTTTGGATGTGATTGGTGGATGGATGTGTGACTCTTTGAAAGCAGCCAATGAGGGAGTGTTCAGAACATGGAAGTGGAAAGGGGAGAGGGGCTTCCGCTGTGCTCTGAGGTCCGTGGACACCACAGTAGTCAGCGGACAGCACGTGCCATATCCGGGTCTTTTGTGGATGCCTGTCATGGAAAGGGGACTGTGGGGATTAGCCAATCAGGTTTGCTGGGTGTGGTGTACAGGAAGCGAGGGTAGTAGGAGTTTTGTTTGGCAGGAGTTGTGAGAGCACCGACAATGGCTATGGTTATATCTTTGAGAAGCAGACTCTGTGGATTCTGGGGCACTCTTCAATTCCGTAATTGAAGGTGTATGTTGAAAATCATGGCATCCTTAGAAATATTGGATTGGCAGAAGTAGAAGTTTTGTGCCATGCAGTTTGTGGCTTAGACTGGGCAAGTTTGTTTTCGTTCTGTGAGAGTATGGCTCACTTTAAATGTCCATAAATTGTGATTGTGCATTGTGGAGGGGACAGTTTTGGGTTTGTGACTCCAGTGTCTTTGCAGGTTGCCCTGAATGAATACTTTAAAAGCCTAATGCAACTGTTTGCTACTGCTAAGATTATTTTTTCTGTAATAAATCAGAGGAAAACATGGAGATGTCCAACAAATGTTTTCAGTCCACAAATTGAAGAGTCAAGGCAGCTTGTCAATAAAGCTCTATCTGCTTTTTTATATGCTGTCGGAATGTCATCTTTTGAGAATTGGCAATATAAGTTCTGATGGTGTGAATGTTTTGTGTGAAGATGGAGTTCCCTTCACAGATGTGGGAAATGAAATGTTCCTATACAGTTTTAGGAATGCATTGAAAAGGTTCCTGTAAGACAATTGCAAAGGAAGATGTAGAGTATGCAGTATTACTGTACATAAAAGCAAAACAAGGAAAAGTAAAGGTGTTCTTTTCAGAGCCACCATGAAGAATAAATATGTAAATTTGTGTTTAATTTTACCCCCACCCCTTTGAATGGTTGTGACATTTGCGGGGCACATGCCACATCTTGGTCTTTTAAGGTTGCCTTTGTTGAGACTTGAGTGTCGTGTAGGCAGAAGAGGCCTCCGTCCCCAAATGCCGCACAGAGAGAACTTAAAGCCACTCTCTGTGCAGCCGTTGAGGCCACAGGCGAAGATGTTCAAGTCCGGGACCGCGAACCTCTGGGACCCCCACATTGCTGACAGGCTTGGGATAAGACGGCACCAAGAGCGAAGGAGGAGGCGTCGGCTTCCACGATAAAAGGGAGTTCAGAATCGTGATGCTGAAGGACAGGGGCTGTGGTGAAAGCAGTCTTCAGCGAATCAAAGGCCTTCTGTTGTATATCAGACCAAAGAAAGGGAACTTTAGGACTGGTTAATGCGGTGAGGGGAGACACTATAGAAGAGAAACCAGCGATGAATCTCCTATAGAAATTTGCAAAACCCAAAAAGGACTGAAGAGCTTTCAGATTCGTAGGAATAGGCCAATCCAAAACCGCTTTTACTTTGGAGTGGTTCATGGACAACCCCCCAGGAGTGATACAGAACCCGAGGAAATCAACGTTATCAACATGGAACAGGCACTTTTCCGGTTTGGCATATAGCGAGTGTTTGTGTAAGCGCGATAATACCTCACGAACGTGTCGCACATGCGCTTCTAGAGACTGAGAAAAGATTAAGATGTCGTCGAGGTAAACCACGACGTAGACATCTAAGATATCGCTCAGGATGTCATTCATAAACCTCTGGAAGGTCGCTGGGGCATTACACAACCCAAAAGGCATGACAGTATATTCATATAAGCCGTGCCGGGTACAGAAAGCGGTTTTCCATTCGTCCCCGGAACGGACGCGGACCAGGTTGTAGGCTCTGCGGAAGTCCAGTTTGGTGAAAATGGTAGCGTGTGTGAGTCGGTCCAACAAGGGCGTGATGAGGGGAATAGGATACCGATCCTTCCTCGTGATGGCATTCAGGCGTCTATAATCAACACATGGGCGTAGATCGCCTTCTTTTTTCGGCACAAAAAAGATGGGGCTTGCTGCAGGCGAGGTGGATGGTCGTTTGTGCCCTAGGCTCAAGGCCTCCCTAATGTACTCCTTGAGAGCCGTTTCCTCAGATGGTGAGAGGGAATAGATCCGCCCTGTGGGAATCACTGTGTCAGGGAGTAGATCGATGGGGCAATCGTACGGACGATGTGGAGGCAGTGTTTCAGAGGAACCACGATCAAACACAGTTGCAAAATCTTGGTATACCTGGGGAACGTCTTGCACCACTAACCCAGCTACATGTTCTGATGGTATTTCTTGTGGGTCCTGTACTGTAAGACAAGCTATAGCCTGGGCAGGATTGTCGCTGGGTGCGTCTGTGGGAAGACAGAAATGTTGGCAGACGTCCGACTCAAAGTGAACCAAAGTGAACCAAACCCGATTTCCAATCAATGAGGGGGTTATGTTCTTGAAGCCAAGGGATTCCCAAAATGAGCCCAAACTGTGGCATGGTGATAAGATCAAAACTTATGGTCTCCCTGTGTCTGGATTGTATGGTCAATAACAAAGGGGCTGTTTTTTGTTTTACTGGGCCCGAAATCAAAGAAGAGCCATCTACAGCCTGTACCGGTTCAGGCCTGGTCTTGGTCAAGAGGGGCAGGTTTAACAAACGGGCCAAGGAAATGTCGATAAAGTTACCCGTTGCCCCTGAGTCGATTATCAGAGTAACAGGATGCAAAATGGACGCTGTGGGCTGTAGAGTGGCTTGTACATGAATGGGCCGGATACGCCCGAAAGAGGGTGTTGGATTCGGGGTGTACGTGGTATAGCTCGATCCCGTCCCCGGTACTATGATCGAGCTATCTGAAAACCCTGTGGCTTGTGTTTGGGACGGCTTGGACATTCCTTAACAAAGTGACCTAAGGTGCCACAGTAGTAGCAAGCGTTATCTACCCTCCTACGTTCCCTTTCTAGAGGAGATATCAGGCTCCTGACGCCCCCGATTTGCATGGGTTCTTGGGAGGAGTCAGAGAAAGGAACAGCCGTGTGAGATGTGGAGGACTGAGCGAATCCTGCTTCCGCTCTTCTTTCGGACCTACGTGCGTCCACCTGGAGTGAGAAGTCAACCAGATCCTGGAATGCAGTGGGTAATGAGGGTACTACTGATAAGGCGTCCTTCATGGGATTACTGAGACCCCTATAGAAGACTACTGCCTTCTTGACCTCGGGCCAAGAAGTTTCAGCGGAGAGCTGGTTAAAGCGGGTTATGTATTCAATGAGGGAACCCCTACCCTGGCACAAATCCAGAAGTTCCAGAACTCGAGACTGGACCTTGTGTCTAGAATCAAAAACCCTGGACATCTCGGTGACGAGGAGATCGAAGTCATATAAGGCCGGGTTGTCGTTCTCCAACAAGGGGTTGGCCCATGCAGCGACTATCCCAGCCAAATGAGAAAGGGTGAATGCTGCTTTCGTGGTGGAATCTGGGAAAGCCTGGGGTCGGCACAGGAAATGTAACTTGCATTGGTTTAGGAAGGTCTTGAATTTCTTGGGATCCCCATGGTATCTCTCAGGGGCCGCCAGTGGGAATGGAGTAGGGAGTACCACGGGAACGGGGTTCTGAGGTGGGAGAATCGGAGGTGGAACGGGTTGGGAAACAGAGGGTGTATCTCCGAATTCTGCATCTGGGGGTAAAGGGTGTCTGACACTTTGTATGTTGTCGAGACGTTGGTGAATAGACGTGTTGGCTGCTGCCATATCGGCTCGTAGCACTGTAATAGCTTGGACTATAGCAGTCATGGGGTCTTCAGCGTTCCCCTCCATTGCCTACATGACAATAGGCTTCACAGTCTTTTGAGACTTGAGTGTCGTGTAGGCAGAAGAGACCTCCGTCCCCAAATGCCGCACAGAGAGAACTTAAAGCCACTCTCTGTGCAGCCGTTGAGGCCACAGGCGAAGATGTACAAGTCCGGGACCGCAAACCTCTGGGCCCCCACACTGCTGCAAGAAAATGCGGATTAAGTACCAAGCAAGAAACAGTAACAACAGTATTTCGAATAAAACGTAAAAGGTCTTACCAATCGGGGTCAAGGAAGAGGTAGTGAACCTAATGGAGAGGTGCGGGACCCACGTGGACGGAGGTACCCCAAGAGGAGTAATTCTCAGTAGTTCACCTGTTAGCAGGAGCTGTGGAGCTGTGAGGCAAGAAGTCCAAAGAGCCAAGGTGCAAGAGGGTGATCCAAGAGGCAGTCCAATAACAGTCCGTGGTCGAGAGCCATGTATCAATGTGCAAACAAATCCAAAGGGGCAAAATCCAAGAGGAGTCCAGTACAGCAAGCCAGGTCGATTCCGTGAGTGATCCAAAGGTGATTCAAAGTTCGTAGCGCCAAACAGAATGCAGAGCACAGCTGTGAAGCAACGAGTACCCGGGTTTCTGAGTTTAAGTACTTGTGCTTCTGGTCACGTGATGAGCGGCTGAGTCACGTGATCGGGCAAGAGCATCACGTGACCTTACAGTCCCGCGATGCGGAAGCTCAGGGCTAGCCCTTCGCGATCCTAAGCGCCAAGGCAATTGCCAATGTAGGAACGGCCGTAACCTGACAGCCGTCCTGTTACGGACCAGGCGCGGGTGCACTCGCAAGACGTGCCAGAGTCCACGTGAGTCCCTGGGAAGGGGGAAAGAGAGGGAAGGGCGAGACGGGGAATGGGGGAGTGCCTTGGGGACCACATGATGAGGGATCGTGACAGCCTTGCATGGACATCAGACTGCAGAGACTGCAACAGTTATGGGTATCCGCGGACATCGGGGGATTCAGCCAATCAGGTTTCCTGACGTGGTGTAAAGGAAGAGAGGGTAGCAGGTGTTTTATTAGTAGGAGTTGTAAGAGGATTGAAAACTGCCATGGCAATGTCTTTCAGCAGGCAGAGTGTTGGATTTTGGGGGACTCTTGGGTTCATTGTTTGAAGGCATATGCTGAGCATTATGGAGTAGCCAAAAATCTTGGATTACCTGTATTGGAAGTGTTCTGGTATGGAGTGTGAGGCATGAGACTGGTGGACTTGCACACATTTTGGGCAAATAAGGTTGAATTCAAACATCTGGACATTGTTATTGTTCATGTCATGATTCCTGCCCCTCATGTCCCCAGCCCTCCAAGATGTCAGGCTGGAGCCAGGCCACGATCACCTACATTGCCCTCAAGGGCCTCTCCATCGCTCCAAAGACCCACTTGGAGTCAGACTTAACGCTTGTGGCACCAGACTCACTCACTCCCATAGGATAACATTGGGGATTGGACTTGTAGGTCATTGATGGGGACAAGATGGATGCCCCCACATATTTCGGTTCCCAGAACTGCATGTGCGGTCTAGTCTTTTGGGTGTGGTTCAGACTATTTAATCCACACCCAGACTGAGAAACATGCTTTGCGTTTTCTGCACCTGCAGCGTGACACTCACTATATTTGGATCGGTCTCCAGTAGGCCTGCATCTTCATCTTTCTTCTGCGCTCAGCTCCTGCAAGAACAAGAACACCGTTAGGAAAAGCCTTACCTTGCGCGCTTCTGCCCATCATTCATTGCTCCTTCTGTTCAGCGGGCATCTTCGGCGGTCTCATTCCCATCCCGGCACGCCGCTTCCTAAGGAAAAGGGAAAAGAACAGAAAAAAGGCATTAGTAAGCATTCTGCAAATCTTTGCTTATTTTTAAATACTGTAGGAGCTCCAAACACGTACCTGAATCCCAGCCGCTCTGGGGTAACTCTGTCTCCGGAACTTCTCATCCATCTGCAAGAGGGAAAGGACACTCCAGGTTAGTGTGGAAACATCTAGAGGCGCCGCATACCACCCTTAGCCACCGCATTTGTTCTTCATAACTGGCATCCATGCTGAAAACATTGCGGCACCTAAAAGACCCAGAAAAATAACTCAGTTCAATGCAAATACGAAAGGGGTGCAACGCGCATCGTGCTCTCACTCACCTTCAGCGCTACTCATCTCAGCACCACACCGACATCCCCGGACTCCGGCCATCATCTAAGGAAGGAAAGGAACGAAGTTAGAGAACTGTTCAAAAGACTCATTATATTTACCTGTCAGACTCTTGCCAGTGAAGTAACTAAGCAGCAGCTAGCCCGCATCAATCAACGCGCCCCTGCGCTGAAGGGAGGACGGAGAGCACACTATCCAAGAAAACAAGGTGAGATGTGGATCAAAAGGAAGGGTTGGACCCCGGGGAAGAAGGGGTTCAAGCACACAGAGACAATAGGGAGTTAAACTCTACCAATCCTGTGTTTCAGGCCCAGTCTCCAGTCGAATATCCTCCAGGGAAGGGATGGAGGTCGTAAGAGGTCAGAACAGGCTGAGTGACGTCCCCGTGGATACCAGGTGAGCGTTACAGTTCATAGTGGAAGAATGGTTTGGGGAACGTGACTGAAATTTCATTGCAGTTTGCAATGATGGAGATAATGGGATAGTTGAACGAAATGTCCACTAATTTAAAAAAAAAAAATTAACGCATTGCCCAGAGGCAGATGTGGATGCGTTCCAGTTCATTTGGTCTGCAAATGAAAAAGCAAGGTGCAAAGTCAATGTATGCTTTTGTTCGAGATGTTGGCATGACGTTAAAGTATAGTAAGCGGGGGTTGCGACGGACACCCTTGCAGCCCCGTTTTTTAAATTTTTATTACTTACTTTTTTTTCTTCTCGGGTGTACTGCAGGGGTATCCCCCGCAACACCCCGCTCACTATACCACACAGCATAGTGAGCAGGGTTTATACTTTAAAGTATAGTGAGCGGGGGTTGTGGGGGAAAACCCTTCTAAGACTAACAGCCAGGACATTGAGGATGATATCACAAATGTAATTGATGACATCACTGATGACATTACATATGAAATTAATTTTGAAGAAAAAACCCTAAAGGGGGTTGTGTTTATAATTTTGGTAACAAGATGTCAAGGGTGATCGGGAGACCTCTGGCATCCCTGTCTTCACAGGCATCCCAGATTGAGCTGCAGGTTAAGTAGGGATGTGGGAGGCCCAGGAAGTGCCCCCCAACTCCCACCTAGGACGTACCTCCTTCCTCTCCTCCCACACACCCTCCTCCACCTCCTCGACCCTACCAAGTCCTGAACCCCTTGAGCAGGCCACCATCACATACACCCTGCCTATCCCCCACTGCCACATGTAGAGCACCACACACACTTGCACGTATAAACTCTTTATATGGCACTAAATAGAAATGATCATTATCACTACTACATGTTTGTAGTGACTTTCTAGATGCAGAGACATGCAATGGGTGTGAGTGGAGGGAAGTTGTGTATGTTGAGTCCTGGTGAGAGACACATTGTGAACAAGAGATGAGAATGAGATTGGATGCTTTTGAGTATTCCAGCCATAACCCCATTTGTAGAAATATTGGTATACCAATCACCCACATACACACACATGACTTACACACATATGCTGAACAAGTACAATGTCCCAAGCAGGAGTGGCCAAACGGTGTTGCCGTTCACCTTAGGTGACATTGCCACATGCAAGGTTGCACAACATACACTCAACACTCACATTTCAAATGTGGTCCATTCACCTGTGTCAGGTCCATGATGTGTGTGCATAGATGGAGATGCAGGTCTTGCCATATTGACAATGCACACATCATAAACATATAGCAGCAAAGTCAAACACACATGTTTCAAGTACACCGAGCCAGGGCCACAAGGTGTGCAAAATGGACTCACAGACATTTAGCAGTCCAGGTTTCAGCAAACACTCAACAATTGATGCCACTCAATGGAAATGTCATGATTTGAACATACATTATCTTGTCTGTGTCTCATGGTAATAATGTACATGACATACAGAGTCAAAGCCAACACACCTAGCCACTACTAACAGTCAGACTCCTGGGTGGATCTGATACCAATCACAGCAGGCATGCACATCAGTGGACCATGTCTGCTGCACACCACTGACCAAGAACAGATGGTGATGGATGTCATGACTCATAGGTACACATGGCACATGCATGCAGTGGGCCACCAGCATATGCAAGTTACGGAATATGACACACGTGCGATGCATGAAAACTGCATCACATTTCTGACTGACAGGGTCAGTCCATCCGTAGCAAATGCACAGGTGTCACTGTCCTGTCGGTTCTATGCATGCAACACAAGCCGCTGATTCCAAGTAGGAGTGGCACATACGGGTGGCACATGAGCATGCCAACAATGTTTTGTGTGCCCTTGGGATTTTGCATGTGCTTGTGTGTGAACGCCACCGTCCGTGCATGGGAGAGTCCAAGCTCTCTGCATGCACCACTCCTGTACACAAGTGGAAGCTGTGGATGCATCTAGGCTGATGCAGAGTGCCCGCCACCCTATGCCATTAATTCATGCTCAGTCTGGTGCCATGATATCAGGGAGCAGGCCTAGCAATCATAGGGCACCCTCGCTATATATAGACTAACCGTGAAATTACACATGTTTGACAGCTGTCATTTAAGAGAACATCAAAGACAATGGAGGCACAGATGAGACAGATCAACAGAAGAGACCCTATGGTATGTGCAGGAAGATCAAGAGGAACTAGGGCAGGCAGATCACTGCTCAGGACAGCAGGGCCTCAACCACAAGAAGCATCTGTGAGGAGGCTGCACAATGGGCTAGCGTGACACCGCCAGGCCCAATGACACTGGTACACCCTTCTGAGTGCAACATTCCCACTGCTACTGTTGAGGACATTGTGGGCACTCCTACACACAAACTCACCTGCCTGGGGATGAGGACGAGAGTGAGTAGAGAGAAGGGGTACTCCACCCACACCGGACCTGTGATGAATCCCAGTGGGGAGGCACCCTTGCATCACTGCCAGCCATGTCTGCTCCCACCATGCTCCTGCCATCCCAACCCCCACCACACCGCAGGATGTCTCTCCACCTTATGGGGATGACATCTCCTCTACACCTCCTGGGTTACAAACACCCAACTTACCCCAACAGCAGCACAGACCATGTCTGGGGCCAAGATTGCTTGCCACATCAGAGCACTTGAGGTCTACCAGCACAGCACGAAGGAGGTGCAGTAGCGCTGGGATGAGTCACTGCCATGAAGGCATGGATATTGCTGGAGGCAGGGCCAGAAGATCCATCCTGGCTCATACTGTGGGCCTGCATCAGCCCCCAGGACCTCCATGCCAGATTTGCCCAGAGGACTACCAGCGAGTCATGCACATAGTCAGGCCCCTGCATATGCCCCGTCGGTGCTCTCTGCCTCATTATCCACTGCGGCATTTTCCGTAATGATCATTTCATGCTTATCATTCCCAGATGTGTGTGCCATATACATGTTCACTGCACCCCAATGCAGGATAGCGTTGACATGGCATTTGTGTGTGCTAATGTGTCTTGTATCTGTTGCCCGTGTAGATGTAATGTGTGCATGACCCGTTTGTGCTGCAGGTCCCTTGCTGTGTGTGTTTTCTCATGTGTCACCTTCTCCTCTGTTGCAGCTTACATTTCCAGTGACCCCATGGACCAAGACGACTTGTGTCAGACCTGCAACACAGCCACAGGGTGCACACAAGGAGGAGAATGTCAGAGATGGAGTTGTCAGAGGTTGAGGCCTGACCCTGCAAATGGTCAAGGCACATGTGTCCTTTGGCATGAAATTTTAAGTGCTTCACACTAGTGCCATGTATGTTGATTTCTCGAAATGTGCATTTTCGAATGGCTTGTCTGTGTGATTGTGTCATGATGAACATGTGCATACACATGTGTATCAGGTGAGTAGCCCTGTGCTGGATGAAGTGTGTGCACTGGATCAGGTCATACAGCTGCTGGAAGTGTAATTTGCAGGAATGGCAATGATCTCCCTATGAATATGTCGATATATTTAGTCCACATCATTTTGCATTGTGTACAAACATGGATGAGACAGTATGCGCTGCATCGAAACATTTCCACATTCATGGGTAATTCACATGGCATTCCTGGCAGGGCTGAAGGGGTTGGGCAGAAGGGGATTAGGTGCCATAGATTTCTATATGCAGCTGCCATGGCCCGCCTGCTTCCTGGAACAGATACAACCAGACACAATGACAGAAATAGACAAAGTGCAAGGCAAAGCCCAGCTTTATTAACATCCAAATAAAGCAGGGACAGCATACATGCATATAAAGTTGTCTCTCTGAGCATGCTTATAAAACAAGAAACGGGTGTTATACTCACTTTTTGCCATAACTGACATCATACTGTAATCTTAGCTACCAAAACCTACGGGATACAGGGAGTGGTTAAGGGGATTGACTACATATACATTCCATTGGGGTTAAACTTCTGATTGGGTAACAACAATATGATGGCTCCTCCTTAAAACACCTATAAATTGATAATAGTAAAAAGACATACTTTCTACTGTAGGTTATTTGTTGGGGTAATACATACTGGGTGGCCTAACATTGAGGGTTTTGATTGGTTGGCTACTTACCGAACAACCTTGGGCAACTGGCTGGTCATCGGGATATGCGCCAGACAGGAGTAGGGGGAAATAGGTCCATGAATTGCTTTCCATTCAATGAACAAAAATACCCTCCCTTATTCCTAGGTCATGGGACAGAGTAATTTATTTGTAGTTGACCCGTGTCTGGAAATGTGTGTGAGGAGTGAGGAAGGTGTCCTATCTATAAGGAAGACATGGTATCAAGAATAGGCAGACACAAGTGATCACATTTCAAGGGTGTTTATTAAACTGGATATGCAGGTTGGAAAAACACCTAATCTAAACCTAAAGCTAAAATGGGAGCAAGCTACGACCATCAAATGAAAAATAAGGCAGACCTAGTAGCATCTTGTCAAACAAAAAGGGCCTATACTACGAAAAACCTATTGCCAATCCTTACAACTGATACAAAAAGGGTGTGGGATAAGATTTACAAGAAAGAAAGAAGTGTTCACAAATGATAAATCAGGATGTGGTATCCGGGGGTCTCCCTTCCCCATGTTTTGTGCATGGGACAAGGTGGGACTCCTGAGCACAGCACACGCTCCAGCTTTCCACAACACCAGATGACAGTTCAGCTCTCAGATATCAGGATCATCAGTGGTTAAGTCTCTTTTCTAATAAAAAGCACTTTGCACACTCCCCACTTCATGCATGAGGAACTTTGCAGCACATGTAGTGTCTGGATTTGTGCATGGACCTGCTTTGATCCATCGAAAAAAGGGCCATAAGACTACTAGCATGTACCTGCAGCTTTTCCAAATAGGAGCATATCTACATGGTTGATTTGCAAATGCTAAAATGGTCCAGTGGGATGGGTATTGCTCCTCTCACTGTTCGCAAAGTATGGTCAGCGGTAAACTTCTGGCAAGTCAAGCAATTTACAACACAATATGCAAAATGTTCTGCCAAACGACTCGTCTGAAATCAGGACTACAAGACACTGGGCCTCATTATGAGTTTAGAGGTAGCCATGCCCTTAACAAGGGCATGGCTACCCCCAAACCCAGGTCGGGTGTGGGTTCCCTGAATGGGTAAATACTGGGCCATTCCGACCTTGGAGGGCTCAGTATTTTCCCATTCAGGGAACCCGGACCCGGTCCATCCCCATTTCTATTTGAGCCCCCATAGGGCTCAATGGGAATGGGGAGCATGCTAACAACGGGCCCGTTAATGACGGGCCCATTGTTAGCATGCTGGGCCGCTCGCGGGACCCGCTAATGACGTCTGGTAAAACCATAATTGGGCGGTAAGGGGTTAATGGCTCCGGCACCTTTACCAGTGCCATTAACCCCTTACCGCCCTCCTTGTAATGAGGCACACTATCTTGATGTGTGTGCTGGATGGTGCAATTGGTCTAATGTTACTTTAAGCAGCACAAGAGTCATGACTGGCTTCCCGGTGATGTCCTGCTGCCAAATTGCATATGTGGGGGATAATGGACACCCCCTGCACACTTGACCACGATGATGGCTGATGGAAGTTGGAGTGCGTCTATGAGCCTTTCCAATAGTGGTGCATGCAGCACTAGTGTGCTGTATGTGCGTAACAAGCCATGCCTCTTCCAACATGACAGTCATGCATGCACTGTAGACGTCACATATGTGGATTAAAACACACCATTACCTCCTCTACTTCGTGAGTTTCAAATGCCAAAATCAGTGCTATAAATTCTGCTGTTTGTGCTGTGAAATGCACAGGCAATGTCACACTTGTCACTGTCTCAAAGCTGTCATTTAGTTTTGCTTTTATTACTGTTATCCCACTGTGCCATTCACCAGCGCTATGGTCTGTTGACGATGACCCATCAATTAAGAGAATTATCCCCCTCCTAAGGAACTTTTTTTAACATTTGGTATCTCATCATAGTATTCAGTGTTCTGAGTGCATTCATGCATGCTGCCCCCTTCCTTCGCTGGTTCTGCTACGGATCTAGCTAGATTCACCTCTCAAAACCTTACAATTTTGATTGATCGGTGGGATGTAATTACTTCATACCCAGAGGCTATCTGTGTGGTGAATGTTCTTTTGGACTTTTCAAGTATAGGAAATAGGGCATGCTTAACATGAAATGTAACTGTGCATCCCATAGTTATGCTGGCAGATTTCCCAATCGCAAAGCCTGCTGCTGCCCATGCTTGAAATTCAGCTAAAGCCACAATAAGTGTGTGCCCCCTGGTGTGCAGCCTATGACTACAATGACACACCCATGCAAGTTGAGTCACCCTGTAAAAAATTCTGACACACCCACAAACATGCCAACTATTACCAGGACACACCCATAAAAACACCAATTGCACACACACTGTGCAAAGCATGCAATTGACCTTTGGAAATTCCATTACAGAGATTCCAAGGTGAGTATCATGCCACAGGATGGCACCATTTCTTCTCATCCAACATTTAAAGCCAAGTAATATAACACTACAGAAATAGGGTCTTAACAGTCCATAACATGCACAACACTGACAGCACTAAAACACTGTTAGCACCCAACACCCCACTCACAGACACCATCCAGCATATACAAATCCACAAATAGTTGCATCCTCCTCAAAACACAAGGAAACAAGCAAGGGCCAAAAACATGTTTTACGAAATATCTGGACCACTCACACTAGCACCCTAACCCCTGAGACTGTCACAATTACCCAGAAAGAAACACCCATTGCAATTAGCATCAAACTCCTCCACTTACCCCACTACCAACCAATAAAAGCAACCACACAATTGGACACAACAGTTGCTGAATATGTGTGTGTCCAGCACCATTGAGGGTCAGAAGATATTCCAGAGCAATCAGAATTTCACAAAACGTGAGAGTTCATAGTAGAATTCATGCAACAGCTCTGAAATACCATGATAAAGACCCCTGGACACAACACCATGCAGAGCCAGTGGACCAACCTCTGGGCCGGCTCATTGATAATATCATTGGCGTGGGCATGGAGTCACAAACTGTGGAAGACCTTAAAAAGAAGGAGTTGATGAGAAGCGCTTGATGAAGCTGAACATAACCACATTGCCCTGGCCTTTCCCTGAGAGTAAACCAACCATGCCCCCAGAGTGACTCACACTTAGGGAAGAGGTTTCCCTGGCCATCATCTCAGAGGAAGCCCACACAGGTATGCAACGTGTTGCAGGAAGCAAGCAGTACTGAGTTAAGGACATCGGGACTCATTACATGTAGTGCAGTATGGGTTTACCAGTAATGGTAAGGGCACTGGTACCGGTAAACCCTTACCATCTTACTACGAGGTCCCTTTGCGGGGTGGTACTTTAATGCCTGCTGTTTAGCAGGCGTTAAAAACCAACCCCCAAAGGGACCAGGGTGCTAATTACGGTACCGCAATTTGCGGCACCGTAATTAGCGCCTTCCCCATTCCGATAGAGCCCTATGGGGCAAAAATGGGAATGGGGAAGGGCAATGGGGGAAGGGGGAATTACCGCCCCGCCAACCTTGGAATAGGGCTGTAATTCCCCTTTCCTCCAAGGTGGTGCCGGTAATTTACCGGCATGGACCAAGGTCCATGCCGGTAAAATAGCACCTTGGTCCACCGCCTACCGTGTAATGAGGCCCATCATCTTTGTGACACCTCTCACATCCGGCATGTCTGCCAAACCTCTGTACCATGGAACACTGCATGCAACTGTTGCAAAGGTAACACAACATGAATACACACTGGTCCACAACTGTGTAGGTTGAATGTGGGGCTGGGCGGCTGGGTAAGAAAGAAGTGTCACACTGTGTCACCAAGGACAAAAATCATATAAAGAAGGTTGGATCACCTTCCAATCAGTGTAGTCTATCACAAACGAACTTGTCCCAACAGCAGTGAGTGCCTGGGGTATACCCTCACCACAGATAGTTATTAGCAGAAGAAAAAGGTACTCAATTAGTGGGCCAAAGTTTATGAAATTTACATTGTTAGTTTAATATCGATTGAGTTAATTTCTAAAAAAAATGTTTACAATCACTGTTCAAATTACAATCAATGCATATCTGGCATCTGGGCCAATTGTTTTAGGAAGCCATATCTAGAATGTAAGCCTCTATCCAGGAATCAAGAATTTCGGTGTTCTGCATGTTCTATTGTGTTTGAAATTTAGGTGTTTTTCCCTCTATGCAGGAATCTTGAATCTAGGTGTTTTGCATTTGCTGTTGTGTCTGAAATTTAGGCTTTTTACCCTCTATACAGGAATCTCAAATCTAGGTGTTTTGCATTTGCTGTTGTGTTTTGAAATGTTGGGGTTTTCCCCACTATCCAGTAATCTCTAATCTAGGCATCACAACAACATGCATGCACATGCACCAAAGCATCACACACCAAGGAGAAATGCCACTAAAATGATTTGTGGCCAGCATCCCATTGGCATCAGCGGAAATGGCTTCACCCAGATGAGAAACAGCAACAGGTTCACATGTAACTCACAGTGCACATGTGAAATGAACTTCACAAATGGCATGATCCTTACAAAGTAGGCTACATTGGCCAATGAAGAGAAGGACAGTCAATATAAAAAATGTCACATACGTAGTTCACCATAAAACATCACTCGCCATTCCTCACAAGGATTGACCCCTACATGAAAGCAAACACTGACCCATGAATCACTGAGTCAATATTAATCAAGGCAACACAGTCCCATGCACATCACTGAACCACTCGCAGGTAACCTGCCACAACAACACTTGGCTAAGGGGGAAACATCAAAGAAAGCATGCATCTGACTGTATCCCTGCACTGACAAGCTCAACACCGTCTTCCAGCAAGACATGCATTCACAAGAGCCTCAACTTCATTGCCCAGTATACTCATGGGACAGTGAAACAGATGGGACATGGATGGCAGTAATTAACACAAACCAAAGTTGAAAGTATGACATCCAAAGTCTGCAGCACTGCACACATTATATAAATTGCCGAAGGCAGGTCCAAGATACTCCACATTAACCCTGTGAATACACATATCCCTCACCCAGGCATCCTCTACAACCTACCATCATCTAGGCACATTGACACAGGTGATACACCACCAACATGGGGCACACCTTGTCACTCATACATAGCCATTCAATGATGCATTGGGCTGGTACGATACCAACACACAAACACTTCCTGCACATCCCCATGCTCCCTTCACATTCAGCCCCATTGCCAATCTCAGCATGAATACACATAAAGCATACAAGGCACAATCACACAGTTATGACAACAGTGGGAGGACCTGTGGATCGGAATATGTATGAAGGCAAGATGTCTGAGAACATACTGCAATGTCGTAACACTGATGTGAGGCATGTGTGCACATCCATAGTTTATGATGGACTAACATGTTTCTATTTGTTTCCACTTCCCAGTTGCGGATGGAGGAAAGTGCCCTGGAAAATTTTTCCAACAACAGTGATGATGGAGAAGACCAGCAACCACATCTACCTGTTTAGAGCGTAGAGCGTAGAGCTGGAGGAGGCGGAGACAAAGGAACCAATGTGGTTCGTCCTCATCTGGCTCCAGGTGTATGTATCTGCAACTCACCCTGCATGTCCAGGAGAGAAGCTTAGAAGTACTTTCCTAGGACTGCTTCCCCCTCACACAAGTGGAGGACATATACCAGATATTCCTTGGAGAGTCCACATAAATCACATCCACAAATGTTTAGTCTCAACCACTTCCCTCTCCTGTGGAGCCCACCAGGTCCGGAGCCCACCAGGTCCTTGGGCTGGGCCGCTGCTGTACCCGGCACCCATCCCCAGGCAGGCCAAATACCACCTCAGCCTGCTGTACCCTCAAGGGTGGGACCGCCAGACTGAATCAATATCTTCTTAGAGCAGCAGCAGCAGGAGGTACTCCAGGTATTGCAGATCCAGGCAGAGAATTGGCAGAGTAAGGGAACTCCATATGACAAGAGATGTCTGAAAGTGGTCAGTAGCCTGGACACTGTGAATGAAGCAATTCTGAGACTGGGGCACAGGTCAGAGGAGCAGATGATTATCCCTTACATAGACAAGAGGTAATGTGAGATGGTGGACAGGGCCAGGCATGCGAATGGCACCCTGCAATGTGTGCCATAGTCAATCAACCAACCACTCACCAGAGTGGCCCTCGGCCTGGAGGCAGTCATGCCACTCGGAAGGAAGACATTATTAAGTATTTCAATCAGGCAATACACCCTGGTCTCAGCCTGGTATGCAGCACACAGCTGAAATGCTTATTTTATTATGTCTATAGGTTAAATATTCTGAGTGATATACCACTCATATCACACCCCTTCGCAAAATACCTCTGGTCACAATGGACCAGGAATCTGGCTGGTTGGTAAAGGTAATATTTATTTATGTAATTATTTAAAATTTGAATCAAACATATGCTTTGTAATAGGGAGCAGCAATCACCAATGTGGTGACGATAACAGATAAGAAGGTATGTAAGGCAGTTAAATTCACTTTTAGCGACACAGAATATAAAACACTAGAGAAAAAAACACTTTTGGCTTGTTTGAAAGGATAGCACTTAAGTTAGGATCTCCCCCTGCAATATTCCTCAACCCACAAATAAGCAATTCTGAATAGATATAAGGAAGCAGCAGGTAATCAGGAATAAAGAACCGTAAACAGAATTTGAATACAATCTTCCCTCCCCAAACAAGAGAGAAAAACAGGTTTGCAATCTTACACTTAAAATGACATTCAAAAATTGCTTAGCAAAACAATGAAAAGTGTGCAAAAATTCTTAAGTCAGTAAAAACGTCTATGGGAGCAACGTTGGAAAGATGCTAACAATCATGAGCTATAGTTTGAGCAAAAGTAAACACTTTAATTCTTAATAGAAGGTTGAAAGTAATTTAAAATAAGAATCACACGTGTAAAACTTTGCAATTTTCAGATTCCTGCCTAAATTTAACCAAATGGTTGTTAAGAAAAAACTGTGAAATACACTGATTTGGAGTGGGTCGGGATGTAGCTATGAGTCTTAGGTATAACCCAGAGTTTAAATTGAGTGAGTTATGCAATGTTGAATGAGAGGAGTTTTTGGAAAATAAAGGCGCGAAAAGGAACAGAAATCGATTTTTACAATGACAGTTTTATTCTACACTAGGGCATTCAGGCTAGGTTGCCAGATATAAAGACAGTAAGCTCTAGAGTTGATCCGTTTTAAATAATAATGTAAAGAAGTTAGCACTAGCGCAAGGAATCAAAGGCAGGATGGCAATAAGGAATGTGACAATGTTACAAGTTCTGAAGGTAAGGATAGGATGCTTTAGAGATTGGGATAAAACAAAACAAGGCAAGGTCTGCTATGATTTTCTAGCTTCCTATTAATACCTACAGTCCACTTTAATTTAGAATTTTGGACATTCAAGAGTTCTGGTCATCCCACGGATCAGGTCTAACCAAGGGCAGCAGGGTGCATCTGGTGGGATAGGGTCAGCTGGGCAAATCTGGTCACCGAAATGCACTTCTGGTTACTAGAGACTGGAGATCAGTGGGATGGCAGTTTGCAGCAGGCATGCATTTAGTAGTAGCAGGCCAGACTGGATCAAAATGATTCCCTTGGGTTTTGGGATTGGTTTAGAATTTGAGGCCTAGCTGAAAAAAGAGTTCAGCAATGCATAGGCCTTGGCTTTGTAATGAAATCAGGAATCGGGAACAAGGATGAAGAAATCAGGAGCAAGACGCCACACAGAAAATCAGGAAGAAGTCAGGAATCAGTGTGTGTGTGTGTTGTCAGGTTCCCTTATTTATCATGCCAAATGACATCACTAAAGTATATGGCATAGGCACGTTTACTGTCCACACCCATAATGCTAGGATTGGGAAGGAGCATGGTTTCCGACTACAGTTATCAGTTTTCAGTTATCACCTCTGAGAAAATTAGATGCACAAATTACATATTGTGTGGGTCACATTTCAATCCAAACCCTAAGTCCATGGGACCTGGTTTTGCATTTGTGCTACATTTTGGCAATTTTAACCATGAAAGATTTGGCCTAAAATTTCCTAATTTTGTACATAGATGCGCAATTACTCCTAGATTATGTGTATAAAATGTTAAGTTTGCAACATTAATACTTTCCGCACAATCAGTCATTCTTTATAACTGCTGTTCCTTACGAAGTAATAAGTCCTACCAAGTCTTCTAATGAATAGCATAAAATTAGATTTAGAATTATGCACTTTTTACATTTTTGCTCATGCTTGCTGCAAAGTTGCGTGTCTTGAAGTTTTATTGCAAAATAGGCATTTTCAAACCAAATGGAAGTCCATTGTCACTTTAAGCAGTTTCTTTCTTTCTTTCAACTGCAAGCAAATGTCAATTCCTTTGAAGCAGGGTGACGGGTCTCTCCCTTGACTGAAGTTTCCTGCCCCTCCCACTTGAATGGTGAGTGTGTTAGTCTGCTATTGTCTCATCCTGGAGCAAAGAAGAATGTCTGATGACGACTAGGAAGTCCCATTGTCCTGGGTATTCAAAGCCTCCAAACTATCAATTAGCCTTTCCTGTGCCAGCATTTTGAGGTGCCACCCTTTCTCAGGGCTAGCAACTTGCAGAGCAGTTTTTTTTAAAAATATAGTTTACCAACTCAGCCTGGATTTTAGCTTTGATTTCCTCCTTTTAAATCTTGACTTTAGACGTATAGAATAAAATCAGTTTATAGGTGTATTTCTAATAGTAGTAAATCCTTTTCGATTCTTAAATAATCAAGCCTTTACACAAGAATATACTTTAAAAACAGGCGATTTTGCTCTTCATTCAGGAAAAAGCACATTTAACTTATTTCTTTAAATTCGGTTTTCCTCTGCAGCAAATATACACTTTGGGCATCTTTAGTCATTTCCTTGAGTGCTGTAGTTGTTTGCAGCATGGATACATGTATCATGCATCTGTTTAGAGTCTTTCTCTTACAGCTGATTCTTGATACTGTTGCAAAGAAATAGCTGTGTTTCCCATGTAAAACGAAAAACACGGTCCCTGGGCTGATTTTTCAAAGACACTTTTGATAGGAGCTGCCATTCAAATAAGGCCTGGTTTCTCTGAGACTCAAGACTGATCCAGGGCATTACAGGGCCTTTTTGATCATAGTGGTTCAGGAGGAATTATAAATTTAGCGCCAAATAGCACTTTGAAGGTTGAAAAAATGACATTTTAATGAGGCATTTTGGGTTTTGAGCACAAAGATGCTGCCTCTTTCATTTCACTCCATGTTAACTGTTGCATAGAACACTGGCATGCTCCTGCAGTGCGTACTCTGTTCCACCGCACCTGAAATGTGTGTTGGCAGGGCAGTGCAGCCATTTTCTGGTTATTACAAAACGCAGTTTAAAGATTTTGGCGCATACAGGAGTCAGCACTGCCATTATGTGCTGTTTCTTGTACCAATTCAGAAACATGATGTAGTAAGCATAGCTGAGTGGGTCAAAATATCGCACAACATCCAGGCATCCAAACCTTTGCCTGCATCCAAGCTGAACCACAACACAAACAGCAATGTGGGAGGCAAAGGAAGCAGTCTAAACTCCCACCTCAGACTCTTCTCCTATCTATCCACAGCCTCCTCCTCCACCTCCTCCCACACCTGCATCACCTGCCATCACATCCTGAAACCCACACACCCTTGAGCACAGCACCATCACACACACGTTTACCCATACACATTCTTTATGTTCCACTTACATGCACCTCTCACCATTCCCCAATTCACTTCTTGTATATTGCACAAAATAAACCACTGTAGCCAAATACGTATTGGCTGTAGTCACTTGCCAGGTACAAAGGTATGGGATGAATGTTAATGAATGAAAGTAAAAAGTGTGGGATGTTAAGTGCTTTGCCTTTGCACGTTTACAACAGGGCGAAATGTGGCCAGAGTGACAGCTGAGACCATGCCAAAGAACATCACTACACGCATAGCACAGCACCAAAATAAAGCAGCATCTGCAAAGTGTGGACATGTCACTAGGCATGCATGCATGAATCACATCTCTGCCTTTCAATAAGATCATCCAAATTAGCATACAATTGGGCATCTCACCTAATTTGTCCAAACATCTCTATACCACAAACCCACACATATACACAATGCTTACAAGTAGCCTGGACATCTGAAATGTCACAGACAGGAGTTAAGTCAAAGTGTTAATGGTTAATTTCATATTATGATGCCACACGAAAGGCAGCGAACAGATGCCACATATTTTCCAGTCAATGTCAGTGATGCTTGTGAATACAGTGGGATGCTGATCATACCCTACAGATATCCTATGCATTACACACACCATGAACACATCCAACACAATCAGGTGTCATGGAGACATTGAACGGCTGCCATGGTGCATGTGGACATCAGTGCTGTGAAAGGAACATGTTGAAGACATATGTACGGTGTTAAGAAAGCACCTGTCATGAGGTGAGACTTCAGTGCAGTGGCCGCCTGCCTGGAGAGAGGTGAAACAGTACCTCATAAAGGTTTGTAAGGGAGAAACACCCTGGCCAACATGTTTGCTGGAATTTTCATGGACAGCCTACCTGGCTGGGCCACTCACAGAGCTCAAATGCATGGGACCATTTGGACATGTGAATCATACTGTGGGATGTATTGTCCCATTCTGCGATACTATGCGGCCTCACTCTGCTATCTATGGTGCGAGAAACAGCAAAATGGTGGCAAAACCCCTGTGCGCGCCAAAACCTCCAAAACTGAGTTTTTCAACACACAAAAAGATGGCTGCACAACTTGCCAATCATGGTACATGTGTGGTGGAACAGAGCACATGCTGCAGAAAAAGGGCCAGTGGGCTCAATGACAAGTAAATATGGAATTCGGAGGGAGAAGCAGCGCTTTGCAAGTGAAACTCCAAAATTTGTCTGTAAATGACATTTACTTTGCTGCTGAAACTTCAAAATGCCTGTATAAAACACTTTCCAACACTCAAAATCTTGCTTGTGCTAAAATTCACTTAATCTAATGAAGCACTGTGAATTTACAAGGTCCTGAAATGTTAAAAGCAAAACATTTTCTCAGCAAAACTGGACTGCCTGTGAATAGCATTTTCTGTCAAAAATCTGTGTGCAGCCACACTGGCTACCTGTGAGTGACAGCCCCTGTCAAATGGGCTCTCCTGATTAAACTGTAAAGTTGTCTAAAACTAAAGATCTGCCAGATTAGCAAATATAAAAGGACTGTTGCTGAAAGGAACACAGATCTCAGTTGTTGTTGATCCCAAAGTTTTGAATCTAAAAATGTAATTTATCAACGTCATCTGATGTAACAAGTTTTTTTTATGCTGGATTTCAAGTCAAGAATTTAAGAATTTACTTAGGCTGGCTGGGCCTGCAAGAGGTTGAAAAACAGGTTTCCACCCAAGGGGAGGGCATGGCTCTCAGCAGATACTCACTGACCCATGATAATTGTGGGGTAGGCCAGATGTTTGTCTACTACCAAGGACTGGACAATGGCAGATTCTCCAGGCCAGGAGATGGATGTGTGAAAAGGTTGTAAACTAGGCTTGCAGACGAAATTCCCAATGCTGGGGGCTGCTCCTTGACTTCATAGACAGACAAAAGGCTGACCATTTGCTGCTAAGAATATGTAATGAAAATCTTTTAGAGACGTATAACTCGCTATCAGAAGTGGTGAAAAATATAAAAAAGGCAGATTTGTTAATCTAATTTTTGGCTCTATAGTTCAAAAGTGGTCGAACTGTGTAGCATATTCTGAACACGAATGGCAATATATGTGGTTTTATGGGAACTGTATTCATGAAGAAATGGACAAAATGCTGCAAAAAGGCAAAACAAGGTCTCACAGCTGTGGGTTTTTGATCAACATATACTCCATAAAATATGTAATCCTTGTATGTGATTTTCATAGAGGTTACAAATGTATAAATAATTATTTAGGACAAAATTCGATTTTGATACTAGTGGCTAGGGGAGGTTTCTAAGGATTGTAAAAACTAAACCATAAACTTGACATCATCTGTCTTTGATCCCATCACTCGGATGCAAGGCGGAGAAGAGGCTCTGATGCAATCCCAGTTCACAGGGGCGAGTTTAGTTAAGCCGGTCCATATACCCATTTTGGACCCATTTTGGGATGTCATTTGAAAGGATAAATAGAGACATCTGACAACACATCCAAACTCTCTCTTCTGATTCCAGCAAAGCACTTTGTTCCAGCATTCAACATCCAGCCTTTAACATCCTTCCAGATCCAGATGCCAATCACCAGGCCAAGCAGTAGCTGAACCATTTTTATCTAGGCCTCAATCCTCAATTAATCCTCAACTAATCTTTACAACCCAGTGAAGCGCTGTGGTGTGGAGAAGCATCCTGAAACTATCTGGCTTGCTACCATAACGCTTGTCTGATGAACTCGCCATACTGCTGATCAGAAATATCCAGAAACAAGAAGGGCAGATCTCATGCAGTTCCGGTGAATGGCCTAGCTGATGTGCTGTCCTTCCCTGATAGACCCGATCCATTGACCAGAATCTTGATGGACAAAAAATCTTAAATCCCAGTGGATTGTGAGTATTAACAGGACGCTAGAGAACTATTGTATACCTTGCCTTATCTTGTTCCAGCCTAATATCTGAACTATCCTTACTTTCATAACCAGTAACTGTGTCAAAATCTTTAGTGCTTCTTATTCCCTCTGTTTGCTAACGCCTCATTTTCATAGTCATTTTATTTGTGTAACTCTTATCCCTAAATCTCACTTCGAGTGTTTCGACTGGTTCGGCCGGGGAAGGCGCTGAGGATATGTTACTGAAGTCATGAATCAGTCTACGAGCTTCCTTCGCCCCAACCTGGTTGTCTAGCCTACATGCTCTACCCTTGAGTAAACGCATAATCCATATTTTCCGGTTTTAAACTGAAGTTCTTGTCCAAATTCGTGTCTTTATTTTAGAAAAACACCTCCCACTAAAACCCCCATAACTCCCTCAGTTTTAAAGATAGAAACGACATTTCAACTCCCACTGATACCTAACACCCTTAGCTACAACCCAACCCAAAATGAAAACAGTGTAGTTGACCCGTTTTCATCAACAATCGCATAGTACAAATTTGCTGCAAATTTACATTTTGCAAATTTACACGTGTGAATTGTCTTTAAATTATTTCCCACTTTGCCTTTGAGATTCCAATTGTTTTCTTTTGATTAAATCATTCCTGGTGATTGCTTGCATCTGTTCAAAGGGGCTCCTGTAGAAATGTATCATAATTTAAGCATTTTTTAACACATTTTGTGTTTTTGCTCAGCCAGTTTCAAAGCCATTCTGACAGTTGAAAAGTCAAATCCATTTTCTCTTGTGTTTAAGGGGGGGAGGTTGGAGTGATATTCTGTTTGGTCTATATTATTCCTGAGTACCTGCTCTCTCCTCACATCTAAGTTGCCTATTGGTGGGTTGAGGGGTGTTGCAGGGGGAACCTCTAACCACAATGCTATCTGTTCCAAACCCATCCAAAAGTATTCTTTTTATGCTGCATTCTTTTTTTGTTCATTACTCAATTCCCAGTGCATTAAAGATATTCACTGTCCTTTTCACCCCTTGGTGATTGTTGTTACCTATTAAAAATATAGTGTGTTTTAAATTCTCAATCCATAAATAAATATTTACCGTTACAAACTAGCCGATTCCTGGTTCAGTGTGACCAAGGGGTATTTTGAGAAGGGTGTGATATGAGTGGTATATCATTCAGAATATTGAACTTATAGACAAAAAGGGTTTCCTTTGCGCACTACATGCTGGGCGAGACTTGGGTGTGTGATAATGAGCGGTAAATCACTATTACTAGAAACTATTTCTTGCTCCCATAAGTGTTCTTGTCTGATATAAATGGGAGGAGGGTTCACCAGAGGTGGCCATGACACAGCCCCGACCACTGGCACCGGTGAACCCTGCGAAGTGCAAAGGCCCCACTGCCCCTGCTGAGGTCTCCGATGACCCTCCTGCACACTACATGTCACGACTCTGGCCAAGGAAAAGGGGCAAGAGGAAACACTCCAGCCATGTGGGGATTGAGGATCCCCAGAGAGGGGACGTCGGTCCTGTCGCCCCAACATCCATGCCTGCACCTACTGGGCAGATGGCACCAGCCACCACCACTCCACACAAATGCAAAGCAATCCACCAACTGGAAGGGTTGACTCCTCCTCCCAACCTTCAGTGGTGTGGAAGCCCAACTTCACCCAACAGAATTTTATTTTATTGAGCATTTGTAAGGCAAATTATAAAAAAGAACTGTGTTTCAAAGCACCACAAGGCTAAATGGGAAGGCAACAGGGGAAATAACAACAGTGGCAAAACAATAATATACAGTCGCTGTCTTACTAGGACTTGGGGCATTTGGCAGTCCATTCCGGAGAAGTGCAAGGGAAAGGAATGAAATGGGTAAGAGAGAAGTGGAAAAGTACTGAAGGGTGGCCCGCGAGGGAAGTGCTAAAGGGAGACAAGGAGGAGAACCTCAGGCTAAGTGTTGGTACAGGTGCCTCACAAGGTGGAAAGTGGCACCATCACGGAGGGCCCCAGAAGGCAGTGCAGTAGGGGGACAGGTGCTGGTATTGACTGGGAGGGTGGGCCTGGGATCCTGTGAGATTCATGAGGACCAGCCCAAAGTCACAGGGGCAGTGTGATGATTAGCAGGGAAGGGAAGAGGTAGAAAAGAGCAGAGTTTTGATCAGTTCCCGGAACTTGAGGAGATCCGGCTCAAGTCTGAGAGGGCAGGCAGGCTGTTCCAAAGGTAGGCACCAGCTGAGGAGAGCGACCCGTTGCCCACTCTCTGCTTGGAGAAGCGTTTGACAGTCAGAGAGTTGGAATTAGAGGAGCGTAGGGCTGTAGCAGGGAAGTATTTAGGCAGGGAAAGGTGGACATATCATGGTCCCATGCCCCAGAAAGCCTTGTGGTTAATGCAGAGGGTCTTGAATTGGTCCTTGTTGCCACAGGGAGCCAGTGGAGAGATTTTAGGGCTGGAGAAATATGGTCCCTGGGCTTCATTCCAAGGATAGGTCTTGAACCCTGTTCTGGATAAGCTGGAGAAGGCAAAGGGAGGAAAGAGGGAGGCTGAGAAAGAGGGTGTTGCAATAGTCCATCCTGGAGAGATTCAGAGCTCTGGAGACATTGAGCTTCTGGGGGAAGGTGAGAAAAGGGGGAATGCCTCTGAGGAGGTGGAGCTGGAAGTGGCACTTCTTGGTAAGGTCCATGATGTGAGGGGTAAAGGAGGGAGCAGAGTCAAAGATGACCCCAAGGTTTTTGTTTTGGCCACACAAGATGGTGAGGGTAGAAGGCCCAAGGAGGTTGGCCAGGGGGTAGGAGGAACAGAGGGCACAGGTCTCCCAATGAGGAGGATTTACATCGTACTGACTTTGAGACAGAGATCATTCGCTGCACACCAGACCTGAATGGCGGACAGACAGTCAGGGATGACAGAGGAGGAAGAAGGGGAGGTAGAGGGAAGTTTGAAGGAAAGCTGTGTGTCATCGGCATAACACTAGAAATGAGGAGAGAAAGAGATGATTAGGTGAGCTAGATGGGTCAGATAGATTTTGAAGAGCCATGGTGATAGGATAGAGCCCTGGGGGATGCGACGGGTAGAGGGTGGTGGTGGAGGAGACAGGGCCCAGTTGCAGCTGGGAAGGGTAGTGAGTGAGGAAGGAGGTCAGCCAATCCAGGGCCTGAGTGGTGATACCGAGGGTGTCACAGAGACATTTTATGAGTAAGGAATGGTGGGCCATGTCAAATGCTGAGCAGAGATCAAAGAGCATGAGAGCAGAGGGAGAGTTTGAATCATGATTTGCGAGCATGGTTTCACAGGTGTTCAGAAGAGCAGTTTCCATGCCTCTGGATGCCCGGAATCCAGATGGATGGTCATGAAGGCAACTACCAAGATCATTGTGGAGTGTCAGTTGCGGGAGGATAAACTTTACGAAGAGATTAGCCAAAAAGGGAGTAGTAGATACAGGGTGATAGATAGCTGGGTAGGAGGGATCAGCATATGACTGTTTTAGGAGAGGGTGCACAAGGGAGAGCTTGAGGGATAGAGGGAATGTGCCAGTGGTGAGGGGGGCATTGCACAAGTCAGCAAGAGCTGGGGCGAGGGAGTCAATATTGCCCTTTATGGTTCTGGAGGAGCAGGGGAGCATCTGTTTAGAGGAGGCCTTCATAGAGATGACCACTTTAGAGACCTCATTCAGTGGCATGGGCAGGAGGGAGGAGGGTGAGGAGGTGTGAGAAGGGGGGCCATGGGAGGCAGGGTATTTAGGGTGTTGATGACCAAACATTTACAACTTTCTTTTTCATTACAGTATTCTTTTTCAGATTTACATATGCTTTTCCAAACAAAACTTTTCTAAACATGAACATTTTAAAAGAGTTTTTTTCCTGTACGATGCAGAATTTAAAATACTTAAAAACATTCTAGAACAAAAGCTGATTGTCATATTGTTCATTCTCCATATTCTTACACTTCCACTTTTTGGTTTTCGTATACCAGCCCCATACATGCGGTCCCAATGCCAATTTTCCCTTTCACAGTTTCATGAAATTTCACAATTTCGCTGGTTCATTTTGACATCATTCTAACAGTTTGTTTTAGACAACAAATCTGCAGGGTCACTGCTTCTCATGTAATTCAATTGGTATTCAACACGATTACTTGCATAGTAGGCAGTTTGTTTTTCCAGATCAGCATTCAGTATATGTAAAAAACACGTAAGCCGTAATATGGCTTTGGTTGTTGAACCCCACATGCATATCAACTAGAGCCATTCTCTTGAGCCAACCAAGTCGCCCGTAGGCTAAGCCCTGTGGAGCTAAGGGCTGTGATTCTGTTTAGCTGTTTAGCTGGCGAGCGGAGAGCGGTGCCCTTGATGACCGCAAACTCAGGACCACAAACCAGGAGGAAAACGCTTCAGCATCGGCGGATGTTGAATCCGTGGACAGCAATGAAAGCGGCGACCGGCTCCCAAATGGCAAAGGTAAGCGAGCTGGGTGACGGGGCACCCTGGCCTTGTGGAAGCGAATGTGTTGCCTAAGTCTCTTATAGTTTCACTTACACCCACGCACCCCAAGCCTGCTGCCACAAACTTAACAACGGCCGCAATTATGCTTTTGGTAGCAGTCGAAGCAAATGACATTACTAAACTGGATGAAGCAAACACTACAAACAAAGCACCCGCCGCTCACCTCCAACAACAGTCACATGATCTTCGCGAAGAGCAGCCTCGGGTTATTAACCCAACTCCCTCTTCCTCCCCTGTCCGTTCTCCTGAACGCCCGCCGGCGGCAGCCTCACCACTTGGTGAATCTATGAAGCAGAACGAGCCTGTTGGCTGCAAGGGGATCTCTACAGCAGCTGTACTAGTCGTACAGCCTCCCACCCCACTGCTGCGGGACAATAAAACCTTCACAATTCCTTTGATAAATAGTCCTGAAGTCTTCTACTAGCCCTTTGACGTGACTGATGTTGAAATGATTGAAGCCGAACCCCCAATTGCAAACATTCCGGCTGAACATCGCACGCTTCACACAGACACTTTAATTGTTGCCTCCTGTCGATTCGTAACATCCGGCAGGAGTGAAAAATTACCCATTTCTACCAACATGTCCGCAATATCGGTCTCTCCATCTTGCCTGTTGCTAAATGACGAACTTTTAAACTCAAACTTCATATTAAACACTAGCAACCTATGTGGACCACCTGGCACCCACACTTCAACGGAATGTTCTACTCCGAATTTAACGCCTTTAGTGTCAAGGAAACGGCCTCAGAACATTCTTAGACTTGCACCCGACGTGAACAGTGATAACAAACCTTTAATACCTGCTAAATATGAAGAATGTGATGCTCTTGCATCAAGTTCTAAAGGACAAAATAATGGTCATTCCACGGAAATTCAAACTGAGCTGCTTCTCAAGTCCAATAAGTCACATATTGCAGGGAAAAACGTTAACATCAGAAAAAATAGTACAAGCCTAAGTATTGAAGGACGTGAAGCGTGCCTGCTGGCACAACTAGACGCTGACTATGCCTCTGCAAAACAAAGGCTGCTGACTTACTACGACCAACGTAATCAAACTTGTCCTCGGCCACTGTCACAGCTCAATTCAATCGAATCAGTTGACTTGGTCATTCAGGGAAACCTTCCTCGGCAAGACCATTCGACAACAAATGTCGATGGCGCTGATCTGAGCAGCCACTTCCCTGGTATTGCTGATGGAGAGCCTGCAATAAACAATAATGTGTCTTCAAATAAAAGTGTGGCAGAAGGTCCCCGATTACCTAATTTGGCATCCACAAGCACTCCTCGAGTCCGTTCCTCCTTGTCGAAGAAACACTTGTCTGATCACTCGAAAAAAGTCCAATCAAGCGCTCAACTATCATCGCACGAGGAGACTTCCTCGAGTTCACACTCCTGTGCCGATGGCTCCTCATCGTCATCCCAGAAATCCAGTCTCTCGGCTGCAGCTGCCACGCAGCTGTACAACAATGTGCTTGCTGCGACCTCGATGGCGATGATTCTCTTCACAAAACTTTAGGAATCACTTCATGACGCCTTAAAAGATCAGACAGCTCTAATTGCAGTTCTATCCGACAAAATGGTGAAAACATAAAATTTCAACAACTTTCTGAAAAATCAGATCTCGAGAGAAGCCGATTTTACGACTCGGTGGCAGGAAGGCCTGACAGATTTAGCCGCACGTCACCACTGTCAAAACGACACCCTGTCAGAAGGACTCTGGAAGCCCTCAAGTGGATGCGGCATAATGTCGACGCTGTCTTTTCCAACTCAGTACTGCAACACCCATCAACTGCTAAAGTGCTAGAACTCCTAACAACAGAGTGTTCTACAGAAAGTGGGACAAACGATCTTCTAAACTCGGCAGCCGGGCAAAATCCTAGCTCGGAAAATACTCTCTTGGCATCCTCGAGTGTGTCTCAAAATGGGCAGCTTAATCATCCAATCCTGATTCCTACTCTGACATGTTGTCAGTTGCATCTCGATGACCCCCAACAAAATTTGAAAACAAGCAAGGACAACACTGAAAAGGAAACTACTACTCCATGTAAGACTCTAAAAGGAGCGGCTTCTGATGCGGAACAGCCTGCAGTAATTCTTCCAAAAGATGAGAATCAGGACTCTGTGTTCTCAGTTCCGCAGTGTGCGTCAAACTCATTTGGCATTTTCGCGGGAGCTGCGAAATCAATAACCTTTTCTCTTCCTGATCCTTCAGCCAAAACTTTAAAAACTGTGAAGAGCTTACGGGCCGTCAGCAAGCCAAATCTCAAACGTCCACATGCTGCAACTGACAAATGGAAAGTAAAAAAAAAATCATCAGAAACTTACCATCACCGACAAAGTTGGGTTTGTTCACACGAACAACCAAACCGGAAGAGGATGAGGCTAAAGCCTCTGCCATTTCTGCGAAAGGTGTAAGACCAACTTGTGCACTGGCCCACCCCTCAACTAAAAGACGAAGAATTGAGTCTGCAAGTGAACAGTCGAGAGCCTCGATAGTATCCCTGAAATAGATCTCTGCAATCTTTCTACCTATTCCGACCAGGAAGATCTACTTGAGAGACACAACGTGAGTGTAAATGATGTCATACAGTCTCTTCCACCTGATGTCTGTCTAAACCCACAACAAATCGAAGGTCCGTGCCAGAGGTTTCGTCTCCTCGTTCTGGAAACGAATCTCATAGAGCGCGTGATCATCTTGTGCATTCAACTGAACATTCATCAAGATGGAATCCTAAATGTACCAAAAATCAACAAAGTAAGAAGGTGCATTATGTATCTAGAGCTCACCAAAATCTCTCTTCCTCTTCAACTGCACAAATTGGGAAATTACATCTTCAAAATATTCAAGACGATGATAATGATGTCAATCTTAATCATGCAAACGTGATGAGACTACTTAAATGCATTCCAACACTACGCACAATCGAATCAGCTGACATTAAGATTGTCGAATACCCAACGGAACACACGGCTGACCGGGTCATTCTGCACATTGCTTCTGCCTCTGTTCGAAATACTATGATGCGTGCCTCTGACGAGCTATTGGCTTTTGGTTTTGATATTTCGATTGAACCTCTGGTACACACAAAGAGTTCCAATACTCATCCTTTTTTGCTCTCATCTAAGGCTGACGCCTCCATAAGCTGTAAGGAGCTAAGGCAGTCACTTGCGGAAATCTCACTAAGACACAACCAAAATCTCCAGAACAGCTGCAAGTCAACATGGGATAATCAAAAACTTTGCTCCCGCAATAGGAGACAATAGCCATGACCAACTGGTCGTGAACCTTGGTGCGAGTTCCTATCAGGGAACACGAGAGGGTTCACGCATCTCTTCAACATCTTTGAAGCTGACCTCCAGCGTGCGGTTATAATCTGTTTACAAGAAACGTAGCTTGTTGAGGCTCCAACGAGAGATGGCTTTGAAGTTCATCTGAACCCCGCTGTAAAAAATCCACAAGGTCACCCTTATTCTGGGCTACTAATAATGACTAAAGTTACTAACCAATGGAAAACTCTGGAAGTCTCAAATCCAAATTACTTTATTCAGGGGATTCATATGCAATCTACTCAAGGCCTCATAGAAGAGCGTCAAAACCTTCTGATCATTAATGGATACTGGAATCCTCACAAAATTAGCACTGCTATGTTTCTGAAGGCCATTACTAGCCTCATAGACAACACTGTTATAAAATACAGAAACCTGTCGATAATCTGTTGTGGGGATTTGAACTGCACCTGGTTTGGCTTTGATACCACTCGACAAGTATACCTACCTCTAGCCGAACACGAGCTGTCCTGCCGAAGTAAGGCATGGACGAAGGTACTACAAAACCAAAATTGCCATTTGGTGAACGGAAATGTCAAAGGAGACGACCCCCCATCTGCAACCTGGCATCGTGATACTTCTCATAGTATCCTGAATTACTGTTGGGTGTCTCAAAATATGGTGGACAAGATAACTAACATGAATGTTGACAAAATGCGTAATAGTGATCACGATCTCTTACGCCTCTCGTGCACTCTTGAGTGGGCACTCCCTGAAGGACATTATGAAATTCCTATCTCAGTCAATGCAGGGAGCAATTGTTTACGAATAAACGGTCCAAAACTTCATTCACTGAGTGATCAGCTTTACAATCTTTATGCAGATCAAAATGTCAACTATGCGCCTCTGTCAGCAATATGATGTCCACCACCGTCGCAGCTAGACCAATGGGAATGTTTCATAAACACGTGTCAAGCACAATCATTACTGCGCATAAGAAAATGATGAGAGCTGACATAAGACTGCTGAAAAGGCTCTTAAGATCTTCCACGATGGCTGAGAAGCTCAGAAAAGAAATTAAACAAAGGCGTCAGGTGTACCGCAACTGGCTGAAATCGCACAAAATGATCATTCATCAAAACAAGGCCGAAGCAATGATGAAAATATTAGTAACCAAAAACACCCGTCAGATATGGGACATCTTAAATGCTGGCAACTCTCGATGCTCGGCGCACATATCCAAGGAAATAAACAGTGCAACTTGGGCAGAGCACTTTTCTGAAGTGTACCAGTTGCCCAAAAAAGAATGCCACCTAGACACAAAGTTTTCTGGCGCCGTTTGGGAGGTGACGATGTCTGCTCTCGAAATAGAGAAAATGATCAAGACCCTGAAGAACTCTCATGCCGCAGGTCCTGACATGATTACTAACATCATGCTGAAAAAATATGCCCAGCAATGGGCCATCTTGATTGAAGCTTTGTTAAAAACGATACAAACAACAAAGCTAATGCCTGACTCATGGCTGGAGGCAATCATGGTTCCAATATTCAAGCGGGGCAATCGAGCGACTCCAACCAACTATCGCCCGATTGCCCTACTTGATACTATTGGAAAAATCTTGGGTTCGTGCCTACGTCAAAAACTCGAAGCATGGGCTTCAAATGCAGGGATTTTTGACATTAGACAAACAGGATTCACCAAGGGAGTAGGTGTCGAAGTCAATTTACTAATCCTAACTATCTTAAAGCTGGAAACCTTGAAGACAGGGAAAAAATTATTCCTTGCCTTTATCGATCTACGTCAAGCTTTTGATATGATCAATCGCGAATTGCTGTGGACAAAACTACAAAACTGGAATTGTCCGAGATCCATATTGGAGCCGATACAAGCCTTACATTCTGGTACATCAATTCAAGTACGGCTAAACAACCAAGGCGATTTGTCATCAAAATTTCCTAAACATAGGGGTGTGAAGCAAGGTTGCTCTTTGGCAGCTGAGCTATTTAAGCTCTTTATTGCAGATGTTCCAGCTTGCTTGAACCAGGTCCAGTGTTTTTCTCCAAAAATCAACAACACTCCGATAAAATGCATAGCATATGCGGATGACCTTGTCTTAATTGATCGTACCCAGATCGGTCTTCAACGGCTGCTGAGTAATCTCAGCGACTACTTAAAACAAAATGACCTGAAACTGAATGTTGACAAAACTAAGATAATGGCAATCGGTATAACAACATCTCGGAAAGACAAAGCCTTCAAATGGACATTCGAGAACAACATCCTGTTAACAGTGAAGTCCATTTGCTATCTTGGCGTCATGTTAAATAACTCCATCAACGAACATCACTGGAGGCAAGACTTGATTGCACGGATGAACCAGTTTGCAATTCAAGGGGCCAAGATAAAGAGTGAATATAGAAAATTTAGTTTGTCACCAGTTTTGATATTTTATGTCCAAAAGGTAATTCCAGCAATCGCTTTTGGTGCAGAGGCCGGATGGAATTTGGACGCACAGATATGGCATAAACTCAAAGCAATATTCTGGAGGCGCGTCTTAAAACTCCCAAACTACGTATCAATCACTGCGATCCGTTATGAGTTATCTTTGAATTCCCTACACTCTGTTGTAATCTGGAAATCTCTGACCGCCTGGAGGAAAATGTGCGTAGCTGCACCGTGCCCCGCTTACCAAATTTTGGCTGCGAAACATGAAGTTGCCAATAATCAACCGTTTTGCACCTGGAAATCAGCCTTGGCCATCCACCTAAACAGTGCCGACATATCAATTGATGACTTAATTAATTTGCCACAGTTGGCAAAGAATACATTTGAAAATTGGTCTTGGATTTGCAACTCAGAACTTCGAAGCAAACTGAAATCCACGCTGAAATCAGAAACTAGTGTGCATAAATTGAATAAACCTTGTCGATATCTAGTATAATGTCCAAGTTCACAATATCGTGAAAAATTCTTGACGTTTCGGCTAAATGCCATTCAGACTAAAGAAATGCTCTGGCAACGCAGAAACAAGGACACTGTAGACAATTCTGCCACAATGCCACAGAAACGTCTCATCATCTAGTAACAGCATGCGCAGGGGTGAATATCCAACGACAATGCCATCTTGGGAAATACGCTCCACTTGACGACACAGCCAATTGGTGGGGCCGTGTAATTTCTGGACATGATATCCAACTAACATGTGCTGTCGACAATTTTCTGGACTCTATTTTCTTGAGCCCTGAGGCGTAATTAATTAATTAACTAATCACTAATTTTCTTCTTTTGGCATCGGCATTCATAAAATGTTATATGAGTTTATGCTCCGTGTTTCTCAACTACAGTCCAAAGATTCAACTTAATTTTATTTATTTTGATATCTGGACTGATCTTTGTATGACCATGTAATCTTCTGGTATGAACACAAGTTAATTATAGGTTGAAACCCTGATGTATGTGATTGCTAGTACATCTAGTTGTCTGGTTGTAAGACGTTTCTTAGATGTACAGGCTCGTTTTCTATGTAACAAAAGTTATGGTTGACCAACTTTTCTTTTAAGTTGTGATACTATAGCTGAAGTTTCAATAAAAAAAAAAAAAAAAAAAAAATTTCTTTACGTTGCACTTCAAAATATGCACAATAGATGGTCAAGTGCTTAAGTGATTTGTGCGAGTTGATCGTTCTGCAGAATCTACAGCTATCTCCAGACAATGCTTCAGAGGACTTTATCCAACTTTTAGTTTTCTCTAAGGTTAACAGTTGGTTGAATTTAAACCTTAAGTACATGTCCCTGGCTATAGGACAGGGAAATTGTTGTAGATATAATTTGTGTGGAGTGCGAGCTGTAGCAAATTTAGCAACTTCTTTATAAGATTTAAATTTATCCAGGGCATTTAATGTTTTGCACAAGTCGTGCTCAAATAAACAAATTTTGACATGTGCTTGGCGATATTCCAGATCAGCAGGAGTTAATGCCATCTCTTCCAGGAGAGCGTCCATTTTTCTATGGAAGTTTTTAATGGAGGGGGATTAAAGTCATTGGTCATCTTCCCCAGATCTTCATATAGAGAATTTTTAAGGGGAAATAGCATTTTTGCAAAGTTTGTTAATTGACGCCAATTATAGCGGGCAGATAATTATGTCAGTCCTAATTCCTGTCTCAATACCGCATTTGGAAGTGAGTTAGACAGACGCAGCACACCCTTCCACATGCGACCTTGTAATTGATCGAGGAATTGGTCTATATTTGCCAAGCACATGTCAAGAGCATACAGTATTATCGCCTTGACTTTCAGAATGTAGAATTCAAACAATGGACGCATAGAAAACTTGCAATATTTGACTAATACTATACGCATTTGTGTTGAGAGGATTTTTGCCTTTTGATTCAAAATGCTTTTCCACGTTGAGATTGCATTTGAGTCTGATATCAGATAACCTAAATATCTAATTGTAGATGTCAGCGGATGGAAGTGGAACCAATGGTCCAATCCTGTGGGCAAGAGAATTTCTTGAAGTTCTTGAATAAGAAGATGTTAGATTTTCCTTCATTAAACTTCAAATTGTGAGATAAGCAGTACTCGGCAAACAAAGATAACTTTGTTTGTAAACCTGACGGTGTTCGGGCAAAGATGACAATGTCATCAGCGAATGCGAGCCACTGGATTTTTAAATGGCCTAAGCGAGCTGGGTAGCTGATTTGTTGCAGCCAAATGTCATCTATACTGCAGAGATATAAATTGAACAGGGTGGCAGCCAGGTTGTAGCCCTGTTTGACTCCTAATGCAATCGGGATGGGACTCGTAGTGGCTCCAGTTTGATTTACTCTAATGAAGTACACAGTGTTGGTATGCAATTTGGCAATTAGGTATATGAGATGACCTGGAATACCCATCACCCGCATTTTTTGCCAAAGGAGGCCCCGCACTACACAATCAAAGGCAGCTGTTAAATCTATCGAGGCCATATATAATGGCCGTGTATGAGGAATCTTGGTTTTGGCGAGCAAATGTGCCATAATAGTTGCATTAAGGGAGGTCCCTATTCGGGATCTAAAACCAATCTGAAAACGAGAGAGGATGTTGTTGGTTTGCAGAAATGCTTGGAGCTCCCTTAAGAATAAGATGGCAAAAACTTTACCTATTGAGTCTATCAGTGCGATAGGTCGGTAATTTTCGGGATTATCCCTTTCCCCCTTTTTAAATATGGGTACAATCATTGAACCCAACCGTGACGCAGGAATGACTAAGGATGTTAGCACATTGTCGAATTGAGATTTGAGTATTTTAGCCCAAAGTGCCAGATGATGTTTCAAGACACAAGGAGGGATACCATCCGGACCAGCTGCCTTAGAATAGTTAAGTGCGTTAATTGCACATTCAATATCTTGCAGTGACCAAGGGGTTAATGGCAACTGTGGAGAAATTGGTTTGATTGCATTAATGTTAGAGAAACAAGGAGGAAGTGCAAATTTGTTCTTGTAAAAGTGTATCCATATTGCCGCAGTTATCGTAGAAGCCTGGTTCGTGGGTAATTGACTTGCATCTGACCTAAGAATTGCCCATGTTGTTCGCCGGTCATTACGGCATAAAGATTTTATTATCTTTTGATTGTCGGAGTTGTAAATATGTCGTTTGATGTTTTTACATTTGTTACGATATGTGTTACAAATCGTTCATTTCAACTTTTCGTAATCTTCTGATATGCAAAGTCTTTTTTTTTAAAGTTTATGTTGTTCAGCATTTTTAATGCGTTTAGCCAAAAGGAGTTCAGGACAGCCATTCGATTGATTTTTAATATTTGGATTATTTGTTTCATTTTGAATCGTGGCCATATTCTCCACTATCATCTGTAAATATTTTGCTGGTTCACTGAGGATGGATTAATAAGTTGTTGCGCTGCCCTGAAGCCCATCAAGCCAATTATCAATGCGAACATTGATTTTATCGCATAGAGGGTTATTTCATCTAATTGAAAGCTAAGGGTGATCACCTTCCAGAAATCTCTGATTAGGGTTGTGATCAAGAACAGCAGTGTTGATGGCCACGGTCAGCAAAATTAACATATGATCGCCAAATTCTGGGTCTAATATTGATGTGTAGTTACAACAATCTTGTAAGTTTGATGAAGTAGCAAAGTGGTCTATGCAAGATGTATAAGGTCCCCTCTTCCAGGTATACCCTAGGCCTTCATTTTGAATTGGTAGAAATGTTATGTCCCAAAATGCTAAATGTCGATTCCACATGCAGCCTCTACCTTGTGGTGAGAGGGCAATATCGCTGTCCATATTAGTGTGAAATTGCTTCCAACATTCAGCATTAAAGTCGCCACCAATTATTATTCGGCATGCTGGATATTTAGTGAGTACTTTGTCTAAGAGCATGTCTAATAGATTGAATGCACTATCAATTTTCAAACAGATGGGACTGTGATATAAGGACACACATAAGAAGTAGTCCAAGGAAGAGAGTTGTAATGATATAACAACAGCTATATACAAGGGAGATTTGGGAGTTTCATGTGTAGTTGAATGCAAATTCGTGTTTATACAAATAGCAGTTCCGCCATGTGGACGGCCACTGTGACCACACTCAGCAGGTACTTGGTGGACATAGAAACCAGGCAATATGATGTCTTGCATTGCCATGGTTTCTTGGCAGAGAAATATGTCACATTTTATAGCATTGTGCCTTTTATTGAACCAGGAGTAAAGATTTTTGAAACCACATGAGTTCCATGAAAGGATAGAGATCTTGTGTGGCTTGTTACCAGAGCATTGAATGGGTACACATGTCCGAGGTGTTTGAGAAAAATGTGTACCGAGGAATGACAAGCACTGACAAGCACTGACCTTAATGTATCCTTCACAGACAGATAGGGTTGTGGATCATGACATGTCATGCGTTCTCTGAATGCATTCTCTGAATGTGTATGTTCCATGCATGGTTGCTAGACCCGAATCACCAGATAGTGTTGGTGTATGATCCACATTTATAAATGTGACCTTTCTCAATTCTTGCAGGCAAGGTAACCAGTGAACCTACGGCCCAGGATGCCACCCGTCAAACTCTTAAATGGGTGCCAGAGTGACTTGCCCTCAACATGTTGAGACAGAGGAGGATGTTGGTGGTGTCAACAGTGCCAGTTCAGGTGGAGCATGAGGAGGCACAGGAGTGGCAGCAGACAGAGTGTGCAGGGCGATGCAGCGCCCAGGGGACTACTGTAGACGTGTCTGCTGTGGCTCATGTGCCTCATTCTGCTATACATGCCTACTGACTTGTCGGTTGCGCCTGTCTCCCCCTCCTCTGGCTACCTGCAGGAGGCCAATTGCCCTGCCTGTACTGTCTGGTTCCCTTGTTCCCCTGAAACTCCTGCCTTATTTCCGGATATTGGGTCAGCACCGGGATACATGGACTGTTCCCCTACTTCTCACCAGAACACCGGTGTGAGAGGGGCCCCGCAGGACATTCCCTCTCCCGGACCTTCTGTGCTGTTCACAGCTTGACATCCAACGGAGGTAACCGTGGAAAGTCCAGCAAATGCTTCCATGGCACCTTCAGGCAGTGAGGGAGGTGGGACCTGGTTTTAGGAAGGAAGTGAGGGGTGTCATGTAGAAAATAGCAGGGATGAGTGGGGAGTTGCAGGAGGTGAAAGAAGCTGTACATGGATCCAGCAAAATACTGACAGCGCTGCCTCTCACACATCCCCTGCACTCTACCTCCCTTTCACTCACTGTTCTGCCAGGAGGGGCCAGCGAGCATTGTCCATGTCCCACTTGCCAGGCACCTCAATCGCATCCTCCTCCACATCGTCAAGGCCGTGTCCCCTACTTGATGAGGTGAAGCAAGAAGACATTCAAGTGTTTGTGGTGAGGGGCAGTGTTGGTGAGGATTCAGAGGGCATCTAGTCAATATGTTCTGTTATTTCCTCTTGTGTCCATTCCACATCTCTTCCCCAGACAAGTGTGCAGAGTGTTGTATTTATATAATGTATCTGTTTTATTGTGCACAACCGTGTACATACTTCTGTTAAAATCATCAGCCAATGCATATGTTGCCAAATTGGCTTAGCATCCCACATGTAGTTTTGGTTCATGTACTGTATGCCTATGGCCATAGCCAACATCCTCGTCATTTTCTCCTATGCTTCCATCATTCCTTCCTGTACCTCATTAGAGTTGTTTCATGCTAGAACATAAAGTATATCTGTGTTTTCATTGGTCCCAGTGTGTGTTTGTTGGTTCCATGTTAGTGGGGAGGGTGCATTGATGGGAACTTTCAACATGGAAATGTCATGTATGGAGCTAAGCATGCTTGCCCTCAACATTTGTGTATATTCACATTCGTATAGCATGGTGATGTGTCATTGTCTCTGATGGCATATGCCCAGGCAAACCCCATATTAAATGAGTTGCCCTCTGATGAATTCAGTGCAATCACTCCTACGGGTATTTCAAAAAAGGTAGCATGTGCTCCTCTCCAGAAAAAAACGTGGCATGATAACCTGTTCTGAGATGAGAGTTTGCAGCACACACTTTTTGCTCACTGTACCTTTCACAGATGGGAAATATCCATTTGCATATCAGCCTTTGTCCCACCCACATGGGCAGCCCAGCACTGAAATGCTATGGCAATTCCTCTCTGAACAAGAGTACCAACAGCAACCCCATACACGTGTTTCAGCCTTGTTGGGCCTCATCAGTGAGGTGAAGCTGTGCCTCTACTACAGGTATGTTTGTGTTTGGCCATGCCTCTGTGGCTACTGTCATTGGCAGACATAGAGCTGATTTGCATCCAACTGAGTCCATTCATCTTGTCCCCATCACCTAGTTGATTGACCCATGTGTCTGAGAGTCTGCTTGCCCCTGCACATGTCTCTGATAATGTGGTCTGCCACTGATACAGCAGGATTGCTACTTCTCTTACTCGGGGTGTGTTTTCCATTCATTCATATGCTCAGCTGGCATAGGCCTGCCTGTATATGGGAAAAAGATGCCCATCTTCAGTATATGCAACATGTAGATGATGTGAATGGGACAGTAGTGTTTGCTGCATCATTGTAGTTAGGGAGTGAAAATGCCCATCAGCCACGGTGAATGTCACACAGTGTTTGAGGCCTTCCTCAGCTGATAAGTGCCAAAGGGACTTAGCAATGACATATAAAGGTGTTGGGGGTATTTCCCCTTCTGGAAATGAATGTGAGCAGTACATGTCATCCTGCCAGTATTCCCTACACAAGAAGCTGGTAGGGGTATTCAGTGAACATTCGGCTGCTCCTCACCAGGGATATTTTATTTATTTGAATTTGTAAAGCGCCAAATTGCTCTCGGGCATCGTGGTGCCGTTAAGAAGGCTTAGTTACATAAGAGCATTAGGAGGCATACATTGTTAGGCAGAATCATATGCAGTACCCTTTGGGAACACCACACACAATTAAGACTACAAGTGGCAGTGCAAATTTACCTTTGGTACAAGCCTGTACTACACAGTAAAGTGGTAGCGATGGCTGAGCAGCCAGACTTATCTCAAGAGTAAAGTGAGCAGTATCAATAGTTACACAAAGGACAGCAATTACTATAGTTCAAACAAACACTGACTCAAGGTTTTTGAGTAAAGGAATATACATTTATTTACACATCAGTTGTAAAACAATTCACTAAAGTAAAGCAGTAGAAAAATCACACTCTTAATACACTACGCACCACCCAATAGATTCTGGACAAGTTAAGCTCAAAATGAAGTGTGAGCAAAATGGCACTCCAGAAATTTAAAAGGGAGGGAAAGACAAGGTTAGACAACAATTAAGCAGCACCAACAAGTAAGCAAGCAGGGCAATCTACAAAAGGTTACTACGGTGAGGAAATCAAATCAAGAGGCCTGAGCCAAAGTCAATGGACCAGAGTAGTTGCAGAGTATCACACAGTTCAGAGTAGTTTGCGGTTAAGTCTTTACCAAGAGCTCGGAATGAAGTTGGTCAGAAGAAAAGTTACTTTAAAGAGTAGAGAAGGACAAGCCCTTTGATTGGAGAAATATTTCAAACACTTTCACTGCGGTCGGACGGAACGAACAATAGAGTTAGAACAGTACCTTAAATGAAGAAGAAGGCTGTAGCTGAGGCAGGAGTTCCTGGCAGGTCCTGCAGGCTCACGGTTCCTGAAGCGACTGTCAGACTGACAAGAAGTAGGAAGACTGGAAGGTCCTCCACTGCCCAGCGAAGAAACCAGCAGCAGAGAAAAGCAATGAATACAAAGTGTGCTCCTTAAAACCCAAGCAGGGTCCGATCCTCTTGGCTAACCGGTTCACTGTAGCTGTGCACAGCAAATTTGACCAGAGAAGGGAGGCCTGGCTTGTAGTTTGGCGAACTGGTTGGTCCCACCAGCTCAAGGGGAGAAGATTCCTTGCAGATCTTCCCTGTCGTCGAAGTTTGGAGATTCGGACTCGCAGCAGGGCTTCACCGGGAGGTTCAGTCGTGGTAGAGGTCCTCTACTGTCAGCTTCTCTTCGGTTCTCTCGATCCAGTGGTGACTCTGCCTTCTCAGTCCCAGAGACCTGCTTTTTATGCAGTTTTCCCCCATTCACAAAGCCTAGCTGTCAATCACACAGCAGGGTGGATGTCCCGGCGGGACAGTCACCACAGTCAATCATACAGAGTGCGACATGGGTCTCCAATAAGACCCTCTACAGGGAGTCTCAAAGGAGGGCTTCTGGCCAGAAGCCCGCCAAAGGACGGTGAACAAAGGAACCAAATCTGGTTTGGCGCGCAGAGTAAAACACGAGAAAGACCTTTACAAAAAGAAATGGCGAATAAACCCAGCCGGAACCAAATAAAAGTAAATGGGGACCGGCAGATTTAAGTTTGAGGCTACTAACTTTGCCTACGACAGTACGATGGCTATTTAAATAGACTGCGGTAGGAAAAATAGGGTAGATACCACTGCCACCAGCCAAATCTTAAAGAAAGGGGAACGAAATAATGTTCCATGAGAAACAGACAAAAAGGGATAACTATTAACCCTTTCCAGGACTCTACGTCAAATAGTGTGTACTGGGTCTGTGATTTAAAAAAAAAGACTAATAAAGTCAATGGTGACTTTACATGTTCTGGGAGACAGTAGTTAGTCCCAGAAAATGGAGTTTGAAGTGGGACATCTGAAAAAGACAACCCTGTGTCACTGAAGTGAGGGTGCTTTATAACACACAGTAAAAAGATGATGCCTATGGAGTAGGTGAGGCTTCACAGTCTATGAATACAAAAATGTTAAACACACACAGCCAAACACATGTAAGAGTGGGAAAAAAGGCTCACACTCTTACTAAGTGAAAAAAAAAAATCCTAGAAATCCAGCAAAGCTGCTGAGGGACTCAGTAGATAAGGGAAATTAGCCATTCTGGAGAATTCTCCCTAACATACATACATAATGTTGCTTCATACAATTCCAATAAGTGCTTAGTAGTGGTTACATAGATTGGTGGGCAAGTATATGGTGCCAGCCACATCTTATACTGTGGCAGCTACATAAAGTTGCGAGGTCAGAATCGGTAGGCAAGAGCATGGTTCCAGCCACATGTTGCCTGGCGGCAGCTACAAACGATTGCGTGGTGAAAATTAAATGCATATACAGGTGCCAACAAAAGTTGCAATGCGGCAACACCACATATATATATATATATATATATATATATATATATATATATATATATATATATATATATGCATGGTCAGGTCAAAGGGTAAATGTGTGCTGCCCGACACAGAATAGAGGAGGCAAGCTACTCATGGGTGCATGGTACATGAATATCACATGATATGATATTATATGGCATTTATAACACGCCTATACACAAGTGTTTCAAGGCGTGACAAGGCAAAGGAGGGGAAACAGAGGGAAGATAAAAACAACGATCTTATTAGGCCTAGTGACATTCAGATCACGCAAGGGCAGGGAGCGGGGAGGGGTGATGTGCCACGGGTGTGTGGGAGGATGAACAAGTGCAGCACAAGGAAAACAGGAAAACAACAAGTAGTGCAGCCAACAGATGGCAAGTGCGAGTGTTAGGAATGCAGACAACAAGTATCTGATAAGTGCAGCAGAGGAGACTGTAGGGTTACAGATACATGTTGTGGGGGTGTTGGAGCTTGTGCGAACTGTGGATCCTGGTGCTATAGGTTTGCTGGCTCAAAATGTCTCTGTACGCTTTCTCTGTTGGTTGCATCCCACCTGTATTTAGATCTCAGCAGGACAATGCTCCTGTTGTCCAAGTTTTTTGTGATATTTGGTTTGGTGCCTGAGATCCAATGCTCATACTCTGGCAAGGTGATACTTTTTATAAAATAATTGTAAATGTCCACACTTTGTGAGTGTTAACAATCCTTGCTGTTTTATTTGTCAATCCGTGTTTCATACTTTCAGTGTCACTCTTGTGACAAACAAATCGATATGTCAAGGTTTTTCCATGTATCTGACAAAAAGCAACATGCTCATGTTTTTGCTGGTGCTGACACGTGTTTCAACCTGAAGGTTTTTCTCAAGGCAATAACGTCAGTTGTGTGGTTCCGGTTGGTGTAGGCCTGTGTCAATGGAAATGGTTGCACTATATAAATGAAGCTTCATTCGAGCTGATCACCGCGAGACCACGTACAACTACCGCACGCAGCCGAGCTAAGTCACTACATAGTGCAACCATTTCCAGGGGAGAGGAAGAGAGAGGCAGAAGCAAAGAGGAAGGTCTTGCGGTGCTTCCGGAACTGAATATGGTTCTGCTCAAGTTTCAGAGAGGTAGGGAGGCTGTTCCAGAGGGAGGCACCAGTCGAAGAAAGAGATCTACCCCCAACTCGTTGCTTGGAGAAGCGACTGACCCTCAAGGAGTTGGAGGTGGAAGATATTTCGATAGCGAGAGTTGGCGGTATTGCAGTCCCAGGTGCTAGAAAGCCTTGTGGCCGATGCAGAAGGTCTTGAACTTGATCCTTGCAGTCACAGGGAGCCAACAAAGAGATTTCAGTGCTGGAGAGATACAAGCCCCGGGCTTCAGGCCAAGGGCAAGTCTTGCAGTCCTGTTCTGGATGAGTCCTTTGGACAACAGGTGGGGAATATTGTGTGAATACATTTCACTGTGGGTGCTACTATGGGGAGCCATGTGATGCAGTGGGTGTATGGTGGAGCCTGTACTTAACATGTACAATCATGTCTTTCAGGAGCAGTGTGAGGAACGAAAATGAAGGATGTTCCCACAAGTCCACTATGTTTCTTCTTGCATGCTATAGCAATGGGTGAGTGCTCATGTGGCATTGAGCTGGCTGTCTGTGCTTTTTCTTTCATTGCCTGTAGATGTGTGGTGCTATGTGTCCATGTTGTGGCATCCACTCTCCCACGAATGGAGGCCACTTTGCCCTTTGGTGGCTCCCTGTTGATCATCAATGGTGACATGGATCGATTGCTGAGCCAATATGCAGTATTGTGCATGGCGATGGATACCTGTGTCTTGCCCCAAAGATGTTGTCACTGGAATTTCTAATATAACGGAATGTCTGTGTCTTGTCCATTGCGTGTGTGATCATCCAGGTACCCTGCACTGTAATTTGCTATGGTGGTGTTTTCCAGCGCAGCTTCTGTGCCTGCTTTGTGGCTGTTCAGGTGAAGTGAATTTAAGCGCCATTGTACGACGGTGTGCCATTACTTGTGGACATGTAGGATATTGTTGTTTTACACTCCCAAATGTGTTATGGTGTTTGGTCGTGTGTTACTGTGTAGTTGCCCTACGTCACCTGCTCAGGATTGCTTTATGCTATGATGTGTGTTTGGCATTGTCAGCTGCTTGGTGTGGCGATTTTGTAAGTGATGGTGTTCTATTCGCTGTAGGCCGGCTTCACATTGCATGGCCTATACATGATGGCCCATGTACAGACTCCCATAGCTGTGTGCTTTTTGGTACTGCTACCTTTTCAGGGTGAGTAGCTGCATGGCTCATGATCTTTCCATCTACAGGCACGTGGGGTGACTACACATACAGATATGTTGCATGTTCGACAGGATATATTCATGGATGTTACCCGTGCACCTATGATGCAAGTTTTTCTGAGCCCTATGGGGGCATGATTTCCCACACCGAGTGGAGGCATGGTGCCCATCGCACCCCAGGTCCAAGAAACAAATTGTACAGCACCGTGTGCAGCACCTACCTGACCACAGCCAGGTGATGTACTACCGGTGCACAAATGCGACCATGGGTGCAACTAGGCTACCATTTTGGGGGGCTTAACCCTTCACGTGCGAGGGGCTAACTTACAGAAAGTGGTGGAGGGGCAAACTTACTTTTGTGGCGACATCTGACTGCTTTACACATTCTGAAGCATTATGGAGGGGCTCTTCTGGTGAAGCTTCAATGTTAAAAGCAGTAAGTACACTGTCACCTTCATGTCTGAAACCAGGCACTTAAGGATAATGAGCTACCCTATGTCCCCTCCTGCCCCCCTCTGCCCTTGCAATCACTCCCCTGGCATGCATGTGCTATCACCCCTTCACTATTTCAATTGCCTACATATGTGTGTACAACGGCGCAGTTGCAAACAGTTAAATGCCTAACGTGTTTAATTGCAGGGCTTTTGTTGTCAGTGCAGTTCCAAGCACCATTTATCTGTGTCATGTCCTAACTGCTGACGGCCCTGTAGGTGAGCCAGGACAAGTAAACATAGCCCATACCTTTGGGGGGTGCCTTAAGTCACGTTTGCTGATTGGCTGTTGTGCCACTGCATGTGACAGGTGCTCAGCAGTGGATTGGTCTGCTGAGGTGACTTTGCCACATTACACTTTAGGATCCCCTATGTCTTCCACACCAACACTCTGCTTTGCCAAGTTCTCGCCCCCCCCCCATCGATGCGGAGGAGATGATGGTTAATCCTTCGGACTTTGGATCATCAGGTGTGCATCCTGAAGTCCTGGCACTCCCAGTGATTTCAGGCGAGCATTGGAAACATTCAGGATGGGGAATTTTGTTTGCAGTCACTCCACAGGGGCACTATGACACTTTTTTACCAATTGCTGAACGGGGGCTAATGTCCCCTCTGATCCCATGTACTGTGTGCATAAGATCGTGCATGCCAGTGGGAGGGTTTTTTCATAGTGGGAAATGGGTGTGTACTGTGCGATGTGTCCACTTACATATGCCACTTTGAGGTGTACTGTCCCCATATGGTTTATCATATTTGACACAGTCTATCCCCTTACTCCAGCGTGACAGCCTTGTGTGCCTGGTGAAGTACATCCTTGCCTTAGGCTGCTTCACATCGGCAGAGAGGTGGTGGATGACCCGCCTGTGGTTGGCGTGTTCTTCCACCGGGTTAAAGCTGCCAATGTTGAGTATGTATTCCACCCGATTCACAACATTGTCACACCACTCTGAAGAAAGTGTACGTTTTCTGCTGAACTGTCAATGATGCACCCTGTGTCCTGTGGCAATGGTATTTGCTGTGTGAGCATCCTTCATTTGATTTCATATGTGTGACTAGTGGTATGTCCAGGATATATATAGGCGCTTTTTACCATCTGGACAATGTGATAGCAGCCAGATTATGACCAGGCTTACATGCCTGATTGAGGGTTGCTTTGGGAAAGGACCTGCTGGTGTCCTCCCAACCTTCACATGTCTTCTTTGTTTGGATTTGGCTAGGCGCACGTTATTGGCAGCATGCTTGTTTGTGCACAACTGGTTATTCATGCAGGTCGACGTTGTAGGAGTGGAGGCATGACCGCAGGGTACATGTGTGTTTGGTATGCATTGGCATTGTCCCCAGCTTTCTCAGGAAGATGTTAGTGTACAAGCATTGCCTGGCAATTGTCACTTGTGTTTTCATCGTCACCCACTAGTCGACTGCCACTTAACAGTTCCAGATGCATTCATGCACATGTGAAGAAGCTGTTGACCAGTTGCTCCTTTTCATTGCATTCTCATCATGGACTGATCGTGGCTAGTGTTGGAGGTCAGGTAACATTTTGGTATGTATGCCTATGTACACTGCAGTGTTGTATAGCATGCAGCAGGTTAGGATTGTGTCGCACACAACGGCCGGTCTGTACAAGACCCCAGCCCCAGAGTGGTCAAGCCATCTGAATCTGGACTTCATGATGCCTATGGCCTGCTCAATGACGGCCCTGGTGACCATGTGTGCCATATTTTGCCTCTGCTGTTGTGCAGTGGTGGGGTGTTTGTAGGGTTTTCAGAAGATCGATGGGTACATGTGATCTGCATCACCTGAGTAATGATGGACCTGATAGGTGTTAGTGTGCATTTGGTGTTCCATTGTGTCAGGTCAGATATGTGTGCAGGATGGCTTTGTGTGGAACCTGGGATGGTGTCAACGTGCTTGCATGGGCATGTGGCTATGTACCCATGTGTCTATGTGGGGTGTGTTTCAATACTTATCTAGAAGCCACATGTCCCCATAGTCTCTAGTTTCAACTATTCGAGAAACCTGGAAGACATGAATATATGGCAAGAATAGTTGGAATTCCATGAATATGCGGAAAGCGCATAACACGCTTTTGCGTGCAGGTACACGCAACGTGGTGTTACGCGCAGAGTCCTCTGTGGTATCTAGGTGTTTTTTCTATGAATCGGGCCCACAGTCTGTATGCTCCTAGGAATCAAAATAGTGTTTTCATGTGTAGCTGCACGTAAATGCTGGATGCAAGGAACTGCAAAATATCATAAAATGAATCGTGCTATTACAACTATCAATCAATGTATTTCACAATTTTTGTTTGAGCATGGTCTACATTGAATGTTTCACTACAGAAAAAAAGTAAACATGACAGCATGTATAAGAGCTGATCGAGTAAACAATAGGGACGAGTTTATTTGTATGGAATAGAATTAAAGTCATATAATTCATGTTTTACATTAAGGTTTATGTAGTAGAAAATACTGATGTGTACACAACTTAATTACAAAGTACATACGTTTGTAAATGTACTTTATATGTTCAACACAGTATACAGTTGGTATGGGGGCATGCAGAGTGTGATATTTAACTCACCTTATAGTTGCATAGTTTTTGTGTGAGTTCCATGCAATATGTTGTTGGTATATTTGCATATCTTTATAATCGCCGTGTATTTTTTGTTTTTTTTTTAAATCAGGAAGGACGCGTTTGCTGTGTGTGGCACTTTCTATGGCTGAGATTTGAATCATCAACCTGAAGTTTTATGGCCAGATTATCAAAACCTTTTTTAGGATAGACTCTCAGCCAGCATGACCTTGTCACTCACTTGCCCAACTAGTTTTCATGAAATATATGTCAGCTTGAACCTGTAAAACACTTCCTTATTGTTGGCTATGCCCAGTTATATGCCAGTATCACACTGTTAAATCTAGGCCCTTGCAGGCACGGGCATGAGTACATCATAGTACCAGAGAAAAAAGGGGGGTTAGGTGGGCACCACATTTCTTAAACGAAATGTACCAAGAACCTCATTGACTTACAGGCATCCTCCAGAAACCTGATCAAGCACTCTATCAGGAAATAGGACAGCAACAATTACTCTGAAATCATCAGAACTGGGGATGCCAGAAACTACTGCATAGTACACACTCTATTAAACTCCTATGAAAATTAAACATATTCAGTAGATCTCCTTCAAAAGAATCTTTTTTTGGTGCAACTTTCTTTGTCTCATATGTGAAGTGACAGAAGCAGTAGCCAATGCATTTTGGACAACGCGTCCATCTTCAGGGCTAGTCCTGTTCTGTAAAAGAAATAGTGCACCCAGAAATATTGCGAAACATGGTGGTGCAGCGGTGGTCACACCAAAGTCCCAGTTTGTTTGGAAGTGGCTAGTTGGCTTCACTACACCTGGCACATGTCTCACACTATGTCTGGGTGCACTGGGATTCTTTTGAAGCACATCTACTGAATAGGTTTAATTTTCATTGAAGTTCAACATACTAGGCAGTTATTTTTACTACATAATGGCGTCCCCAGTTCTGATGATTTAGACCCTCAAATTAATTGCTGCTTGCATCTTAGAATTTATTCAGATGCCCTTCCCCCTGGTTTGTGCATTTGCACAAATAACGGGGCATTTATACGCATTTTAAAGCACATCCCAAATTCACAAACAGGATGTGTTTTTAAATGGGCAGAAATGAGGGTCATCCCACTGTGCTTTTTTGAAGCAGGCACAAGGGGAGGAAACAATCATGACAATCATGAGATGGGCCCTAGAAGGCTTGTCTCAATGAAATGCCCTCCCAGCAACAAGCTGCCATGCCAGGAGCATGCCTACGACACTAATGTGTGCAAGGGGGCTGGACAGAGCATCCTTGCGCCACAGTCCAGTCCCCGCCTGAAATTCTCACGTCACAATTAAGAAAAACGTGACCTACGCATCAGAAAGTAGTGCAGATGAAATGAGCACACTCTCAGCACTCTATTAATATGCGCTACTGTTTGAGAATCTGGTCCTTAGTGTGTTCTCCACACAGTGTGCACTTGGTATCGTGGCATATGCTTTTACTATTGTGTGTTTTGTTTTTGGTCATTAATGTAGGCTTTGTTGTGAGTGCAATGCAGGATGCAGTGGACGCTGCAGGGTCTATTAGCAAATACTTCAGTTTAAACACAGTTATTATCGTTGAGCTTAAAAACATCAACCTAAAGTGTCTGTATGTCTTTCACGCAGTACACAGTTGTGTGTGCACTGCAGTTAATGCCATGCTTTATGCACGTGCTGTTGTAGCATATATTAGCATCCATTTGATTTTACAGGCACCAACTTGTCTATGTGTGTTTTACTTTTACTGTCATTTTGTGTTTTATTCTTGCATGAGTAAAGTATTTGCTCTGTGTTCCACGCAGAATGCAGTTGTTGTTAGAGTGTGCAGTGAATGCTTCTGTGTACAGTGTTTATGTTTTTGATGTACACAATGGGATAATGTATTTTTTGTACAGGAAACATGTTTCTTATTGCTCATACGCCAGATAAAGCTACATCTTAAATCGTTAATGTCTAAAGATTGGCCACTTCAATTTTTAATGTAATATTTAGTTCACCAATTCCTGATGATATCTCTGTGAATGCCAAAAATTACAAAAGTCTAAGTGGACAATTGAGATATTTGGGGCAAAACAATATGTTGTATCCGTATGGGAAACCCCCATGTTAAAAGCTATTCAAAATGTGATCAAAGTAAAACATGTTTTAAATATGATTCAGAAAACAACAAAGGCTGTCCCCACAGGAAAATTATCTTATGGAGGGTGCAGTTAAATAATTCACTGCACCTATCTTACTCCAAGAGTAGTAAAGAAAAAGACAGGATCACGACTAGCTGGGTGCTATAAGTCACTACCTCAGACGGTGTCCTATTTTTGGCTATTTACTCAACACAATATCACATACATATAAAACTCAATCATATAGCTTGGTTAGCCATTTTTGCCATGTTGTCAACTGTATTGGCCATGACACCTAATGGTACAAAAAGTCCCCATTTATTGCACAAAATATCATTTTTCCACAAACTCAAGTTTACCCATTTTTCATGAAAACGTTATGATTACACAAATTCAATAGTAATATTTGACATGAAAAAGAGGATAAAACAAAGAAAGACAACAATAAATGTAGAGACTCCCTAAGAGTAAAAAAATGCTCATACACAGGGATAAATACCCAATTCTTATTACTAATCTATTTATGTAAAGGCAAAGAAACATATAACATCAAAGTTATTTTGTAAAAATATCACTCTAATCTTACAAGTCTACTCAGGGTCTACGTATATTGCCTATCTGCATTTGCACAGGCATCGGCCCCAAATATTATTGAAAACTTGAGGTGGCGTAGTAAAATACATTTTGGCGTGTAGATCAATTGACCGCCTTGCTCGGACCGAAAGTCAGATATGTAAGGGCAAAACCCCTGAGGAAAAAAGAAATAAAGACAAAGAAAGAATATATGAGTAAAAAGATAATGTGAAAAAAAGTACCTGATCCCCCAAACCTCACAGATCAATAACTATGATGCCGTCCATGGAAAATTCAGAATTGTTGCACGTAGAAGCTGCCAGCTTTAAATGTTACTTTCACGTTTTTTTCAGATTTTTTGTGTGGAAAAGTTCAAAGGTCAGGTGAACATTGTTTTGTTTTTTAAATTGAGCATAGAGTGGGGTGCCACATAGCATGAAAAACCTACATATTTCCCTTATGTATCTCCCATGATACTTTGCAAGAACTAAGGCTCCACTTTTAATGCTCTCAAAGTTTTCTTATTAAAAAAACAATGAGCAGGCTGAGAAAAGAGAAATATTGATATCATTATTTTTTAAATAAAAGTTGGCACTGAGAGATGGCTTTTTACCTCTTTCTTAAGAGCAGTGCCACTGCTCACCCATGAGATATGCAGTGCAGGAATACCTGAATCTGTGAGAATATGGTGACTGCTGGTATAGCTAGTTGCAGGTCGAGGGATATAGATCAGCCTTCTAAGGATTGGGCATGGCACTCCTATGTTCCGGCCTTAGCTGCAGGCACATACATATATCCCAATTGTGCCCACCTACCCCACCACCCACAATGTCTAAGCACTATCCACAAGGCATTAGAAGCCTTGAGCCAAGGGGCCACAACTGCTTGGCTTTGGCTTCTCTGTTGACTGGGGAGGAGGAGGAGGTGGGTAGATGATTGGACTCAGAGTCACCACCAAGCACCACTGCACTGCATTTTATGTGTTTTAAAGAAAACGTTAAGTTATATCACGTGCATGAATGCCATGTTTGTGTGCGTAAGTGTGTGTATGTGTTTGCAAGAGTGCCATTGTGTGCGTGTGTGTGTGTCTGTTTGAGAACGAGAGCAAGCGAGAAAGAAGTAGAAGTGCATATGCTTCCAAATGTGTATGTTTGTTTGAGAGTGATAGGTGTGGTGCATGTACGCATGAATGTGTATGTTTGTGTGTGTATGCAAAGATCAACAATATGTGTGCATGTGTGTGTCCTGTGCAAATGCCTGGAAATGGGATTGTGACAACTAATTAGTATTCATCCCAGGAGAGATATAACATTTGAAACATAAATTACACTGGCCGCGGTAGCAGGCCTGTAGTTATGGTTCAGTTGCTAAACTCATAGGAAGAGCACTTTATCGACGGCTTATAACTTCACTCCCCCTGTACAAATCCTCACCAAACTTTGCAGAAAGTGTATATGGGTGGCTCTGAATTTTTTCACCAAGTTGGCCAAGGTTTCGTGTGGGGGGGAGTTATAAAGGGGGTCCCAACATTTTTTTCCCCCATAGACTGAATCGGGAAAAACTTGTGCACGGCTACAGGTCGAACGGCTGGACGGATTTTCCCCAAATTTGCGCCAGGAGCAGGGGATTGGGCCAGAAAGCATACTTTTGTGTGTTCAGTGGAAATCGGACCAGTAAATCCTTTGCAAAACACTGAAATGTACATCACACAAAATTAGTGATATCTGGGTCCTCTGAGCGGACCCATTTCCCTGTTCGCTCCGTGGACAGAAGTGTCATTGGATCGCAGTACAGCATGGTGTTGGAGAAGTTTGGATGCAGACTGTGGTTGGCTGGAGGGAAATGTTCTGTGCGTCAACCTTTTTTGGGAAAGCCGCCACGGTGTATCAGAGGACAGTGCAGCAGCAGAAGGGTCTGGGAAATGTACCGTATCCATTGTGTTGGCGGCAATCACGGAGGGAATGTCTGGAGGAGTGAGAAGTGGTTTAAATGTGACATATGTAGGGTAGTATTTTCTGTGTTGATTGGTGGCAGCTGTCGTAACAGTCCCTTATCTTCTGGTGTGACCTCTTTGCAGCAAACTCTATTCGTGGTGAGTGGTGGCAGGTCATGTGCAGATGGGAAGTGAATTGCACATGCGGCTGGAATGCGGTAATTGGGTACATGGAGGCATGCATGGGTGAATGAAGGTGCGGTGGGTCTGTGGAAGGGTTACACTATTGGTTGCATGGATGAAGCCCATAGCCATTAGGCTGTAGGGCATGCACTGAGGAGCATAGGGCTGCAACATACACACCGCAGGAAGGAATGTTTGGGTCTGCATCAGGTACAGGGTGGTGCTTGCATAGTGCAGTGTGTGCAGATTGGTTGTAGTAGCATTAGTGCTGCAAACTGAATGTGGGTAGGTTGACAGTGACACAGTACTTTCTGAATGGGAGTGGGTACGCCTATAGTATGTGAATGAAAGTGTATAGGGGTGAAGGAGAGAGTGTTTTCTTTCCACATTGTGTTAACTGTTGCAATTTGTTGCTGCATAGCAACATGGAGATGCACAGGTTGGTGTCATGACCCATGACCCAAAACCCCAGTGGCATGGCCACATGCCAGGTAGGGTTAAGACTCAAGGTTCACTTGGGGCCCCAAGGTCCTTGCACTATCCTCATGGACTCTCCTGGAGTCAGTCCTGGCGCCTTTGGTGCCAGGCTCATGTTCAGATTGGAACACTGTCTTGAAGGGACTACGTTTTCATTGGAGGCCTGCAGCCAACATGGAGGCACCCACACTGAAAGGGGCCCCTAGGGGTCCCTCGCGCTATGGAAACAAGGCAATAACCATACACGAAAAGATGCACCAGACACGAGGTTCAAATTCCCAATGCTAGGGTTTATTGCAAGTAAAAAATAGTATCAATTGGCCAATTCTGATCTCACGCCCCGCAACGTGAGTTTCCTAGACCTCGAGGGACGCAAGAGAGCGAATTACATACACCAGTTACACATACATGCCAACATTCTGTGACCAAAAATCTGTAGGAATCTTAAAGTTTCAAAAATAGTCAGGCGAGGAGGTAATGATAGGAACAGGGCGCGTCAGCAGCCCATTGTCATTGCATGAGCCCGCAGCCACGGGTGCATTCAATGACAATGAGGCACCTGCCACGCCTTCTGCCATCACGCCAGCTCGGGGGAGCCCTTGAAAGACTTGCCCGAGTTGACGTGATGGGGGCTAATGGCGCCTTTTGTGAAAGGCACTCGCGGCGGAGGGGCGCCCTTAGTCCACCGCCGTGGGCGCCTTTTACATCAAAGGCCTGCATGCTGTGCCTGCTCCCGCTACGCCAGCTCGGGGAAGTCCTTGAAAGACTCCCCCGAGCTGGTGTGGTGGGTGGCTAATGGCGCCTTTGGCCAAAGGCACCCGCGGTGGAGGGGCTCTTTTAGCCCACTGCCGTGGGTGCCTTTGACATTAACAGCCTGCATGCCACGCCTTCTCCCGCTATGCCAGCTCGGGGAAGTCCTTGAAAGACTCCCCGATCTGGCGTGGTGGGGAGCTAATGGAGCCTTTAGTTTTGCCAAAGGCACCCGCGGCAGAGGGGCGCTTTAGCCCACCGCCGTGGGTGCCTTTGACATTAAAAGCCTGCATGCCTTGCATTCTCCCAGTACGCCAGCTCGGGGAGCCCTTGAGAGTTTCAACAAACTCTTCAGTCCCGCGACCTTGTCCTTTCATATTCAGACAACAATGTTAACAGTTGAGCAGAGTAAGTAGAATCCGCAAGAATTGCAAGCTGCAAAGCAGTTTTTAGACAAAAAGCAATGAGCAATGGTTAACAAGCAAAATGGCGATTCTTGCTACATTTGAAATGGCCGCTCGTTGGTCAAGTATAGCAGTTTATATTTCTACAATTCGGTGCATAAGACGGTTGGCCCACGGCCATCAAGTTACGTCTATCATTCAAATGAAGGGTATTCATTTTTCCAGATTGACAACACAGTCTAGTTCCTAGAACCAGACTGTGCGGTGCAGTGTTTTGGGTGTGGTAGCCCGGACTACTTTACCTGGACTACTTTACTAGAGGGCTATATAAACCACACCCAAGTTACAGAACGTGCTTTGCGTTATTCTGCAGCCAGCAGCGTGACGCTCATCGTGTCCAGAGACCAGAATCCGGCGATCTTTGAACAGCAGACCTGCAGAGGAGACAAAAGAACATCATTAGCAGTCTCTGCTTACTTGTAACTTTCCATCCATCGATTATCCGTCTTCCTGCTGCTCACGGTCTTCCATCCAGTCGGCAGCATCATCGGGACAACACGCGTGCACCGGAACGTAGCACCAGGAGGGAGAGAGAAAGAAGGACAATGTTAAAACAGGTTACTCACGGCATTTACGGCAGTAATCACGAGAACCTCACATGGCTGGGCATTTCTTGGCCGGCTCCGCTCCGGAAATCTTAACACGCCCAGAAAGACCATCGCGACCTGAAAAGGAATAAAGAATACAGGTTAGCAAAAGAAGACATTACCACGCCACACTTTGTGCTTAACCTTCCATCCAGCATACGCTCCTGCGTCCATCATCCTGGTAGGAGCCCGATCCAGGCTGCGCATCCACCGAACCGCTGTGCACCTAAGGGAGAATAAATAAGGAAAAGACATTAATCACAAGAAAGGAAAGCAAGAACATTTTAAGACTGCTATAATCAGACTTACCTCCTTAAAGGCACTGGAAGGGGTTAGCACCAGTGAAGTTAACTCGGTCGCTCAAACCCGCAGAAAACTATGCGCCCCTGCACTGAAGGCAGGATGGAGAGCACGCCAGACATCACAACAAGGTGAGGAGTGGGCCATCAGATTGAATCCAGGTGGCATAGGGGAAGAAATGAAATCTGTTCCTAAGTCCAGTCCTCCTGTGTTTTCAGGCCCGACCTCCATAGAAGGCACTATCCGGAATCGGGAAGGGTCCAGGGTGAATCCGGCATCCAGGGCATAAGGGTGTCCCCATGGATACCAGGTGATTTTAACAGTTGGGAAAGACTGCTGGTGTCAGTGGTGTGTATGTCGATGGTCAGAGGTGGTGAAATGGTGAAATGCATGGTGGCATTACGTTGCTGTAGGTGTGTTCAAGGCCTATGCTGTGTGCAGAATTGTTGAATTAGTCCGAATGTTGTGAAAATGTTGCAGTTAGTGACACAATACTTTGTGAATGGCTGTGGGTAGAGGTGGTGAAGGATGTGGTATGTTTGTGCATTCTTGTAAGTGCGAACTGTGTGCGTGATTGGGTGTTTTATGGTGTAGGGGAGTTGGGGTGAAGTGCTGCTACCTACGTGTCTCACGTATGTGCAAAATGATAGCTGCCCACATGGCCATTATGTTAACTGTTGCCATGTGTTGCTGAGTAGCACCATGGTGGTGTACAGGTTGGGTAGGAGTGTTGGTGGCAGTGGTGTATATGTGGATTGCTGCAGTTGCTGATATGGAGACATGCATGGCAGCATTACGTTGCCATGAGTGCTGTCAAGGCCTAGACTATTGGATGCATGGCCGGAGGCCATAGGCCGTAGGCCATGCATTCAAGAGCCTAGGCCTTGAGGACATGCACGGCAGTAATGCATTTTTCAATGTACATGAGTTAAAGGGTGGTGACATGTAAGGAATGGGTGTTGAGCACAATTAAGCCATTATAGGCCACTGTTGCAAACAGATTGTGGGTAGGTTGGCAGTGGCACAATACGTTGTGAATGGTAGTGGGTACGCCCATAGTATGTGATTGAAAGTGCACAGGGATGCAGGAGAGAGTGCCTTGTTTGTACATTATGGTAACTATTGCAATTTCTTACTGCATACCTCTATGGCAGTGCCCTGTGGTTGGAGATGCTGCAGTGAACAGTCTCGCTGTATGGGCACTGGGTGCAATGCTTGTATATTGTCAGCATGTTACAGGGTATGTTTGAAGGGCAGCTTATATGTGCTTGGATAGTGTGCTTTGTGCACAATGCTTGCAGTATGGGCAATGTTCTAAACATATTGGCCCTCATTACGACCCTGGCGGAAAGGGGTTTACGCCGGCGTAAACCATGGCGCCCCTTTCCGCCTGAGTACGAGTTCCCTTAGCGCCATGGTGATTTTAACGCCTGCTTTTAGCAGGCGTTAAAATCCATGGCGCTAAGGGACCTTGTTGTTAATTACGCCACCGTAATTTACGGTGGCGTAATTAACGCCTTCCCCACTCCCATTATACCCTATGGGGCAAAAATGGGAATGGGGAAGGGTAAATGGGGATTGGGGACTTACCGCCCCGCCAAGGTCGGAATGGGGCGGTAAGTCCGCCAACCACCATGGCGGAGTTGGCAGCTTAGCGCCATGGACCATGGTGCAAATAGCACCATGGTTCTCCGCCAAGGTCGTAATGAGGGCCATTGTGTTTATGTTACCAGGGGAACAATCCTTTCCAAGTGGAAGTGGGTAAGACAATAGTATATGAATGAAAGGGCGTAGGGATGCCGGAGACAGTGTAATGTTTATACATTATGGTAACAGTTGTATGTAACAATGTGTATGTCCATTGCAGTGTTGAGGTTGATTAGGAGTGTTGGTGTCAGTGGTGCATATGTGTATAGTGGTAGTTGGTGATATGCTGACATGTATTCTTGAATTACAGTGGGTTAATGTGTGCAAGGAGCAGACCCACTGGAGCAATGCAGGTATGGCAGTGTATGAGGAAGATGGTGGTGATCTTTGGAGAATGTGTGTGGTGCACATTGTCGATGTGCTACAGCAGCATAAGTGATTTGTGGCCTCTGACACATTTTTGTGAATGGGTTTTTTATGGTTTGGGGGAGATGGGTAGAACTGCCGCTACATATGTAACATTTCTGCATGATGGTAGGTGCCCACATGGTCGCTTGCTTGGATGTGTAGTGTTGTGGTGGGTGTGGAAAGGGTTGCAATGTAGTGTGCACACGTAAAGGTGAGCTGGGGGCGTGTTAGGATGTGTGTGGATGCTGCAATAGTACCTTCTTTAGCAATAATTTCTGGTAGAGGGGCTTTGCCATCAAACGGAATATGTACTGCAAGTGTTTAACAGTAAATAAGGAGTGGTGTATGGAAATGACAGTGTGCAATGCAGAGGTATGTGATTGGTGCATGCATCTTTTGAAATGTGAAAGCACCCAATTTCGGGAGTGCTGTAAAAATGGACACTGCAAAGGGAAGAAGTATTGTCAGAGCTTTACTGGGCTGTGGTCCTCACTCTAGATAGGAAAGCGTGCGTGCACAGCCTTCCATTATGAGCAGGGTGGAAATGGAAAGGTAATTGTGGGAAATAGGCAATTAGGAGTTTAGGGCATTGTTCATAGTAAGGGGCGGTAACATTTCATCACACTGCTGTGTCGTGAAGGTGGTCGACATGGAGAGACACACAGTGCTTATCGTAGGTGATACCTTTGTGCACCATCTGGACAGGTGTTGCGTGAAAAGAGGCGTTGCTGGTAATTGCGGGTTGGAAAGAGTGGACACTTTCTGGGCCTGTCAGGGTGACTGCAGTTTCGGTGGGATGGTTCGCCTTTGCAGGTATGTGGAGTCCATCACGAACATGGACTGTGTCATGGTGAACTATGGAAGTGCACATTTGGGTTACATGTCATGCAGATGATTAATCCGTCTACTGATGAGGTTGCTGACCACAGTGATGCGTATTTTTCCTACTGCCAACGTGGTTCATGACGGTGTAATTTTTCCCCAGCCAGCGGTCGGAAAGTGTGCTATCAACAGAATTATGTGTCCGTTTATTCAGACTGCTGACATGGTCTCCACCCACTATGAGATCATGAGTTTGCAAAATAGGCAGTGGTTCCGTAGAAATGGCATTTATTTAAGCGCCATTGGCAATGCCATTTTCTTTCACACTGTGCAAGAAGCATTGACCAGAATGTTGTAAAAATGTGTGGACAGGCAAACAGAAATGCATATAACGAGAAAATACAAAATAAATTACTTGCACGCATGTAAAAAAAAAAAACTCTTCGTACATCTACGCTGGAAGACTGAATCCCATGGCCAGTTTCATATTGTTTAACATTAAGTGGCATGCGTATGGTTTACCTGCCTTGCTTACATTTGTTCCATAGAATGAGGAGGTTGCTGGATGTCACGAGGACGCTTTTTCCCACTGCCAAGGTGCTTTTCTCTTCTATAATACCGTGAAGAGTATGGCCTACTGCTCATGGATTTTGCTCCGAGCCAGACAAAGGAAGGTCTCTCATCAACAGAAGCATGTACACTTTTTTGGCCTCTCGGAGAATGTTCTTCTGCAACAATTACCTTATTACTTGGGGAAATGCAGAGTGTTTCCAAAAAAAATGCATTTCGTTGTCATCCATTGACAAAGCAGTTTTGCTTGCTCGTCTACAGGATGCAGTGAATAGTTTACTGAACAAATGTGCGTAGAAGAAATCACAAAAGGTATTGAAAACAGACAAAAATGGTGTTTTTGTAGAAAGATTGACACAAAAAAAAACAGACTCTTTTAAGAGTAGCCTCTAACTACGAACTCCCAATGCCCTGGTTGCACGTTATTCCCCCAAGAACACACGCAGCACGAAAGTCACATGAAGGGATTTTGCAGTGGTGGCCATGAAAATGGAACTGTGGGGATTGTCCAATGAGTTGCTTAGGTTGTGCAGCAATAGGAAGATGTCATGAAAGAAATTTATGATGGCATCTTTAATGTCATTGGACACTCGTGGCACGAGTTATGGTTGCTTAGCTTACCATAACTGTCAAATTTCGTTTTTTTTCTCGGTTTTACCTGTAACCATAATGTTCCTGTAACAACGTTTTTCCATTAAATTTCATTGGTTTTTTAGTAGTGCAACTTAACCAAAACATCCCTTTAACAACGTTTTTTGTTAGTGATATATATATATATATATATATATATATATATCAGTGAAAAAAACTTTGTTAAAGGGACGTTATGGTTAAGTTGCGCTACTAAAAACCTATGAAATCAGTGAAAAAACTTTGTTAACGGGACGTTATGGTTCCAAGTAAAACCGAAAAACCCTTGAAATTCGCCAGTTATGGTAAGCTAAGCAACCATAACTCGCGCCACCACCGTGCACTGCTAAGACTAACACCCAGGACATCAAAGATGACATCACAAATGTCATTGGAGAACAGTACCACTACCTAAAACTGTGGGGGGGGTGGTGGGGTATGTTTGATTGTTATATCATAATATAGGAACATTTAACAAATTCAAAAACCAGCACACAAACACATTATATATAGTAATACATATGAAATGTAACCCATATATGTAACACACTAACCATTCATTTAAATACAATATGTTCTGAAATGGAATATACCACAAGAAGATAAATTGGCTTCCAACATAATTACCTCACAGACACAACAGAACTGAGAACAAGACCAGACCCACTGAATACATAGGACTTATCTTACCAGAAATAGTAAGTGTACTTCATTTTACTCATATATTTATAAACTTTCTGTATTAGATTAAAAAATATATTATCTTTTTTTTTTTTTTCTCACAGAAATGTCTAATACTCTGGAATGGCTAGAGGACAATTTCCCACATGAAGATATGTCACAAGATAGTGAAACTAATGGTAAACACTTCATAATATAAACCATTTATTTATTATTTTTTTTATATACATTTAACATATATATTATTTTTTTGTACAGAGCATACCAAAATAGAAAAAACTTCAGAAAACCCTGTTATGGATAACAGTCTTCACAATATAGAAGAAAAAATGGATGTATTGTTGGCTAATTTTAATAATTTAAAAACTTTTGTAGAAAATCATGTCAAACCAAAAACCTTGTACCATTGCCCCACATGTACTTGTCCCTCTTCACCATATCCCAGTAAATTATCCCCAAACCCTCTCCATAATCCAAAACGTTTTGATGAGATTTCCATCCCTTCTTCACCTAATACCAATCATGTTGAAACCCCACATTCTCCTGTTTTTGTTTCTGTTTCTGCCTCACCTTCTCTGTCATAAATTATTAATATATGTTAAATAAAGTTTAATTTTTATATTGTATTGTGAATAGATTCCGTTTTTTTTTAAAAAACAATAAAAGTGTCCGCGGACAGTGCGAGTGTTCTGAAATGTTCGTACATAAACTAAAATGGAGGTGTCCTGAAGAACACCACACCTGTTCGTACTGTTCGCTAGCAAGTTGAAACTGTTCTAAGAACACACGTGGTGTCCTGAAATGTTCGTAAAGAAACAAAAATTAAAGTGTTCTAAAGAACACTATATCTGTCCGTAATGTTCGCTATCAACTTAAAACTGTCCTAAGAACACAATTGGTGTCCTGAAATGTTCGTAAATAAACGAAAATGATGTGTCCTGAACAACAGTACAACTGTTCGTAGTGTTCGCTAGCAACATGAAACTGTACTAAGAACACACGAGGTGTCCTGAATTGTTCGTAAACAAACAAAAATTAAAGTGTCCTAAAGAACACTATACCTGTCCGGTACTGTTCGCTAGCAAGTTCAAACTGTTCTAAGAACGCTATTGGTGTCCTGAAATGTTCGTACGTAAACGAAAATGGAGGTGTCCTGAAGAACACTATACCTGTTTGTAGTGTTCGCTACCCAATTGAAAAAGTTTTAAGAACACAATAGGTGTCCTGAAATGTTCGTACATAAACTAAATTACACGTGTCCTGAAGAACACTATATCTGTCCTTACTGTTCGCTACCAAGTTTAAACTGTTCTAAGAACACACGCGGTGTCCTGAAATGTTTGTTTCACGTGTGACGCACTTTTAATTACTTCAGAACCCGAACAGTGTCTGTAGGACATCAATGCGCATGCGCTAACCAATCTCCGTGCACTTGGTGTCCTGTGGACAGGCGCTTCCTTCGCGGACTAGTTCGCGAACGGATCATATGACCGCGCCAGCGCTCATCGTGTATCCTGAAATGCGGACACTGTTCGTGTCCCCGAAAAATTTAAAAGTACATTTTCAGTTAATCCATAATATTTTTCAATAAAATCTCACCATGGCACAAGTCCCACATAGCAATCTTGAGTTTCTATATACCTTTTGAAACTTTCCGATCCTTTTTTTGTGTTCGATCTGTCCGCGGACAGTGCGCATGTCTGCGAACCGCACACAAGCACCCCTATAAAAGACCACGCCCAAGAGATTATTCCCATTGTGTTTCTGGCTATTCTTCAGAAAACAGTGATTTTTGCTGCCACCTGCAGACTACACCATGATCGAGATGGCATCCTTGGCTGCTGAACTGCCACTTGCTGCTGCACATGCTTCAGCATCACCCCCAACCCCTCCACCACCACCACCTCCCCAAGGGCCTGAAGAGGGGAACAGGAGTGAGGATGCGGAGGAGGAAGAAGAGGATGATGAGAATGAGGTAGAGGAAAACCCTACTACCCGCACTAGGCGTGAGTCTTGGGTGTGGCGGTTATTTACCATTCATGGTAATGTTCCTAAGGCTCGTGCGAACCGTGTTACCTGCAATGAGTGCAAAATGATACTCAGTCGCGGGAAGCACGGTAAGTACAGCTTTGGGACCACTACTATGAAGCGACACCTGAGGTCATTTCACTCTGGGGCTATTCGCAGGGGTGTACCTTGCGAAGAATTTAGCAGGTTGATTTCCTCTACTTCATCCTCTGTTTCTGATCCTGTCACCACAAGGACCACTTCTGTGGGACAGCGTCTTCCTCAAGCTGCCTCACAGGCCATACAGAATGCTGATGACCCTTACCTTTCGAGGGTCACAGTTGTATGTATGTACTGTGACACAGTACTCTGCAGGGGGGAGCGACTTCGGAGTGCTTTTGAGACTATCGTCTCAGAGCACGAGAAGACCTGCTCACTACCCAAATAAAACCCACTCTACATCTTCCTCTCTCAGTTCGCCCTTTCTTATCCCTGTGGTTAGTGTCCCCACCTTTACCCTCCTTTACCCTCCTCTCCTACTGTGTCGTGTCTGAAAAACCAAAAAAAATACAGAATTACAAAAATCAAAAAAAAATAAGGCTCTTTTCAGAGCCGCCTTTCCCAGTTAAAAAATAGAAGTGAAAATAAATGAAGCAGGGCTATTTGTATTTTTTAGAAGTCCGCGGACAGTTCGCGAACATTAAAAAAATTGGGTTGCTACTCCATCACAAACATTGTAATTTTCTCTGGAAAGAAGTGGTGGCTCTGAAAAGAGCCTTTGGGTGGTGTTTGTAAGTCAAAAATTGTAAATGCTTAACATCTACTTCAAAATCGTTGTTGTAATTCCAAAAAAGGACGCAATGCATTTTGTACATTTCTCAGAAAAATCTGATTGCCAGCATAAGTAAGATGGACTCCATCTCTGCGAAAAATGTATGTACTACAAAACATAATATTTTCATTGTGAAAAGAAGACATGCCAAAATCTCTTAGAAAGGCACAAACAGCCTTATTAACATTGCGCCTTGCTTTTTCCATTTGTGGACCAAATGAAGAAGAACAAAGCCACATTTGTCTCTGCGCAATCCGTGAAAATATCACTTGAGAATTAGGAAACATGTCGATAACCTTCCTAAGTCCTTCTTTCATAGCAAATTGCAAATAAATTCCAGTCACATGTCCTAAACTGTTCCCTCCACAATGAATTACAATTATGTCTGGATGTTGCTCTGTCTCCAAAGTAGCACAGAGAGGTAGCAAGTCCAACCACTTCATTCCACGTACTCCATGCCAGTGTACTTCCACATGTGGGAATCCAAGATCTACAGCTACTCCACAGCTTTCTGCATGCACCTTCAACCAATGTATCCACGAATCTCCTAAAATCCAAACAATCTGTTTTCTGAAACACACAGCCATAGCTATCTTTTGTTCTCTCAGCAAAAAGAGTATCTGAGAAAATCTCTCCTGGCACAACACACCCACCAAACTTTCCTGACCAATCCCTTTCAGTGCTTATTCTCATTTGTATGACTTCTGAACCCAAAAATCCCCGGATGTAACTCCCGATGTCCGCGAACTACCGCCATGTCCGCGGACATATCGTAACATGAACAGCCCTTCTACCATTTCCACTACACTCTCTCTGCCATTCCCTCATTGGACGTACCTCAAAAATCACATGACCATGCACCAATCACATTCAAGACCTCTACATCTAACTGCATCATCATAGATCAGCACTGCAAATGTACTCTGAATCTCTCTGAGTACAAGTGTCATATCATTGGCAAGCACCATCTACCAGAAATACTGTACAAGTCTTCAAGATTTCTACTTGCAGCTCCATGCATATCCATATGCATGAACACAAACTTCAGGTATGCATATTTTCTGTATAGTAGATGAACACATTTTCAAACAGACTTTTACCTTGTAAAATCTGTAAAATGAATTTACTGTACTTTTTTCAATTTCCTAAAATCAACTATCACTTATAAACCTTTATACTATTTATTTATTTATACACACACCCTCAAATCATGTTAAACTAACATTTTTTAAATGAAATATATAGACTACTTATATTCAAACAAAATTGCATGCAAATACAATCTATGTTTAAACCTTTATAAAAATACTTATACAATTTCATATGTTTTGTTTTTATTTATTTATTTACTTAATTACTTTAAATTAGACATTACATTGAGGCGCTATTACCTAGAACAGTTTACTTACAGAAATAGTGGTATTCAATAATATACTATAAATTTCACAAGACATAGTAAAGATATTTTGTTTTGCTACAGTTAGTCATTCAATACAATTTGTTCATTAAGAACATATCATATGTACTGAACTGATGCAATGTATCTTATGTAAATAAATTAGTTTAATGGTTTTACAGAAGGCACTGAGGATTTCAATTAAAAAAATCAATATCTAAATTAAAAACAGTGCTATATACAAACAAAGTTACTAATTTGAAGCTTTTACAATTGCAGTGAAGATCAGTTTCCTGAAAAGAAGCAGCCAAATTCGAAGAAGAAAGAAAAACTAAGAAGTTACCTGTTAATTTAAAAAAAAAGTAAGTAAAATATCACCATAATATTTGTATTATTAATGAAATATACTATAACATTAATACGAGCTATTTTGGTTTCTAAAAATAGAGATTTTGTACCATTTTGTCCAAAAATTTCCATGTCTTAAACAGCGATTTAGAGCCAGAATGGCCCACAAATTTCTATTTTTGGACACACAAATTAGCCAACTGAACCACTACAATTTTCATATTATAGAACAAACAACTGTTTTAATTGTATACATTAGATTTACTATTTGTACTTTTCCACACCACTAGCTTACTTTTTTTTGTCATCTGAACCCCAGTTTAGTAACACATATATTCAAGAATACCTATCACTGCTAGTTTTAGTTCCCAATGCACAATCACACACCATTACATACATCTTTATCATCTTACTCAAACACTCATGCACACAGCACACATACATTCCAGAACACCCCAACCCATATCTTCTTTATTTTTTTCAACAGACTTTAAAGAATGCCTACCAAAAGTCACGTCCGTAGAAAGCAACGCAAAAGTAGAGCAAATGAAAATAAAGGTGTCCAACATAAGCATCCATCTCTAGCAGAATTTGTAAAAAAAGTTGAAACAAAACAGCTAATACGATCATTTAGTGAAACACAAGAAGTTTCAAGTACAACAACTTCGCTTCCTCTATCGAAATGTAAAACAAACCAAAAAACAATTAACAGAAAATCAGCTATCAGTACAGATAAAACTACTTCTTCAAATTTTATTATAGTGCAAAGTAAGCATACCAAGAAAAGTATTTTAGCCAAAATATACCGTCACAAAGTCCTTCAAAATCTTATAAAAACAGGAGAGAAATCAGGTTCAAAGCTTAAAACCTATCGTAGGAAATTAATCTTAGAAGCATTGATGGACAGTGCAATTCTTCTCAAAAGAAATTTATTTATTTTACTGTTAAACAAAATGAAACCACTAACAAAACTAATAACTAAATTACAAAAAAGACTTCTCAATAAGCGAAATGTCAACAGAAAGAACTTCTTAAGTATCTGCGGAGGTGAATGGAAGCACACTACGAGCACAGAACCATATTTTAATGAAGAAGCGTACAAACAAAAGCAAACAAATACAATTGCCATAAATAGCAGTGGTCGAGGTTATGAAAAAGTGAATAACACTATAATGGAACAAGAAGTACTCCTTACAAAAATATACCCTGAAAACTTAGAATTACCCCTCCATTCAACTGAATCAGAACGTCTAGTGTACAAATGGCCATGCACGTCAATGCGTAACATTCCCAAACAATGTTTCAAATCTTTACGTCAATTCCTCAATAAATATGTAAAAAGCAAAGACAAAATCAAAATTAAATTACTGCAAAATATAGATACCTGTCCAGTGCGCAAGTACACAGGATAACAAGGACATTCATTGGCCTGCATTACAGGACCTACTTGTAAAACCACTTTCCATGATATCAAAAGGATATCAACACATCATTCAACTATAAGAAATCTAGTCTATAAACTGTACTATGCTAAAAGTCCTGCTTTAGCACTAGCAAAGTTAAATAACATCCTTCTACATGGTACAGCAAAAGACCTACTTGAAGAAATTCACTATATCCAGAAAAAATATTTTGGAAGTGAAAGCCATTTACAGAATGAAATAGCTTTAAACCAATTAAGCAACAATTCTACACATGGCAACCTTTTGCTAAACACATACAAAAAAAAATACTAAAATTTAAAAGTACATCAGCTGAAGTACCAAACCATGTATGTGTAAGTTGCCGTAGAATTTTCTATAAAAGTAACACAAAAACTGTGGACCTATCATACAAAATAGAAGACAATGAAGATTCTAAATGGTTTGAATTAGCTCTCTACCTTGTAGCAGAAAACAAATATGAAATAACTGAGCCCTTATTACTTTGCAGTTATTGCAATACAAAACTTGACAACAACCAAACTCCTTCACGTTCTATCATAAATATTTTGGAATTATACCCAGTACCAAAACCTCTACAACAACTTAATTTATATGAGAGCATCATAATTTAAACAGTACACCCATTTCAAGCAATAATACGCCTTCAACCAAAAACAGCAAAATTACCTCCCTCTGAATTGGTAAAAGGCATTCGTGGAAAAGTAGTTTATTTACCATTAAATCTAAAAGAAAATGTGCATACTCTAGGAGTGCAACGTCCAATGCAGCAATCTTTAATTATATTAGTAAATGGAGTACCTACAAAAGACAAAAAAATATGGGAACAGCTGGTAGATTTATATAAAGTTAGACAAGCCTTCCAATATCTTAAAGAGAATAATGAATATTACAAAGAAATTAATATTGAAGAAAACTTGAAAGATACAACTGAAATAATTCAAGAAACACAAGAAGCTGGTAAATTTGAGCTACTAGATCCTGCTATATTATCCAATACTTTAGACCATTATACAATTCATCCTTTGCACTGTAATGACACCGTACAAGATGTACTGGAAACTTACCAAATACGTCAAACAAAAGGATCGCCAATCAGTATATGGGAAAAATGTATAGAAGCACATGCTTTTCCTCTACTCTTTCCTACTGGCAAAGGAGGAAGGTATGATGATAGACCTATTCAAATATCAGCTTCAGAATACCGCTCATTACGGATGTATTCCGAAGATCTCGGATTTAGACAAAATGTGGAATACATATTCCACCTACTCTTTGAAAGTGAACTAGCAACTTTATGTTACGGATTTGCACACATATTAAAATCAGGATCACACTTTCAAAATATGACAGCTACACAATTATTAGAGAAAGTGCAACAAAAGGATGAGGTTTTACAATCAAATATTACAAATCTATTAGCAAATATGCGTGGTACTAAAGAGTACTGGTTTCGACGTCGTGGAGATGTACGTTGTATGATCAGAAACCTTGGCCCACCCACTTGGTTTGTTACATTAAGTTGTGCAGAATATGCATGGGAAGATTTACATTATTTCCTATGCATATCAAATAAAAACAAAACAAACGTAGATATTCTAACACCTGGAGAACTTTGTTCTTTGGATCCTGTTAATGTTTCAAGATATTTTCACCATCGCTTCATTGCTATGCTACATTTTATTTGTAATAAAACTGTTCCTCCCCTTGGAGAAGTGCAACACTTCTTTTGGAGAAAAGAATACCAAGCCAGAGGAGCACCACATATCCACATGCTTTTATGGATTAAAGATGCTCCTAAATTTGGTCAAGACAAAGATGCCACTGTTTTACAGTTTATTGAAAAATATGTCACTTGTGAAATTCCATCAGAAGCCACAAATAGTGATCTTCATGCACAAATTTTACAATTTCAAAGACACAAATGTGGAAAATATTGTCGTCGCAAATACAAAAACAAAGGCAAATACTACACCAAATGCCGATTTGGTTTCCCTAGACCAGTTACAAATACAGGTCAAGTAAACATCCTCATGTCTTCAGTTAGACATAGGCCCTCATTACGACCCTGGCGGAAATCGAAAAACGATGGCGGAAATGCAATACCGCCATCGAATAGCGCTCGGTGCGATTATGACCCGTCACCGTAAAGTACGATGCCATTAGCGACACCGTAGTGAACGCCAACGCTAACTGCACCAAGTACGCGCACGCGCGCCATGCGAAACCGTAATTACCACCATGGCGCAACGGTACGCGAATTCTGACCCTAGCGGACATTTACCTAACGCCATCAAGCATGGCGGAAAGTACCATTCCGCCATGGTGAGAAGTACGGCATCGTGAACCAACCGTAAAAGGCCCTACTGTGTGCCCGTACACCACTCCCTGGCCACATTGCACAACTCCTCGTAGGTGCAATGAAGTCACACAATGCAACCAGTGAAATGTACAAGTCACCCATGCATGCCAACGAACAAATGAATGTAGGGGCTCCAAGTGCCTTGTGAGTGGCCATCCATATTTGCCATGGCACCATTGGCGTACTGATGCAGCACAGGCATGTGAAGGTCCAAGTACAGCAACATGAACTGAAATATGAGACAAACAAAAACAGGCCCCCCATCGCTTGACACCAGTGTAAGGCAACATTCAAAGCAGTTTCCTGAGTGAGACTGCCCCAGCCCTGTACTCCTGCCAGTAGACAAACCAACCATCAGCATAAGCATGTACCACACAAGTTGGCAGAGTGACTGAGCAGCCAGGCTTATCTCAAGAGGGGCCAATGGGAGCTGCAGGGCACAGATGGCACGAATACAGAAGCTATTCCAATGGACATGACCTCAGTCTCCCTCCAAGAAACGCACGCAAACACAGGCACCTGTGACCAGCCATATTCTGATAACCACATCATTCCACCAATCCACCTGGCTGACCGGCATCTGTTACACAAAAGCTAATCCCCCGCCCCTGAGCATGACATCATTAAAACAGTCATAATGGCAGCCCCTATCCCTGACCTCACTGGGCTTCGTAGGCAAACGCGCCCAGTACAGTACCACGCAACTATACTCAGAAGCCGGAACCCAATGCAGATCTTCTCACAATACATCGCTCCACAAATAGGAATATGCTACATTACTTGCAAAGAATAACGCAACACGGTCAATATCATAATCAAAATTTAATGCACAACAAAATCACCAAGCCCATACAGCTATTAGGTCATGAACTCCAAATTATAGTTCATCATTGTAGGCTGCATCCGCAATAAATGACCAGCCTCTTCTTGTGTGATGCCCCGTTCCTTCATGGTACACAGGGGCTACATTCACGTTCAAAAAGGCAACATGGAAGCGCCTAGAACCGCAGGGCCGTCCCATTAGGTAGGCACTAGTCGAGCTGAAAGGTCGATATGTTGCTCCTAGCCACTAGTACTGCGTAAGGGCATGTGGCCCATTGGCGATCGTGCCATAAGATCGTAATGGTGCTCCACTGATTAACACGAAGCAGCAGGTGTCGGGAGTAAAAGCCATCTGCAGGAGTGGCATACAGATGGCAGAGGCAAAAGGGGAGGAGATACCTGTCACCCAAATGAAATGAAAAAGAAAAGTATGGGCATCAGAACTTCATTTGAATTACTCACTTCAATGATCACACTAAATCCACAGCCATATGCATGCTAGCCCACTCAAAAGGATTATTCCCACCCAAAAACCACTTGCGAATCTTAACTATATAAATCGAGGTGAAAACACTATTACAAACGAGTGTTTGTGTGCATGCGTCTGTTAAAACAGAATCCATTAGATGGGATTAGTAACGTGCATAGACACAAGTGTTTGAAGGCGCGTCCAGACAGGGAGGGTTCAACAAGGGCAGATAGACGATGGTCCCACTATGGCAGCCCTGCATCACATAGTGCAGGGGAAGTTGATAGATTCCAAAAAGCCATGTACATGGCAAACTCTCAATTAAATCATCTGTCCATGCATCCATACATCATTCCCTCATCCCGGTATGAAAACGCCTGATTATTTACTCACATAACATGTGAAATTTCCATTGAGTCTGTGCGTAATGCAGTCTGCAAAATCCACTGTGCTCCAGCCCGGAATTCCAGTGTTGTGAAGTAACATGTATTTGGGAACGTCCGGCCTTATCGTCCACTACGCTATTGCGCATCCCATACTATTCATATAAATCATTGCATTCTCGCCATGGCCCCTGTCCGAAGGACATTAAACAATAGAACTTTATATCTGCAGTCAGACCTGTGGGCGTCTCCTCGCCGCTAGCTGAAAACCGAAAGCTCTGTCCTTCGAATTCCTCATTTGCAACATCACGTCGAAAAGGCATATGTGACCGCTTGAAATCACAAATCCATCCATGTAGTGCGGCAGTGTGTGAAAATGGCAACTGGCTTCACTCACAAATGGGACGCCCCGCCCGTCGGTGAACCGCGGTACAGTGCTGCATGAGGGTCCACCGTTAATCGAGTACTACATTCCACTGACCCTTCACAAGTTTGTTCGCGACTGCAAAGATAGTATGTGAAACAATGGGACCATAGCAGAATGAACATATAAACCAATATTTCACTGCCATCGGGATTAAATACATGATTGTAATAGCAAGATGCCATGCGTCGAATTGCAGCGTTGTGTGCGTGACGTGCTCGCCCAAAGGGGATTGCAGCTTGCACAGGTGGAATGAATCACCACAGGTGGAGGCTATACAGCCTGAAAACACATAAATTGCACACCCAACCCCCTCCCACAACCACACCCACTCCAAAATGCTACCGGCAGGACTAGCGATGTTGGCCCTGGGGGACCTGATAGCACTGCAAGTACTCCAACTTCAAGAAGAAGACGAACACCAACTACTACAACAACCGGCCGCACAGAGGAGACGCAGGAGGAGGAGGAGGGCAAGGCAGGGCCAGCAAGGCCCACCAGCACAGCCACTACCACCACGCAGGCAGCCCGCAATCCCACGCCTCCGAGCACATCCGTTCAACCTCACTGATGAGCAGATCCACACCCTCTACCGTTTGGACCGGGACACCATAACCGCCATTGTGGACATGACACACGCTGACCTTGTCAGCATGATAGATAGCCCAACCGCCATCCCACCCCTACTGAAGGTGGTGTCTGTACTCCACTTCCTGGCCACAGGCACCTACCAGCACACAGTCGGACAGTTGCATGGCATTTCACAGCCACTGTTATCACGGACACTATTGCAAGTGCTCGATGCCCTCCTGAAGCACGCAGACGACTACATCTCTCTACCACGCTCGGAGCAGGAATTTACGAACACAAAAGTGGGATTCCATGCACTTGCCGGCATACCGGGTTGCATTGGTGCCATCGACTGCACCCATGTGGAATTGGTTGTCCCACATGCCATGGAGGCCCAGTACCGCAACCGAAAACAATATCATTCTCTTAATGTACAAATGGTGTGTGACTCCAACAGGATCATTACACATTGTTGTGCCCGATTTCCTGGATCAACCCATGATTCTATGGTCTTGAGGAACTCTACAATACCACGCTACATGGAGCGACACGCAGGGAACAGATCCTGGCTACTCGGTGAGTCTCATTTCATGCATGATAATGTGGGGTATGTGATGCGGCAATGACCTGGCAGGAAGGGGGGGGGATGCGTACGTAGCAATGTCATTCCACAAACATCCTTTATTGTCCACATACAGGTGATGCCGGGTATCCACTGAAGAGATGGCTCCTTACACCACTCCGGAACCCACAGAACCAGCATGAGGAGGACTACAACCATGCCCACTCACGTACCCGTGTAGTCATAGAACAGGCATTCGGCCTACTGAAGGGTCGTTTCCGCTGCCTCAGCAGGTCTGGCGGGGCACTCCTGTACCGCCATGAGAAGGTTGCAAAGATGGTCATGGCATGTGTCATGCTACACAACATGTGCGTACGTAGAAATGTGCCCATGCCCCCTGACGCAGAACTGCAAGCACCTGAAGATGGTCATGATGAGGGTGGGGATGTGGCAGCACCTCAAGGAGTCCGCGAGGCACAGGAGGGCCGTGAAATTCGTCAGATTATCATAGATTCATGCTTCTAGCACTCACGCCTGGTGGCTGATACATGGACACGGGACTTGTGGCACTGTGTGTGTCTGGAACATGCACAATATGGACTGTACGCCTATAAAGGCCTCGTACACAAAGATCAATGTCCACACATCTCATTGGATGATTGTGAAATGTTTATTGCATATGTGAAATTATGTTACACACCCCATCGACCCGCCACCCAAGTAAGCCCAACACACCCCCTCCTCCCTCCTTCCTCCCCCCCGAACACCAGTGTCCAAAGATGCTCATTGTCAGTGGGCAGACGCTATTGCAAGCCCCCTCTCCGGGTATCAGGGGCACCCCTGCCTGTGGAGCGCAGGTTCCTCCCAGATCTACGTTGGGGGCTGCCCTGGACGGAACTTGCAACGGATGATGTCTCTGCCTGCTCACGTCCATGCATGTCCCTAAGGGTTTGTGAGAGCTCAGTGAGCACACGGCGCACAGCGGCAAGTTCAGCACATACGTCTTTGGAAGTCGCATGCAGTTCCCCCCTCAGGCTCTCGGTGCTTCTCTCCATTTGTACTCTCAGGCTCTCGGTGCTTCTCTCCATTTGTACCCTCAGGCTCTCGGTGCTTCTCTCCATTTGTGCCCTTAGTGTCTCAGTAGATGTTTCTATGGCTGCCTTAGTACCCCCACATTCATCAGCATGGTCCTTGAGGAGCGTGGCCAGTTGCTGCTGTTGCACGATCACCTTGTCGAGGGACTGTTGCCTCTGCTGGGCCATGCCCATTTGCGGTGGTGTCACAGAGGGGCTGATCACCTCATGTTGCCTTGACACAGGGCTTGTGGGGGATGGCCAGTCGTCGTCTTGTGGGTGCCCCTGCGTGGTATCCTCATGGTGTACGGGATGAAACAAACAGGGGGATTGAGACAGGTCATGGATGGATCCTACATCGACATCACCGTTTTCTGTGTCGGAGCATGCTGCCATTAATGCAGTGTCACCTATGGTGCTGCTGCCACCAGAAGCAGTGCCTTCTGTGGCATCCATTGGGGGGACATGTGGTGGTGCTGTTGTGGGCATGCTGGCTGCTGGGGTGCCTGTTGAAGTCCCCTCCTGTGTGCTGCCACTTGATTTGTGCTGCTACCGTGTCTTGATCCGTGCAGCTGAGGTGGAGGGTCTTTGGCCGTTGGTCTTGGCCCTCTTTGCAGGTGTGCTGGTAGGGGTGTCCTGGAGCTCGTCATTTGAATCGGACCCTGTGGTGGAGTGAAGGAGGGCGAGCGTTATTAATGGGTCTGTGGAAATTGGAATGGCAATGTATCACATGCATTGGGGTGGTACCTTAGGGTGATTGGGGTCAGGGCCTTGGAGGTGGTTTCATTTTTGTGTGGATTGAGGATGCAGTTGTTTTGCAGCCTGCAGTTAGGGTGTGCCTGCTGCACGTCTAGAGGGTGTTTTTAGGATTTTTTATTATTTATGTATTTAATGTGAATTTTAAAGTGCGCTGTCAGGCCAATGTATGTGGACGTTCTCCTGGACATGTGTTTCTGTTGCACTATGTGGACACATGGTACTTCACATGATTGGACATTGTGGATTTAGCATTGTTTTATTTGGCCCACCTACCTGATTCTTCGGATGTCTGCACTCCTTTCTCCATCCCTCCGACTCCCTCTATACTCTCCATTCCAATGGTGGAGGCACAGATTTCTTCCCAGGGGGTCAACTTGATGGGTGATTCCGATCCTCCACCGGTAGCTGTGGCAATGTTACGGTTGGCGGATAGTATGCTCCGTACGCGTATCCGCAAGTCGTCCCATCGCTTTCTGCATTGCTGTGGGTTGCGGGGTGCGGTCCCCACCGCACTTACCCGCTGTGCCACCAGGGCCCATATGGCCTTCTTGTTCGCAAGTGCCGTCCTGGTCATTTGCTTAGAGAAGACGACGGCAGCATTCTCCTGGAGGGTCTCTGTGAGCACGGTGAGTTCCTCAGGGGAGAAGTGGACCTGCCGCTTGCGGTCGCATGCTTTTTTCGCTACTTTTCCCATTTTTATTGTTTTCACTAGGGTGGATGACGGGTTGGGATGTGTCTCAGGGTAGTATTTTTAATGGTTGTGTGGGGATTCTGATTTTATAGGTGTACGGCGTGCTGTTTCCCGTTCCGGGACCATGTTTTTACTTCCGTTTCCGTATATTTACGGTCACCGTATTTTCCGATTGCCACTCTTTCCGGTGACCGCTATGATGGGTGGCGGAATTGCACCTAGGGCGCCGTACGACGGCGGTGAGGGGCGTTTTGGGGACATTTCCGCCATCGCAGACTTTGCACTTCCGCCATGGCGTAGTGCTCGTGCCCGATGGGTCAGAATTAGCCGCACTTTACTCCGTCGTGCAATGGCGGAAACGCTATTTACGCTATGGCGGTCAGGTCAGTTACTTTCCGCCAGGGTCGTAATGAGGGCCATAGTGTTAAAGGTAAGTCACCTAAAAATACATATTACATAAAAAGAAAAGAAGAAGAAAAATATATCAATGATTATAATGCAATCATTGCCCACTTATGGAATGCAAACATAGATCTGCAGTACATTGCAGACAATTCTACTGCAGTTGCACGATATGTCACAGCATACTTAACTAAAGCAGAAAAGACAGAGCTCCAAGACCTCTGGAATGACCTGTCATCAGATAAAAGAGTATCTCAGAAATTATACAGCTTGGGCATAAAAATGCTCACCCATAGAGAATGTGGATCTTATGAAGCAGCTGATCGTTTAACTGGTACTTCATTGTATGGTAAATCTGAAAATATAGTATGGCTAAGTCTTGGTCCAGCTAAATCTAGAAAAAGAGTTCTAAAATCATATGAAGATATAGAAACAATAGCCAAACATGATCCCAACAGCCAAGACATTTTAAAAAACAAATTATTGCCCAAAACTACACATACAAAAATAATATGAAACCTGATGAAAAAAAAGGTAAATATAGAGTGACAGACTGTGAAGGCAGCTTAGTTAAACTCACTAAACCAAATTGAATTAATCATATCAAATTGTCATTGAAGACTCCTCAACATAAAGAAGTATATTACATGTCCCTCCTAAAACTCTTCAAACCATGGAGAAAAGAAGAACAATTACTAGATAACTATGACTCATATGAGGATGCTTTCAAAGCAAATGAAAGCACTATAACTGATGTAAACTTTACACAGTACAAAACAATGTTGCACAATGAACAGCAACATGAAGAAGAACTCCAAGCCCAACTAGATAAGGATACTCCTGACAGTAGTCAACCTTCTGTAACAGGAAGCCAAGAACCACTGGGAGAACCACTAATAACAAATGAGGCAGAATTAGCTATGATAAAAGTAGAAAACACCATGTGTCAGTATGAAGATAAGGAAGACTTAACTATACTACAATCAAAACTAAACAATGAGCAAAGTAGCATTTTTCAAGAAGTAACAAAACAAATTGTGCATGGTGTAAAACATGAAAATAAAGAATGTTCCTGCCATAATTAAAAACCTATACTACTGTACGTCAGTGGTGAAGCTGGTTCTGGCAAAACATCCCTAATCAAAATCATTAGTAAGTTCCTTCAACAATTGACAAACAACAAACTGTCAGCTGTTGTCACTGCTCCCACAGGTTTAGCTGCCTACAACATAGGTGGTGTTACATTACACCGATTACTACTATTACCAGTAGAACACCAGAACAAATTAGACTATTACAAACTTTCTGCAGAAGCTGCAATGGAATTACGCAGAGTATTGAAACAAATGAAAATGCTACTAATAGATGAAGTGAGCATGGTCTCCAACCTGATGTTAGCTTTGATTCACCTCAGATTACAAGAAGTACTCAAAACAGACTATGAAGAGCTCTTTGCAGGAAAACACATTATTGTTTTTGGAGATCTGCTTCAATTAACACCAGTAAAAGGTGAACCTATTTTTAAAACATTAGGGCACAAACTCTGCCGTAAAACTGTTGGCAGCATTGGAAATGTCAACCTTTGGCAACATTTCCAATGCAGAGAATTAACAGAAAACATGCGCCAATCTGCAGATCTAACTTATGCCAACATTTTTAAAAGTTTGAGAGTTGGTATACTTTCTAAAGAAGCAGAAGCAACATTGAAAACCCGGCACATTAATGTACTTTATGGCGATAATGCATGTGCTGCAGATGTTATGGAACTAGCCCACAAAAATGTCTATTGTATGGCCTTAAAGGCATACTCTAGTAAAAATGTTATTGTCCCTATGGGTCGGCCATGTTTTTTTAAGGCTAAGTGGCTCAATTTTAGAAAACTTTCCTATGGACCTTACCCGAGTTTTCGTCCATTAAACGCACGCGAAAACAAGCACCTGGGAGCCGCCATTTTCTGATAATCCTATCTTTTCCCCGATCGCCCTGGCTCACCTGCTTTTGCGGCACTAAATCAATTCCCCCGCCCCTGAGCCTGAAATTATCAAAACATTCATATTCCCCGCCTCTCCCCGTGACGTTACTGTGCTGCGTAGGCAAACGCGCCCAGTCGTCTTCTGCGCGACTCCACACAGAACCCGGAAACCAACACAGATCAACTCACAACACAGCGCGCCACAATTCGGAATATGAAACTGTACTTTACAATGAAACAGCAACACGGTACATTTGGTAAAGTACATTTATTTGGCATCAAATGTTTAGAGAATATTCATATGAACTCCGGAAGACATTTATTTTCTTTTATCTGTATCCGCAATAACTGTTCCGTTTCATCTTGGGTCACGCGCTGTTCCATTATGGCACACAGGGTGTTCATTTTCGTAAAAATAATCACTTTGGAAGCACGGTGAACCGCAAGGCTGTTCCATCAACTAGGCACTAGTCCAGCCTAAAGTTTGTTATGTTACTTCTAGCCACTAGTACAGCGTAAGGGCATGTGGGCCCTTGGCGATCGTCCCATAATATGGTGATCGTGCTCCAGTTGTTGACACGAAGCTGCAGGTGTCTGCTGAAGAATCCGTCCGCCGGTGTCTCAAACAGGTGGCAGTTGCAGAACGGGATCAAATACCTGTTAAGAAAACAAATAAATGATAATTAGTCTCACTAGCCGAACTTCATTAATATTACTCATTTCATTCATTACGGCCAATCAGAAACTATTTGCTTGCAAGGGTAGTTCAATGGAGTATGTTCTTCTCTAACATAAATGCGAAAAGTAACGAGATAAATCTAGGGCAACACACAATGATAAACAACACTCTACATGCATGAGGAATGATATGATATATGATATGGCATTTGTAACGCGCGTATACTCAAGTGTTTCTAGGCGTGACGAGGCAGGTGGTGAACAAGGGCAGACAGACAACGATCCTACTAGGCCAGGTGTTTTTTTCTGATCGCGCATGGGGATGGGCTGTACAAGGATAGTTGAATACAAATTAAATAATAGGGCCAGCTGGTGGCAAGTGCAAGGTAAATGCCGGGACAAGGGGCTGAAGGATACAGAGACAGTCCCATAGTGCAGGGAAAAGTGGCTGGGCCAAGGAGCGAGATCGGTGACACCAGTGAACCTGCATGCCCATGTGCCCACTACGAACAGTTTTAACATCTTTTACAGTCATCATTCATTCATTTATTCATGCATCCATTCACTAAATCTTCATTCCGGTATAAAAGCGTGTAAAGATTTACTTACATTATATTTGAAATTTCCATTGTGTCTCTTCGTAATGCAGTCTGTAAAACGGACCATGCTCTTGACAATGATTTTTCGTATACTGACCTAAAACTGAAACTCGGTCTAGTTTCTGAATTTTCTGCCTTATCGTCTCTTACGTTATTGCGCACTCCCTTCAAATGTAGTTCTTTCTGCATGGTCCCTGTCTCAAGGTCAAAAAACAATAGACCCTTATACTTCCAGTGCGACTTGTGGGCCTCATCTGTGCACTGTCCTTCGCATTCTTTATTTTCAACATCACGTAGTATAGGCATCTGTGAGAACTTGAAGTTTAGAATCCGTCTATGTAGTGCGCCTCAATGTGCAAATGCGAACTGGCTTCTCTCCCAAATGACACGGCCTGCTTGGCTGGCACGTTCTAAGTCCCCCAATTTTGTCCCCGTTTTCTGCGAGCTTTGCAGCCTAAATTGAAACATTTAATTTTTTGCGGAAGGTCAGGGAAAGTATAAAGTACCACAGGAGTTGAGTTAAAAGTGAGATTTATTGTTTGTTTGTTTGTTTTATTTTTTGCAATACGCAAGCCTCCCCTCCGTTAACAGTGCGCAGCATTTACATTTACATGAGATGAGACATGAGAAAAATATATACATGCACATATGTGAGGTGAATAGAGAGAATTCAAAGATGACACCCAGCTTCTTCGCCACCCATGATGGTGAAGTTGGGGGTTAGGTTTACTGGTACACTGTACAATAACATTTATTTACAAAAATACAATCCTATTGCAATTATTTAAACCACGATTTGTACTTTACAATCAGCTGTGCATCGGGTGGGCATGGCACAGTCGCAATGTTTGGTGGCAATGGATCACTGCTCTGTACAGAAACGTCCAAAATTCCATATCTGTGCTTCTCTAACACAGCAACAATAAGGCCTTTCACAAAGTCGAACTGCATTTCATCATAGACTGGTTTGATCACCCATTGCTTACTTTGTTTTGAAAACACCTTGGTGTAGCGAGGCATCCTTATTTTGCCCCTAGTCCTAGATTGTTCACGTCCGACATTGCTGTTATGGGCCAAGACGGCTAGTAGAGTGTGATGTTTCATGCCCCGAAAGCTAAAATGCAAGCGTTTTGGCCTGTACTTTAGGCACATATTGTGGAACACCTCCAAATCTCCTGTGTGACAGAATTCTGTCAGTCCTCTCAAATCTCTTGATAGAGTTTTGTCGAAAACAATCTTCTCAATGGCTTTGTGTGTCGGTGATGATGGAATCAACCACTTCTTCTTCCGTGCCTCCTCTGGGGACAAAGGGCCATGTTCACATTGGTGGAAATGTTCATTTGCTGTCCAGCGGTGAACGTTGGTACAGTGGTGCATCAGTGACCGCCATTTTTCAAGTAGTATTTCCACTGACCCCTCGCAAGTTTTTGAGCTCCACCAAAGATGGTTGGTGATAGAATGTGACCACTGCAAAATACTTTCAAAACCTTTTTTTTTTCCTGCAGCCGAGATTTTCTTATTGATTGATTTAGCAAGATGCCATACGTCAAATTGATGTTTAATATGTGGGAACTGCTCTCTCATTGTCTTGGCAATTGAAACGTGTCTATCCGTGGCTATGAGCTCGATGTCCATCCCCCTCGATTGTAGATGTTCCACTGATTTTATAAATCCTAGTTTCTCCATGGCCACTGAGGATGTACATTGTGTTACCTGCACGACCTCCGAACTCACAATTTTCTTACTATCCATGTCCTGAAAGTGGTAGGTGCAGTACTTGGCAGAAAACCCAGGGCTATCGCACTGTCCATCGCCGGCTAGCCTCAATCGTTTGCCTTTGAATGTACTTGCTAGAGACAATTGTTCAATTCTCCAAGCATCACTAATGGCCGGAAACAGATAATCACGTTGGTATGTGTAGTACAGCGCACTAGAAATGAAATGGAGTCCCACAAACTGAAAAAAAGCCTCTAACTTTCTAAAACTGGAGCCACTAAAAAGTGATGCAGCTGCACACAGTAGATTGCCTGCTGGCAGTTTCCCCAGCATCGGTTGTGCAGACCATGAGAACCTATGATTTAATCTACAGGCGGCTTTTATTTTGACGTTAGTGCCTTTCATTTTACGAGTCACATTAATCAATGGCTTCCCACATACTTTCCCTCTAACGGAATGCACACATTTCAGCATACTTATAATTTCCATCAAGCAACTGTCGAATACAATGTATTTGCTCTCTTTCATTAGACTGTCATCCTGAGTCAACGTTGTTTCAGCTTTTGACGCTGTGGAGATGTCAACACATTGGAAAGTAATATCGCTGCTATCAAATATTGTTGCGTCTATGGATGCTGCGGCTGGTTCATTCTCTCTCATTTCAACATCTGCTAATTCAACATTGATGGGAGAACACAACAATGTCGACATGTTTTTTGGTGGCAATTTTTTGGCTGGTGTAGATTGTGTAAATTGATCTGCAACCACTTCAGAGCTATCTCCAATACATTCAATAACATCTTCTTGTAGTGGTCCGGTCGCACAGTAGCTATGGTCCAATGCAACTTTGCTATAGTCTCCAAACAGAGCTAATTCATGTTCTGGCCATTGGACATGAGCATCTCGAGCCTGAACACGCCTCGCCTCAATTAATAGTTCCTCCATAGTGTACATGGTCTGGCAAGCCACATCTCTCATTCGCTTCAATGTCTGTGTGTGTATAGTTCTGATGCCCACGGGTAACTGGAGGAGAGATTGGAAAAGGGATGTTCAGTTTAAACACAAGATGGAGTGTAGTAGAATTGACTAGAAAAAAACGTAAAATAGTCCCCACCACAAACATTTTTTTAAAGTTATTAACTGTTTGTAACTAACCTTTTTTTGTTTTTTTTTCTTTGCAACTTTTTTGACTCGACCTTCAAAATCTGCACGCTGTATCTCCGATTTGTTTCCGCATGTCCTCCCTTCCTCTTGCGCTGCAACGAGTATATTTTCTGTATCCGCATAGACAGCAAGGAATGAGGCTCCATCGTCTCCCTGAAACATAGTACTTTCATTACTATGTATCAAAATATTGTTAGCATAAATACACGTGAGGACGAACACACAGGTACATCTCAATAGCCAAATATGATTTAAACATTGTGTGCAACAATCAAACGACAAGAATTCGACCAGTGATGATCTATTTCGATGGAACTGTCAGTATCCATACCTCCGGCTCTGCATGGACAGCCATGAATGGTTGTATTGGAGAGGAGGCATCCGCATCTCCCTGAAACACAATACTTGCATTAGTATGCTTTTCAATATTGGAAACATAACACACACTTGGGGTCGAACGCACAGGTACATATAAAGAGATAACCGCGAAAGATGCATTGTCCAAAAGAATCAAGGAAAATCCAAATATGATCACATTTCATCGACTTATTTCAACGATTCCTTTACATCTGCATCATCCAAATGAGATGTTGTGATTGGGGTGGAAGCTCCGTCGTCTCCCTGAAACACAGTACTTGGATTAGTATGGTTTTCAATATTGGAAACATAACACACACTTGGGGTCGAACGCACAGGTACATATAAAGAGATAACCGCGAAAGATGCATTGTCCAAAAGAATCAAGGAAAATCCAAATATGATCACATTTCATCGACTTATTTCAACGATTCCTTTACATCTGCATCATCCAAATGAGATGTTGTGATTGGGGTGGAAGCTCCGTCGTCTCCCTGAAACACAGTACTTGGATTAGTATGGTTTTCAATATTGGAAACATAACACACACTTGGGGTCGAACGCACAGGTACATATAAAGAGATAACCGCGAAAGATGCATTGTCCAAAAGAATCAAGGAAAATCCAAATATGATCACATTTCATCGACTTATTTCAACGATTCCTTTACATCTGCATCATCTAAATGAGATGTTGTGATTGGGGTGGAAGCTCCGTCGTCTCCCTGAAACACAGCACTTGCATTTATGCTGAAGAAAGTATAGCAAATGGAATCACGTTATATGATCACGCATGATGGAGCTGTCAGTATCCATACCTCGTGCTGCTGAAGAATATCTATGGATGTTGCAAATGTAGTGCGCACTTCCAAAAGCTGTTGCGCCGATTCGTATACTTGAATGTCAGGCTCTGCATCAAGTGTAGGGGTTGGCGCTCCATCGACTGCCTGAAACATAGTACTTGCATTAGTGAGGATTACAATTGTGAAAACATAACATACACCTGGGGTCGACAGCACAGGTACATATCAACGGCTAACCACGAATGAAACATTGTGTAGAACAATCAAACGACAAGAATTCCAGCTCTGATGATGATGCTCGATGGAGCTGTCAGTATCCATACCTCCTGATGTTGAAAAACATCTAGAAATGTTGTAGATGTGGCGGACGCTTCAGCATCTCCCTGAAAGACAGTACTTGCATTAGTATGGATAACACTAATTATAACTGAAAACAAACACCAGTGGACGATAACTAAGGTGTATATCAATTGGAAAGCAGTAACCAAACATTTGGTAAAATAATTACACGATAGAATAAAACTATTACTTGACATGCATAAAACAAGTATGTAGCGGATTAGCCTAATAAGATTACCTGATACGCGCTAGAAGTGGTTGATAACTGCGACCACGTCAAGGATGTAGAATGTTCTTGCTTCAGATTCAAGGGATAGTCAAGAAGTTGTAAAGGTCAATTAATGATTGATTATGAAATGCCAATATTGAAAATAGCCATGTAAGCCGACAGAATACTTGAAAAATGCTCAATACAGCACAGTTCCCTGTCCCCATATATATATACATTGCGTTTGTGGGTTATGAAATCGAAACAGAATATATTGATAAATGTCATTATTCAAAAAACTATACACTCATATCAATATCGAAATTATTACAAGGGATAGAACACCTACAATATCAATTAATCCATTCGGCTACACACTACCGCAAGGCCGATAGCTAAATCCGGACACTTGACTCACCGGTGGCGGAATGTGGACGAATAGAGTGGGAATAGCGTTTTCCAGCAATTTCCGTGTAGTTCGCCGTTTATTCTTCTTTGTTACCCAAGAAGTTGTGTACATGTCCAAGGAAAAGTGCCGGCTGCAGATGCGGTATCGATCGCCCCTCTTGTCCTCTAAGACTTGTTGGACTCTACTTTCCAGCTCATCCAGTGGATATCCGCAATGTCTGACCCATTCTCTTATTCGATCGACAGTTTTCGGGAATACATGCATTGTAGTTCCTTCAGATTTCGCATGGGTCTTCGAAGGGCAACCGCTAATCGAACAGGCAGGCATTGTTGATAAATCTGAAAAGTAAATATCGACATTATTATACAATCTTCAAGAACAAAGATTTGATACAAAAGTAAATGAATCATACAATGATCAATGCAAGGTTTGTTTTGGTCGCAGGAACTGTACCAGTTCATTATGTGCAGCTTAGTATTTGCATAAATTGCAGAAATGTATAAATGATGTGACTAAAATCTGAACATGTGACTCATCCCTTGGATGTTCTGTATTGCACGAGAAGGAAACATGCTTACATCATAGACTGGATCCCCGAAGAATGCAATTCGATGACAATAGACACAGATGAAAATAAATAGATCTATTGATAGCATAGCAATGGAAACTCTAGTCAATAGCAATGAGACCAATGAACATAGCACTATTGTGTACTCTACTCGCAAATAGATAGAAATTTAAAAATCTGCGAAATATGACTAGGATACATGGCCTTACCTTGACCAACAAACAGTTGGATTCAGCAAGCAGAGCAGTATGTTGCAGGAGAATAGGTGGGTGGCCACAGGTAGCACACTGATGGGTTTGCTCTAAGCAGTCACAGAAGTTCACGGATTGCACGACGACGACCAGATTAGTGTAGATCTCGGTGGTTGCCAGGTAACACGTTCAGGAGTTGACTTGCAAAGCACAAAGATGTTCTCATGAGACATATCAAGTGGTTTATAAAGTATTTGGAACAGGGGTGTGTTTGTGAATGAATGACGTATGTATGTCGTGGTTTTAAGGGGGCGGCCTGCTTCAAGGGGAGGCCTGGCTGGAGACACAGGGTCTGGGGAGGCCATGTGACCGATGGCCCCTTGGCATGGGACACCTTTTGAAGTGTACATGTAGTTTGGCACCTTGGCCTTTCGCGCCCCGGACAGCCCCCCCATGCCAGCGAGCATCCACCAGCGCGAACCGCCTTTGATACAGGGGGGTGGGATGGATGGGCCTGGGGCGTGCAGATAAGGCACAGGAAGACTGCTGAATGGAGACACACTTATGTGGATTGCAGGGGGGCGGCCTGCTTCAAGGGGAGGCCTGGCTGGAGACACGGGGTCTGGGGAGGCCATGTGACCGATGGCCCCTTGGCGTGGGACACCTTTTGAAGTGTACATGTAGTTTGGCACCTTGGCCTTTCGCGCCCCGGACAGCCCCCCCCCATGCCAGCGAGCATCCACCAGCGCGAACCGCCTTTGATACAGGGAGGTGGGATGGATGGGCCGGGGGCATGCAGATAAGGCACAGGAAGACTGCTGAATGGAGACACACTTATGTGGATTGCAGGGGGGCGGCCTGCTTCAAGGGGAGGCCTGGCTGGAGACACGGGGTCTGAGGAGGCCATGTGACCGATGGCCCCTTGGCATGGGACACCTTTTGAAGTGTACATGTAGTTTGGCACCTTGGCCTTTCGCGCCCCGGACAGCCCCCCCCATGCCAGCGAGCATCCACTGGCGTGAACCGCCTTTATATCAATATACAGTATATCGCCTTTATATGAATGATAGTATATCGTTGCTTATCAATAACAAATGCCACATAACGCAGATTCTTGTGAGCACAGACCCACACTTCAACCAGTGTATTATAGTGGCCCAAGACCCGAAGGTCTGTATAATCCAATGGTAATTGATAGTATAGATATATGTGATTCATTTAAAAAATCGAGACAAACGTTGTTAAAATAAATGTGGTGTTTTATTTTGTATCCTATTTTCATGACACAAAAATACAAGACTTTAAAGATTATACAGGTCAGGTTGCAGCACAGCGAGAGAAAATCCCTTGTACTGACCGCTGTCACTCGGGAACGTTTCTCTAATGGCACGAACGGCACAGGCGGGTATCACTCTTCGAACGCGGTGTCCAAGCCTCCCGTGAAGCCACCATGTATAGGAACGATAGGCCACCAGCCTGTACCACCTGTGAAAAGGAATGAAACAAACTGTTTTTAAATGACCCAGATAAGTTTAATAAACGTTTGTTGTCAATGACAATTCTTGTAACTAATAGCATTTTACACGGACAAATGCTATCTAGACAATGCACACTATTCAACGCCTTACATGCGTTACAATGATATGTAGATGTAATTTTGGATATAGTAGAAGAACATGAAATAGGAGTGGCATGACAAGCAGAGTATACTTACTCGTTACTCGGATTACGAGGACGAACAGTTGCTCGAAGTTCGTGCATAAGCACCATCAAGATTCTCAACACGGCCCGTGTGAGGCAGGCTGCCCTGAAGTCTGGCAGCTCGGTGATGCATTGCGGTCGTGGCTCGCCTTCCGAAATGTAGGCCAGGCATCCCGAGTTTTCTCGGCAGCAGCAGTTCTCGTCCTCGGTTGGCATTAGCTCGCACCGATTGCATGTGCACCAGGTGGAGACGCCGTCCATGCGACTAGGCCCAGGCTCTTCATCTGTTCAATCGTCCTCCCAACTGCCGTCCGAAGACCCATCATTTTCACGTGCTTCCCTTTCCAGTAGTTCCTCCTCGGTATATTCAAGCTCGTACATGTAGGGCATTATTGTAGCCATTGTGTGGTAAACAGAGTAAAATAATTTACCGAGATGGTACAGGTGTTCACACGGGCTACAAGCGGCGAAGGTAGCTGACCAGAGCACTGAAACGAGTCATAGAATACTCAAAGTAACACAGAGAGAGGAATGGAATCGAAAATCTGCTGCTGTGTGTTGTGAAGCGGTCTGTTTATACTTATTGAGGAAAGAGGCGTCCTGCCATTTCCATGGCGACACGTCATTAGCTGAAGCGAAGCGAATGTTGCCACGAGACGTGCTTTGGCGTTGGGAAATGGGCGGTACGAGTCTGCTGATGACAGGCTCAGGGGCGGGGGAATTGATTTAGTGCCGCAAAAGCAGGTGAGCCAGGGCGATCGGGGAAAAGATAGGATTATCAGAAAATGGCGGCTCCCAGATGCTTGTTTTCGCGTGCGTTTAAGGGACGAAAACTCGGGTAAGGTCCATAGGAAAGTTTTCTAAAATCGAGCCACTTAGCCTTAAAAAAACATGGCCGACCCATAGGGACAATAACATTTTTTACTAGAGTATGCCTTTAATGCCAACTCTTGCAAGCTGTCTCAAATTCAATGAAATAATGTTAGGTAAAGAAATGCAACCAACAATGGAAATTAGCGCCACAGACAAACTAGATGTACATGGTATGACACTACCCATGTGTGACCAAGCCACAACAAGACTAACTAATTTAGAAAAATCAATCTCAAACACAGCAGGCTTAGAAAAGATGTTAAAATTATCCTTAAATTGCAGAGTAATGCTTAAACGTAACCTTGACGTGGACCAAGGACTAGTTAATGGAGCACTGGGTACAGTTGTTGGCTTTCAAACATACCCACGTGACAACAAAATTCAGTTTGTCAATATACTCTTTGACAAACTTTCAGAAGTAAAACGGATAGGACGCTCAACAGCTAGATTCCTTCTCTTCAAAGATATGTATGTACGCAGAGAACAATTTTCTCTAACTCTTGCATACGCAGTCACGATTCATAAATCACAAGGTCTTACCCTAGTCAAAGCAATGATAGATATTGGTAACACAGTCTTTAAAGAAGGCATGAGCTACGTAGCACTATCACGCTTACGTACACTTGACGGTCTATTTCTAATCAACTTTGATGCAAGTAAAGTAAACGCTGATATTCCTTGCATTTTAGAATATAATAGACTTCGCTCACTATACACTCCCCATCTAAACACATATTCTGTTCCACAAAAACTAAAACGTAAAAGAAAACTAAATCAAACAGAAATGCAACAGGACATCACTGCAAATCCTCCAAAGAGAGTAAAAGAAACTAATACTTCATCAAGTACCACAAACAAAAAAGAATCAATTAGACAAAGTAAACCAGGTACTTCTTTAAAGAAGGAAGACAAACTCCAAAAAAAGCAGTTAGATACAGAACTACCTGGACCATTTAAATTCTCAAATATAGTTGGTGTAAGTTGCTATGCAAATGTAGCAATGAATATTCTATTTCAATTACCACCAATTGTTGACAACATTTACTTACACAGTACAGACCCATTGTGTTTGCAAATGTTAGTACTTCACAGAAATGCAGCAAACAATCCTGACAACACATATAGTGTTTTTGGAATAAGACGCCAATTGGACTACTGTGCTGGAATGGTGAAATTCACTATAAACTCACAGGAAGATCCACAAGAATTTCTAATGTACTTACTACAAGTACTGGAAAACAAAAACATACCTATAAATTAAATCTTTCAGATTTCATACATGTGGAAACATACATGCACTCTCTGCAACAATGTGACACAAGAAGAAATCCCCAATGAACGCTTCATATATATATCAATACCAAATTGTGAATCCATTCCATTTCAGCAACTTGTACAAAATGCAAACCATGGTAGATTATGCTCTACCAGCAATTCAGATAATCGCTCCACGTTAGTAATACAAACACATAGTAAATACGTAATACTAATGCTTCTACGTTACAATGCAGATGGTACCAAAAACAACTGCAAGCTGACTGGATTCACACATGGTCAAATATCACTTGGTAAGAAAACCTTCAAAACAATAGGTATAATCTACCACGCAGGAGCCACAACCAATTCAGGGCACTACACTGCATATATAAAAAAGAAATGTGGATGGTTTGAATGTAATGATAGTACCATTACTCTAAAGCAGAGATTGCCAGCAAATCTTACAAACGCTTATTTGATGTTCTTAAAACCAAAATTTGATAAATAAACTGTATTTAAACCTTTAAGTAAATTTGTGTTAAAAAAATATAAACTGTTAGAATACTCCAAAAGCTATCTAACTGCTCAAAGATTCTACAACAACTAATCAGATGAACGAATACCACTAAATTAGACCAAAGAATACACAGTTAGAATACGCCAATTGGTATCTAACTGTGCCAAAATTATAAATTTGTGTTAAAATAATATAAACTGTTAGAATACTCCAAAAGCTATCTAACAGCTCAAAGATTCTACAATAACTAATCAGATAAATGAATACCACTAAATTAGGCCAAAACATACACAGTTAGAATACGCCAAATGGTATCTAACTGTCCCAAAATTTAACAATATCCAAATAGATAAATCAAAACCACTAAAATATATTAAAAAAATAGACAGTTAGAATACGCCAATTGGTATCTAACTGCTCCAAAATTGTATAATATCAAAACAAATGAAGAATCTGTTACTGCTCCAAAAAAATACAACAAAGCAAAGTATAAAGCATTAGCCAGAAACAAAAAGTGAACATTGAAAACAAACAAACAAATAAACTGTAGCATAACAGAAAAAGTTTTTTTTTAAATCCAAAATGGATTTTTTTTTTCTCCCACAGACCCAATGATTTTAGCAACAAATACAGAAACTGAGCAAATTGCACAGTACTCTGATTTGTACTCTACTAAATATGAGGGTCGAAAAAAAATAAAAGTATATTGCTTATACAATGTAATAAGTCATTACAAAATACTAATACTAACATGCTATTTTCTTTTATCACAGAAATGAAGAAGAAAAACATGGACTCCCATTACTAGACCAAACAGTAAGTATACAATAATAAGGACAACCATAGCAGCATATCACATCCATAGTATCTAATACCTTTGTCCTTATACATTTGTTTTTCACGCAAAGTTATAAGCAAATATGAATGTGATATGCTGCGGTGGTTGTTGCCAGGGCATAGAGTCTTGGGTGCATGGACAAATGGCCATGCACCCAAGACTCTATGCCCTGGCAACAACCACCGCAGCATATCACATCCATAGAGTCAAACATTTCAACTATGATCTATGGGAAACTTTTAATGTCCGCGAACAATGTGAGTGTTCTTAGAAAACTTTCAACTTAACAACGAACAATACGGACAGCGTCCTAAGGACACCCCCCACGAACATTCCAGGACACCGGGAGTGTTCTCAAAAACGTCTTCAGAACACCCCCATTTTGTTTATTTGCAAACATTTCAGGACACCGCGGATGTTCTTAGAACACATTCAACTTGACAGAGAACAATATGGACAGCGTCCTCAGGACACTCCCTACGAACACTCCCCGGACACCACGAGTGTTCTTAGAAGCGTCTTCAGAACACCACCATCTTGTTTATTTGCGAACATTTCAGGACACCGCGAGTGTTCTTAGGACACATTCAACTTGACAGAGAACAATACGGACAGCGTCCTCAGGACACACCCTACGAACATTCCAGGACACCGGGAGTGTTCTTAGAAGCTTCTTCAGAACACCACCATCTTGTTTATTTGCGAACATTTCAGGACACCGCGAGTGTTCTTAGGACACATTCAACTTGACAGAGAACAATACGGACAGCGTCCTCAGGACACCCCCTACGAACACTCCCCGGACACCGCGAGTGTTCTTAGAAACGTCTTCAGAACACCACCATCTTGTTTATTTGCAAACATTTCAGGACACCGCGAGTGTTCTTAGGACACATTCAACTTGACAGAGAACAATATAGACAGCGTCCTCAGGACACCCCCTACCAACACTCCCCGGACACCGCGAGTGTTCTTAGAAGCGTCTTCAGAACACCCCCATTTTGTTTATTTGCGAACATTTCAGGACACCGCGAGTGTTCTTAGGACACATTCAACTTGACAGAGAACAATACGGACAGCGTCCTCAGGACACCCCCTACGAACACTCCCTGGACACCGCGAGTGTTCTTAGAAGCGTCTTCAGAACACCACCATCTTGTTTATTTGCGAACATTTCAGGACACCGCAAGTGTTCTTAGGACACATTCAACTTGACAGAGAACAATACGGACAGCATCCTCAGGACACCCCCTACGAACACTCCCCAGACACCGTGAGTGTTCTTAGAAGTGTCTTCAGAACACCCCCATTTTGTTTATTTGCGAACATTTCAGGACACTGCGGGTGTTCTTAGAACACATTCAACTTGACAGAGAACAATACGGACAGCATCCTCAGGACACCCCCTACGAACATTTCAGGACACCGGGAGTGTTCTCAAAAACGTCTTCAGAACACCCCCATTTTGTTTATTTGCGAACATTTCAGGACACCGCGGGTGTTCTTAGAACACATTCAACTTGACAGAGAACAATACGGACAGCGTCCTCAGGACACCCCCTACGAACACTCCCCGGACACTGCGAGTGTTCTTAGAACAGTTTCACTTTGCTTGCGAACAAAACGGACACCTATTGAGTCCTTAGAACACCCCCCAGTCAATTTATTTAGAACATTTCAGAACACCCGTGATGTCCGCAAACAAATCGAACACAAAAAGAACGTCTAACACATAAAAAACACAACTTTCATCCTATCTCATACGCTCTCACCCTCCCCAAACACTCCTACACACCAACACACTCTACAAAATACACAAAGTTTCACCGCGCTGTCCGCGGACGTCCGCGAATCCAAGATGGCGGGCGCTGCTGAAAAATCTGACGCGCTTCACGCTCCACGCCGTCCAATCAGCGAACACGTTGCATGTCCGCGAACATCACGCAAGACGATTGGCCAATCAGGACACTGTCCGCGGAGCGAACAGGGAAGTGTGTCCGCGAACCGAACACAGATATCACTAATTTTTTTTTACCTACTTTTTGGTCATTTTAAAAAAAACTACTGGACGGATTTTCACCAAATTTGCAAAAGCACGCTTTCGGGACCAAGCCGCTGCTCCTGGTCCAAATTTGGTGGAAATCCATCCAGCGGTTTGGGCTGTAGGTGCGAGCAAAATTTGTTTCCCATTCAGTCTATGGGAAAAAAATAAGTTTTGGGACCCCCCCTATAACTTTGCCCCCTGGACGAATCCTCGCCAATCTTTGCAAAAAAATTCAGAGTGACCCAAATACTTTTTTTGCAAAGTTTGGTGAGGATCCGTGCAGGGAGAGCGAAGAATGTTTCCATTGGTGTCAGCTTTGTCCTTGTATCTATGTGATACTAAGGATTTTCTGAGCCATATCTCTGATATACCTTGGGAGGAGGGGTTAATGCTAGCTACCCTTGATGTTGTTTCTCTTTATACATCTATAGATCACACAATTGGGTTGACAGCTTGCAAACATTTTTTGGACACTCGTTCTTTGAATTTCTTTGGACACAGTTGTATGATTTTAGATACGCTCTTGTTCTGTTTGAGGGTTCCTTCTACCACCAGGTTAGGGGCACTGCTATGGGCAGTACCTTTGCACTGTCTTACGCTAATTTGACTATGGGGTGGTGGGAGTCTACTTTTTTGTCTGATTTACTTTCTATTAGTTTTCCTACACAAGTGATTGGTTGGTGGCAGTACATCGATGATATTTTTGTTATTTGGAAGGGTAATGAGAATGAGTGGGGATTATTTGTGGACAGCCTTAACAACAACATTGTAAATCTGAGTTTCACAGAATGTCACAGTTTCACTGAAATTGTATATTTGGATGTGATTGTAAGATTAGATAATCTAGGCATCCATACTTCCCTACACAAAAAAACCACCAAAACTGGCCTTCCCTTACATGCAACAACTTGTCACCCGCCTTCCTGTAAGAAGAGTATTCCTTATGGTGAATTTATTCGCTTTCGGCGCAACTGCACTGACATCGATGAGTGTGATCGTTGTTGCAGTTTGTCTGCCGCTGATTTCCTTAAACAGGGGTATCAAAAAAAGATTATTGAAATGGCTCTTGTTAAAGCACGGTCACTGTCAAGGGAAACGTTATTACATGGTTCTACTGACAGGAAGAAAAATAAGGATCAAGATGGCCTCCGTCTTATTGTGACATTTAACAATGCCTCATATGATGTCCGCAAGATTGTTATGAAACATTGGCATATTCTCAGATTAGACAAAAACTTTGGCCCATTATTACCCAGATGTCGGATTTTAACCTACAAACAGGCACTTCGTTAAAGGATAAACTGGTGTCTAGTTATTTGCCTCCTGTCCAAAAGAATTCCACTATGACCAATTGGTTACCTGGTTTACCTAGAGGCTTTACTAAGTGTCAAAAATGCAAAGCCTGTCCTCATGCCATTTCTTGTAAATCCTTTATACATTCCATCACGGGTACTGAATTTAGATTGAAACATTTTATCAACTGCGAGACTCCTTTTGTGGTGTATGTCCTTGCATGTCCCTGCCGGATATGGTATGTGGGATCCACTACATGTATACTTAAGCTCTGTACTTTGCAGTATTTTAGAGCTGTCACGAATTTTGACCCCACGTACCCCATGGCTAAACATTTCAGGCAGGAACATGACAGTGATGTCCATTTGCTTACATTTTCTGCTGTCGCTCATGTGCCAATCGACCCAAGAAGTGGGGATCGCACTTTAAAATTGAGACAACTGGAAACCAGATTAATTTTGGATTTTGATACTAAACATCCCAATGGTCACAATGTGGGTGAGGAGATGCACACTTTTGTGGGAAACTAATTGAATTATGTTGTTTCTCTGTGTCTCCACCTCCCTTTTTCTCTTCTACCTGTTCTGTCTGATCTTGATTTCGTGCAACTCTACACTGTTTTTCTTGCCTTATATTTAGATCTTTTGCCCTGGCCTGGAATTGCTCTTTTTATTTTATTCACTTTACTTGTGTTTTCCGACTCTTTTATTCTCTAGTCAGTTTATTTTGGCTGGTTTTGTCTTTGTCAGGCATTAGGGGGATATCATTTCATTAGTTTGATATTATATTTATATTCTGAAATTTAGGTTTTTGATATTATCTTTATTGTTTTTTTCCTTTTCCACTTGCCTCTATTTTGTCACAAGTTTCAACATTATACAGGTATGTTGCCTGACGTTGATTCCTTTTTATGTGGGCATCTGAATTGACTATTATCATTGGCTCTTCTGATTATTGGGTGTGTAGGATTTGTATCGGCACCCAGTCAGCAGCTATTTGTGTGCTAATAAAGATTACCCCTGCTAACTGCACAGGGAGTATTAATTCTATTAAAGACTAGGAGGCGAGCATTATGCTTCAACTTCTTTATTACTACCCTTCAGCAGTTTCAACAGCTGTATCAAACAACAACAAAGAAATGTCCATGTGACTTTCCCTTTAAACTACAAATCCCAAAGTCGCTGTAGTCCTTCCTTCTCTCCAGCTCAGTTTTGACCACATCCTGTCCCTGAGCTCCTCCTCTCTTTTACGTGCTCTTAATGTCTTGAAACCAAAACTTCACGTCCCGCCAACTGAGCAAGGACTTCTTAACTCCGACATAACTCCGCAACGACTGAACTCTCGTCGTCTTTCCTAGTCCATCCCCTCAATTGTTCTTCTGCTCCTCCCCTAGAGAAAACAGAAATATATAATGTCAGGGTGGCACTTAGTTTGTCATCATAACCATACACTGTTACATACAATATGATTATCAAACAGTCGCGGGTGGGAACTAATGCTCGCCTCCTAGTCTTTAATAGAATTAATACTCCCTGCGCAGTTAACAGGGGTAATCTTTATTCTATGACAAGACTGGAGGCGAGCATTATGCTTGTTCAAAGCTGTCCCAACACTGAACTCGCTATACTTTCAGCTGGTTTAAAATAAAATTCTCTGAAGGTACGATCACACGCCCAGTCTGCTGCTGCCATAATATCTTGCAAGGGAACTCCTGTCCTATATGCTTTAGATGCCATGGCCCCTCTCACTGAATGCGCCACATACTGTCGCAAATCAATCCCTGATGCTAACATCACTTCTCTAACCCATCTCGCTATGGTAGCTGTTTTGACCGCCTGAAAAGACTTCCTACGCGCAATTAACAACTGATTTGTACCCATCGCTCTGTTCTCTGCCGTCCTAGCTTTGTATTCCTTGATGCAGCTAGCTACGCAGTATTTAGCATTATCTGGGAAAAAGGGGTAATGCACTGTGGATGTATTCGATTTGGTCCTCTGCACCACTATGAAGGTTACGCCTTCCGGCCCAAATGTCCTCCTATTAATCTCCAATGCTCTAACATCGGACACCCTCTTACAAGACACGAGGCACAAAAGCATCGCCAACTTGCCCGATAACTGCTTGAGAGACAAATATCTATTAGCTGGCCAGCTTTCTAATAATCTCAGAACTTTCGTCACGTCCCACAGTACCGTATATCTGGGAACTGGCAGCACTTTAAACTTAGCACCTCTGACGAGCCTACAGACTGCTGGGTGTTCACCTGCTGGCACACCTTCAATCGGTACATGCCCTGCAGAAATCTCAGATCTGTACACCCCTATAGTGCGGAATGCCTTCCCATCTTGTAGTAGTTGCACTAGAAAATTCAGAATCGCCACTACAGGCGCAGAAATGGGATGAAAACCTCTCCCTCTGCACCAGCTCGGCCACCTAGCCCAAGCCACGTCGTAGCTCCTCCTAGTTCATGGAGCCCAGGATTCGGCGATAAGTTCTGCAGCTTGCTGTGAAATGCCTGACAGCTCCCATCGTCGCCTGATATCCTGCACGCGATGAGCGGGAGAGTCCCTTTCGCTCTCAGAGGATGACACTGTCCAACTGGGTCCGTGAGCAATCGCTCCCCTTCCGGGAGGACTCTCGGCAGATCTATTAGGCGCTCTAGCAGCGTCGGGAACCACACTTGAGCTTTCCACAGTGGTGCTATCAGCACTAGGTCTGCTCTCTCCCTCCGACACTTCGCTAGCACTCTGCTCAGCATCATGAATGGGGGAAACGCGTTGTGCGCTTCGCCTGCCCAGTCCTGCAGGAATGCGTCCGTTCCTCTTGCGTCTGGGTCTAGTCTCCAGCTGAAGTAATTGGGTATCTGAGCGTTGAGGCGAGAGGTAAACAGATCTGTGTGAAACGGACCCCATCTCTGATTCAGAGTTTGAAATACTGCCGGATCCAGCTTCCAATCGCTGGAGTCTGTGAGGTAGCGAGAGTTCCAATCCGCTATCACATTCAGAGTTCCGGGTAAGTATTCCACTGTCACTGACGTCCCAGACCTCAGGCAGTAATGCCAGAAATCCTTTGCTAGCTCAGCTAGCATCTTGGATTTCGTCCCTCCTAAGTGGTTTATATAACGTACCGCCGAAATGTTGTCCATCTTTAACAGTACGCACGACTTCACCTTGTCTCTCGTGAATGTCTTTATCACGAAAGAGCCCACCAGGAGTTCTAAGCAGTTTATGTGCAGGCTCAGCTCCTCTGATCTCCATTTCCCTCCAGTTTGCAGCTCTCCGCATCGAGCTCCCCATCCTATACGACTGGCGTCTGATTCTATCACTAGGTCCGGCCGGTCTCCGAATATGGCACGCTCATTCCAGGCATCCATATTCTGCAACCACCATTCCAGTTCTGTGATGGATTCCTGGTCTAGTGGGACCGATTGATGGTATCTCAACCCTTGTCGTAGGTGTCTGATTTTCAATCTTTGCAAGGCTCGATAGTGTAATGGACCTGGAAAAATGGCTTGTATGGAGGCCGCTAGGAGGCCCACAATTCTCGCTAAAACTCTCAGAGAAATCACTTTCTTCCCTAAACATGCTCTGATTTCTCTCTTGATGTCTCGGATCTTCCTTGCTGGAAGTTCCAGGGAGGCTTTCCTTGTGTCCAGGATGAAGCCGAGAAAGTCTAACCTTTGTGCCGGCTTGGTATCCGATTTTTCTGTGTTCACTAGGAACCCCAGTGATCGCAACAGGTCTAGTACCCACTGCGTCTGATACTCCAGCGCTCCCCGATCCTCTGCCAGCAGTAATAGATCGTCCAAATATATGATCAGCCGAATCCCTTTCTCTCGGATGGCTGCGGCTACTGGCTTCATTATTTCCGTCAACGCCCAAGGCGCTGAAGCAAGCCCAAATGGCATTGTCTTGAATTGCCAGAACTGTTCCTTCCAGCGAAAAGCTAGGAAACCTCTGAAATGCACCTGCACAAGCACTGTCAGGTATGCGTCCTTTAGGTCTAACCTTGTCAGCCAGTCTCCCTCTCTCAGGGAATCTCTGAGCTGATGGATCCCCTCCATCTTGAAATGATGGTACACTATCCATCCGTTCAGCTCCTTTAAATTGATAACTGGGCGAACTTTCTCCTTCCTGTGAACGAGAAACATGTTGCTGAGGAAGTTCGGGGCCCCGGGGCATCTCTCTATGGCTCTTTTCCTCATTAACTGCTCCAATTCGGCATTGAGGGCCTCTAGCTCTGCCTTCGCTAGCTGCGGGCGATGGGGCGCCCTTGCCTGCACTGGGTCCTGAATAAACTCTAATTGCAGACCTCTGATGGTTTGCAAAATCCAGGCATCGCTGGAAAGCGCGCGCCAGTTTCCCCAGAACATACTTGTCCTCCCTCCCACCGGAGGGTAAGTAATGGCCCTTACCTGGCGTGAACCCTTGGCCACGTCCGGCACCTCTTCCTCGCCGTCCTCTTGCATTGCGACCTCTGGTCGGGAAGAAGGTGTCTTGCTGCCTGTTCTCCCAGTAGTGGGCTCTGTGATTCGGGGGTCTTCTTCCTCCCTGTTGGCGACCGGTCGAGCGACCCCTGTAACGGTGGTCCCGGCAAAAACTCTCTGCGGGAAGATATTGCGAATGGATGCCTGTGCTTTCTCCAGGGACGTATATGTGCCCACGAAGCGGCCCATCTCTTTCCCGAAAGTCTCACCAAATAAGAAGCCTTGGGCTGCTTCTCCGGCCTCATAAGATGCCAGGTCACTGAGCTTGGAGTCAATCTTCAGAAGTAACCCTCTTCTTCTCTCAGAGGCTATAGCGCAATTCGCGTTTCTGCTACCTTCCCCGGCAAGTCTGGTTGGGGGCATTCTGCTCGAAGCCGCTGTCGCACTTCTTTATCTAGGGCTTTCCGCAGCCTTGCTGTCATATATTGAGCCACTCTTGGGGAAGGCTGCCAGTCGGAAGACCTCAGGTTTCTGATAGCATCCGGGTCGAACATATCATCCTGCTCCTCTTCGAGGTGCTTCTCTTTTCGGGCTTTCTTGCCCCCACTGGGTTTCGCCCACTCTTCCTCGACTGGCTCCTCCGGCTCCAGAGGGGACAAACCCCTTTCCTCTGGCTCTTCTTCCAAGCCTAGGTCATCATCTCCTTCATTTTCTTCCCCAGGAGAGGGGGTCATGAGGTCCGGCACGGCCTGACGCTGTAAGTATGCTTGCTTAAGCTTCGCAAAGGCGTCGGTGACCTCCGGGGCCTTATCATCCGCCCCATCCGTAGGGCCCTTGGGGTCTGCAGAGGCTTTCCTCTTGCGGGCCTGAATACTCCCCGTAGACCCTGCTCCAGAGGGTTCGATGGGCAAGCTGCGAGTCTTCTTGGTGCTTTCGGTAGGCTGGTGAAGCATGGCTTCCAGTGTCTCAAGCCTTTCTTGTAAGGGTCTCACCCCTTGTGCCACTGCATCTACAAGGGAATTCCCCAGCACCTCCTTGAAACTAGCAGCCAAGTCAAGGGACTGCTCCTCCTCACTCCACTCGAATTCTGACATGATAGGGGTGCTGCGTGCCTCAATACCTTGTTGTAGGTGTCTTATGCTGCCCACTTCCTAGAAGATGCTCTGAGACAACCTCTGTGTCTCTACGAGATATACTCAGTCTCTCCTTTTCGCTTGTTTCTTTTTTTTTTTTTTTTTGTGGCTGCACCGACTCACTTGATCTGTTGAGCCTGTATCGGCTTATGGGTCTGTATCTTATCCTCTGAGGCAGAAGCCTCGTATATGTGTGCTTGCTCGCACTGTTCTGCACGTTTTTTTTTTTTTGTTTTTTTTTTACTCCGCGGGAAGCTCCCGCGCCTGCCGCCTTCTCCCGAGACTACGCAGGCCCTTGCTCGCCGTGTGCCTCACGGGTGCGGGTAGAAAACAGTGCCTTCGGGAGCCGCAATGAAAGCTCCGTTGCGATAAGAGGAAGGATCTTGCTGCCGGAGCCGCGTCGCAGAATGAGTGCGACGCCGCTCGGCGCTTTGAAAAACTCTGCCCCCACGAGGGTGGGGGCCGGAGTCCTCCCTATCGGCCCTCTGCGAGGGCTCGATGCCTCTGACGCTCACCCCGCCTCCCCCAGGGGAGAGGGGAGGGACCTAAGCGTGTCCGCTCCCGCTGTAGCGGCAGCTAGAGGGAGATCCACGGCCCCGCAACGCACCCCTGGTGTGCCGGGAATACGGCACGGGGCTAGCGGCCGCCAGAGCTCCTGATGCTGCTATGAGGCAGCCTAATATAATCGCGCCCAACGCTTGCGCACGCCCCGACGCCACGGAGGCTACTCACGCTCGGACCGAAGTCCTGCTAAAAACCTTCCTATCTGCGTAAAGCCATTAAATAGAACACATAATATGCTGCGCAAGCATGCTATGAACACTCTCATATCCTCAACTTCATTAAATCTCACAGTAATCCTATCTAACACACAATAGCTGGGAGGTAGAAGGAAAATCACTTATCTGCTTGAAGAGCAGTAAAAGAAGAGGAGGAGCTCAGGGACAAGATGTGGTCATAACTGAGCTGGAGAGAAGGAAGGACTACAGAGACTTTGGGATTTGTAGTTTAAAGGGAAAGTCACATGGACATTTCTTTGTTGTTGTTTGATACAGTTGTTGAAACTGCTGAAGGGTAGTAATAAAGAAGTTGAAGCATAATGCTCGCCTCCAGTCTTGTCATAGAATTTAGACACACTTACCAGGAGGATACTGGTATTCTTGTTGCACTTGCACTTTATGCTTGCTATTTTGTCTTGATTGTTACTGCTAAATCGATATGGTCAGTACTACATGCACTTGCACTTTATACTGTAGCATTATGTGTCTGCTTCTTGGAAGACTGGCAACTTGCACTTTATGGTTTCTGCTTATAACATGCTTTTACTTCAAGGACTGTATACATTGTTTATAACTGTCATGAGAGATTTTATATCAGACAGTATTATTTTGTCCCTGCTATGTACTTACTGTTCATGACTACTATATTGTCATGCTGTACCAGATGTGCATTTGCACTTTATTCTGTCAGCTGATTAGCTGCATGTTTATTATCTGGTTCATCTGTCAGCATAGGAATGCACTTGCACTTTATGCAGCAGCTTTGGTCTGTTGATTATTTCTCTGAGTGTGACATTTTTTAAATATATATCTTTTTATATTTCATTTGTTTATGAATATTATATTTTCATATGTTTTGTGTGGGATTCATATGTGCTATTTATAACATTGCCTTCTTTTACTTGTTCTTCCTATAGACAATGCATAGTTGTTGCTACATTTCAAAATCGCCCCCATGATTTCTAGACTAAGTTGTTAGCTTGTGATGGGAGGCAACATGGAAAAAGGACTAACTTACAATATCTACTGTTATTTTTTTCATGTCTCCCTAACGTGATCAAGCGCTCTGTGTAGCGCGAAACGCGTCGTCCAGGACACTGCTCTGGCGTCCTGTTTTGCCTTGCTATGTGTTTCTGTCTAATTTTGTAAATTTTTTCTACCATACATTAAACTCGTGTTGTTTATTTCACTCGAGTTTGTAATTATTTTTTTTGGGACTTCATGACTTCAAACGTGGAGTGCGGTTTTCTTTCCTCCATGTTTCAATGATATATATATATATATTATATATTACATGGACGCGGTAGCGTCCATGTTGTTATGGTTAAGTTGGTGTTTCCATAGGAAGATAACTTTTTGGGTGGCTTATAACTTTGCTCCCTCTGGACGAATCCTCACCAAACTTTGCAAAAAAAAGTATATGACCCACTCTGATTTTTTTTGCAAAGTTTGAAGAGGTTTGGTCCAGGGGGGGCAAAGTTATAGGGGGGAGGTCCCAAAACTTTTGTTTTTTCCCATAGACATAATGGGAAAAAACTTTGCGCACAGCTACAGCCCGAACCGCTGGACGGATTTACGCCAAATTTGTGGCAGGAGCGGCGGCTTGGTCCAGAAAGCGTGCTTTTGCAAATTTGGTGTAAATCCGCCCAGTAGTTTTTTAAGAAATGACTAAAATGTAAGGCAAAAAAATTAGTGATATCTGTGTTCACTTCGCGGACAGACTTCCCTGTTCGCACCGTGGACAGCACCCCGATTGGCCCATGGGCTTGCGTCATGTCCACGGACATGCGACGTGTTCGCTGATTGGGCAGTGTGGTGCGTGATACGCGTCAGATTTTCTGTCGCGCCCCGCCCTCTTGCATTCGCTGACGACCGCGGACAGCGCGGTGAAACCTGAATTAAAAATTGTATTTAGTGGCATGTGTTGGTGTGTAAGAGTGTTTGGGGAGGGTGGGGGAGTATGAGATAGGTTCAATGTTGTATTTTTTTTTATGTGCTAGACGCTTTTGTTGTGTTCGATTTGTCTGCGGACAACACGGCTGTTCTGGAATGTTTGTAAATAAACAGAATGGATTCGGTGTGAAGTTGAAAGTGTTCTAAGAACACTTGTGGGGTCTTGGAATGTTAGCAGGGGGTGTCCTGGAGACGTTGTGTGTATTGTTCGTTGGCAAGCTGAAAGTGTTCTAAGAACACTCGCGGTGTCCTGAAATGTTCGTACACAAAGAAAATGGGGGTGTCTTGAGGACGCTGTCCGTATTGTCCTCTGGCAAGTTGAATGTGTTCTAGGACCTTCCTTGTGTCTGAGGACATTAAAATGGTTGCAATGCTTGAATCTATGGGTGTGATATGATGCAGTGGTAGTGGCCAGGATATAGAATGTTGGGTGAATGGCCATTTGGCCATGTACCCAACACTCTATGGCCTGGCCACAACCACTGCTGCATATCACAGTCATATGCCATGCACCCAAGAGTCTATGCCCTGGCTAGAAGTATCGTAGCATATCACAGTCATATGTCATGCACCCAAGAGTCTATGCCCTGGCCACAAGTATAGCAGCATATCACACTCATAGTGGCTAAGAACACTCGTGGGGTGTTGGAATGTTCGCAGGGGGTGTCCTGGAGACGTTGTCTGTATTGTACGTTGGCAAGCTGAAAGTGTTCTAAGAACAGTCGCGGTGTCCTGAAATGTTCGTACACAAAGAAAAAGGGGGTGTTCTGAGGACGCTGTCCGTATTATCCTCTGGCAAGTTGAATGTGTTCTATGACCTTCCTTGTGTCCGCGGACATTAAAATGGTTGCAATGCTTGAATCTATGGGTGTGACATAGTCATATGCCATGCACCCAAGAGTCTATGCCCTGGCCAGAAGCTCTGCAGCATATCACAGTCATATGCCATGCACCCAAGAGTGTATGCCCTGGCCAGAAGCACCGCAGCATATCACACTCAGAGTGGCTTATAACTTTGGGTCAAAAACAAATTTATAAGGAACAATGTTATAAGCCAGTATGGGTGTGATATGCTGCGATGGTTGTATTTATGATGTTATACTTACTATTTGGTTTAGTAACTGGAGTCCATGTTTTTCTTGTTCATTTCTGTGATAAAAGAAAATAGCATGTTAGTATTAGTATTTTATAAAGAGTTATTACATTGTACAATCAACATTTTTTCTTTTTTTTTACCCTCATATTTAGTCGATGACAAACGAGAGTACTGTGCAATTTGCTCAGTTTCTGTGTTTGTTGCTAAAATCATTGGGTCTGTGGGAGAAAAAAAATCCATGTTGGATTAAAAAAAAAACTTTTCTGTTATGCTACAGTTTATTTGTTTGTTTGTTTTCAGTGTTTACTTGTTGTTTCTGGCTGATGCTTTATACATTGGATTATTACAGTTTTTGGGAGCAGTAAGATATTAGGTATTTGTTTGGATATTGTACAGTTTTGGAGCAGTTAGATACCAGTAGGCGTATTCTAACTGATTATTTTTTATATAATTTTGTGGTATTGATTTATCTGTTTGAATATTTCTAAATTTTGGGACAGTTAGATACCAATTGGCGTATTCTAAATGTCTATTTTTTTATTTATTTGAGTAGTCCTAATTTATCTGTTTAGTTGTTGTAGCATCTTTGGGCAGTTAGATAGCTTTTGGAATATTGTGACAGTTTATATTTTTTTACTACAAGAGTACTTAAGGTTTAAGTACAGTTTAGTTATAAAATTTTGGTTTTAAGAACATTAAATAAGCGTTTGTAAGATTTGCTGGTAATCTCTGCTTTAGAGTAATGGTACTATCATTACATTCAAACCATCCACATTTCTTTTTATATATGCAGTGTAGTGTCCTGAGTTGGTTGTGGCTCCTGCGTGGTAGATGATACCTATTGTTGTGAAGGTTTTCCTACCAAGTGATATTTGACCATGTGTGAATCCAGTCAGCTTGCAGTTGTTTTTGGTACCATCTGCAATGTAACGTAGAAGCATTAGTATTACGTATTTACTATGTGTGTGTATTACTAACGTGGAGCGATTATCTGAATTGCAGGTGGAACATAATCTACCGTGGTTTGCATTTTGTACAAGTTGCTAAAATGGAACGGATTCACGATTAGGTATTGATATATACACAAAGCGCTCATTGGGGATTTGTTCTTGTGTCACATTGTTGCAGAGAGTGCATGTATGTTTCCACATGTATGAAATCTGGAAGATTTCATTTATAGGTATGTTTTTGTTTTCCAGTACTTGTAGTAAGTACATTAGAAATTCTTGTGGATCTTCCTGTGAGTTTATAGTGAATTTCACCATTTCAGCACAGTAGTCCAATTGTTGTCTTATTCCATAAACACTATACGGGTTATCAGGATTATTTGCTGCATTTCTGTGAAGTACTAACATTTGCAAACACAATGGGTCTGCACTGTGTAAGTAAATGTTCTCAACAATTGGTGGTAATTGAAATAGAATATTCATTGCTACATTTGCGTAGCAACTTACACCAACTATATTTGAGAGTTTAATTTTTTTTTTTTTGGAGTTTGTCTTCCTTCTTTGAAGAAGTACCTGGTTTACTTTCCCTAATTGATTCTTTTTTGATTGTGGTACTTGATGAAGTTTTAGTTTCTTTTACTCTTTTTTTTTAGGATTTGCAGTGACATCCTGTTGCATTTCTGTTTGATTTAGTTTTCTTTTAAAACATTTTCCTTTTTGTGGAACAGGATATGTTTGTAGATGGGGGTGTATATTGAACGAAGTCTATTGTATTCTAAAATGCAAGGAATATCAGCGTTTATTTTACTTGCATCAAAGTTGATTAGAAATAGACCGTCAAGTGTACGTAACCGTGATAGTGCTACGTAGCTCATGCCTTCTTTAAAGACTGTGTAACCAATGTCTATCATTGCTTTGTCTAAGGTAAGACCTTGTGATTTATGAATGGTGACTGTGTATGCAAGAATTACAGAAAATTGTTCTCTGCGTACATACATGTCTTTGAAGAGAAGGAATCGAGCTGTTGAGCGTCCTATTCTTTTAACGTCTGAAAGTTTGTCAAAGAGAATATTGACAAACTGAATTTTGTTGTCACGTGGGTATGTTTCAAAGCCAACAACTGTACCCAGTGCTCCATCAACCACAAACCTAAACTATCTTTGAACCACCTTACTAAATATCCACCGCATCCCACCAACCAGAGAAGTACTAAACCCACACAGAAATTGTCGGCCTCTACTACCACTACACCTGTAGTGAGCCCCCAAATCAAGGGAGCTCTCATCAACGCTAGATCATTAGTAGCTCACGCAACTAAAATTGCAGACCTAATTATCAATGAAGACCTGGACTTCCTTGCTATCACAGAGACCTGGCTCCATCCGGCAGCAGGCCCCATGCTTATGTTAGCTGTCCCTGATAACTACACCATCCTGAGACAAGACCGACCTAACTCTAGAGGAGGCGGTGTTGCCATTATTCATAAATGTAGCCTTCCAATAAGAGCAGCTACCACCATCAGTGTCCCTTCTTGCGAACTACTCTCAGCCAAAGTTCCCATTACCAATACCCAAACCCTTAACATCCATGTGATCGATCACCCTCCAGGCCCATTAGGCACATTCGATGAGGATCTTAACACTATCCTATCGACTAACCTAAAAAATGCCACACAGGTACTCACCCTTGGAGACTTCAACATGGGTTTCAATGACCCCGAAGACCAAGCTGCCATCACCACGCTTAACACCCTCACCGAATTAGGATTTACTCAAAGAAGCCTTAAACCCACCCATAGCAAGGGCAGAATACTTGACTGGGTGGCTGACTACAACTGCCTAGCTAACATTACTGACATCTCACCACTAGCCTGGACTGACCACCACATGGTATCGTTCTTGCTGTCCACCACTAGACCTCCTCCTATGCAGCCCAGTAGGGCCCCACCCACACTCACGAGAAACAAAAAGAGTATCACGGTGGAGAGACTTATCCCCTACCTACTCCCCACACTCAACTCACTCCCTGACAACTTGGATCCTGAGACCCTGGTTGAGGAATACAATAAAATTATGTCCACTTCCCTGGACCTAATCGCCCCTCTCAAACTCAGGCTAAGCAAGCCCAAAACACACCTGAACAATTGGCATATACCATTCCTCAAAGACATAAGACAGCAAAAAAGAAATTGTGAAACCATCTGGAAAAGAGACCCATCAGTAGCCAATAAAATCAAATTCACCAAACTAGCGGTCCTGTATAAAAAAGAAATCATCCTAGCAAAACGTACCTTCTTTGACTCCCGTATCTCCTAAGCCAGTTCAAACATGAAGGAACTATTCTCTAAAAGAAGTAGAAACCCCCATAACATCACCAGGCACCTGCATTAAAGATAAGAATTGGTGTACTGATATCCAAAATGCCTTAGCCAACAAAATCGCTACGTTACAAAATAAAATATCTTGTAAAAAAGCATCCTTGAACAACCCTGCCTTGTCCAAGCCACCCGTGAAGCAGACTACAAGTGAATATACACGATTCAATTTTACCGAAGTGACCATACTCGAAGTCGAAAAAATCATTTTGTCATTGAAGCCCTCTAACTGCCAGGGAGATCTATGTCCACCACAGCTCATAAAAGACGCTGCCCGCTACCTCTCCCCATTTATCACAATAGCTTATCAATGCCTCCTTCTCCATTGGGTCCATCCCAACCAACCTAAAACCATCCTGGGTATTACCTCTACTAAAAAAAACCTACTCTTGACCCAGCTACCCCCACTAATTACAGACCCATAACAACGGTACCATTCCTCTTGAAAATCCTGGACAAGGTCGCCTATGTTCAAATACAGAACCACTTGGAAGAACACCACCTGTTAGGAGCCAGACAATCAGGCTTCTGACCCCAACATGGGACTGAGACAGCTCTCATCGACCTTAAAACACAGATCGATCTGCTTAAAGGCAATGGCCAAGCAGCACTACGCCTCCTCCTCGACCTCTCTGCAGCATTTGACATGGTCGACCACTCGGTCCTCTGCACTCACCTACACACGCCGCCGACTTCTCCCCCGAGGCCGTTACATGGATTAGATCTTTCCTCGATGGCAGAACCATGAGGGTTTTTTCACCTACAGATGCTGCAGACCCCATACCCATCACCTGTGGCGTACCCCAGGGCTCCTGTGTCTCCCCCACACTGTATAACATATTTACCAAGCCCCTTTTCGATGATGTGGATCATCTCAGTATCACCTACACTAACTATGCAGATGATACCCAGATCCTCCTTCCGCTTTCTGGAGATTATGGAAAGGATTTGGCCTTTGTGAATAGGGTTTACATCATCATCCAGGCATGGATGGCCACTCATGGTCTATGCCTGAATGATGATAAAACTGAACTCATCACCTTGGGTTCCACTGCCAGCCTAAAGAAATTAAGCCCAGCTTACTCATCCTTCATAATTGATGGCAATACGATCAGAGTGGCACACAAAGAAAAACATTGGGCTTCTACCTGGACTCCAATTTCACCTTTAACAGACAGGTGAACTCACTAGCCTCCTCCACGGCTTACATGTGCAAATTGATCCGTACAGCCAAACCTTTTCTATCCGACACCAGTTGCCTGACCCTGGCCAGAGCCCTCATACTATCCCGTTTAGACTACTGTAACGCCCTTTATCTTGGGTCCTCCAAAGCCACTACTAGCAAGTTACAAACCCTCCAGAACAATGCACTCAGAGCGGCCATGGGCATCTCAAGAAGATACCACATCACAGCACACAGCCAGCAGAACAACTGGACCCCTATCATAGACAAAATCTTCCTAAAAACTGCCTCATTCACCCACAAGTCCCTCAATAATGCGGCCCCCATCTACCTGATCAACAGATTTCACAGACTGACATCCTTGAGACCGACAAGGACAGCATATAGAGACTGCCTCTCCGTCCCTAACTACAAATGCTCTACCATAGGAGGTAACAGCTTCCCAGTGAAAGTGCCTAAACTGTGGAACTCCCTACCACCCACCCTCAGAATGGACTTACCCTACCAAAACTTCCGTTCCAAGATGATGTCTTGGCTGAAGACAGCCATGGTCTAAACATACTGAGCCAGGCTCCGCCTCCCCCTCGTGTCACTTGGACATACTGGACACAGAACTGTTAACTGTATATATGTATATATTCCTGCATACTTTCATTATTATTGTGTTTATGCCTTGTATATATTCTATTGTCTGCAACTAAGCTTTGCATATTCCTGTATCTGTTGTGCCCTGTTACCCTAGGGTATTCCAGCGCATTACAAATAATAAACAAACAAACAAACAAACATTAACTAGTCCTTGGTCTACATCAAGGTTACATTTCAGCATTACTCTGCAGTTTAAGGATAATTTTAATATCTTTTCCAAGCCTGCTGTGTTTGAGATTGATTTTCTAAACTGTTTAGTCTTGCTGTGGCTTGGTCACACATGGGTGGTCTCATTCAATGTACATCTAGTTTGTCTGTGGCGCTAATTTCCATTATTGGTTGCATTTCTTTACTTAACATGATTTCATTGAATTTGAAACAGCTTGCAAGAATTGGCATTAAGGCCATACAATTGACATTGTTGTGGGCTAATTGTTCCATAACATCTGTAGCACATGTATGATCACCATAAAGTGCATGAATGTCGGGTTTTCAATATTGCTTCTGCTTCTCTAGAAAGTATACCAACTCTGATGAAGATGTTGGCATAAGTGAGATCTGCAGATTGGCTCATGTTTTGTGTTAATTCTCTGTATTGGAAATGTTGCCAAAGGTTTGACATTTCCAAATGCTGCCAACAGTTTTACGACAGAGTTTGTGTCCTAATGTTTTAAAAATAGGCTCACCTTTTACAGGTGTCAATTGAAGAAGATCTCCGAAAACAATAATGTGTTTTCCTGCAAAGAGCTCTTCATAGTTTGTTTTGAGTACTTCCTGTAATCTGAGGTGAATCAAAGTCAACATTAGGTTGGACACCATGCTCACTTCATCTATTAGAAGCATTTTCATTTGTTTTAATACTCTGCGTAGTTCCATTGCAGATTCTGCAGAACGTTTGTAATAATCTAATTTGTTTTGGTGTTCTACTGGCAGGAGTAGTAATCGGTGTAAAGTGACACCACCTATCTTGTAGGCAGCTAAACCTGTGGGGGCAGTGACAATAGCTGACAGTTTGTTGTTTGTGAATTGTTGAAGGAACTTACTAATGATTTTGATTAGGAATGTTTTGCCAGAACCAGCTTCACCACTGACATACAATAGTATAGGTTTTTAATTTTGACAGGTGCATTCTTTGTTTTCATGTTGTACACCATGTGCAATTTCTTTTGTTACTTCTTGAATAATGCTATGTTGCTCATTGTTTAGCTTTGATTCTAGTATAGTTAAGTCTTCTTTATCTTCATACTGACACATGGTGTTTTGTACTTCTATCATAGCTAATTCTGCCTCATTTGTTATTAGTGGGTCTCCCAGTGGTTCTTGGCTTCCTGTGACAGATGGTTGACTACTGTCAGGAGTGTCCTTATCTAGTTGGGCCTGGAGTTCTTCTTCGTGTTGCTGTTCATTGTGCAAAATTGTTTTGTACTGTGCAAAGTTTACATCAATTATACTGCTTTCATTTGCTTTGAAAGCGTCTTCATATGAGTCATAGTTATCTAGTATTTCTTCTTCTTTTCTCCATGGTTTAAAGAGTTGTAGCAGGGACATGTAATATACTTCTTTATGTTGAGGAGTCTTTAATGACAATTTGATATGATTAATTAAATTTGGTTTGGTGAGTTTTACTAAGCTGCCTTCACATTTTGCCACTTTGTATTTAAGGTTTTGTTCATCAGGTTTTATATTATTTTTGTATGTGTAGTTTTGGGCTATGTGGTATAGACTCATGGTTTCCAAAGTGGTACTCCTGTTTGGGTAGTATGTGTCCAATAAATTGTTTTTTAAAAAGTCTTGGCTGTTGGGATCATGTTTGGCTACTGTTTCTATATCTTTCTATGATTTTAGAACTCTTTTTCTAGATTTAGCTGGACCAAGACTTAGCCATACTATATTTGCAGATTTACCATACACTGCAGTACCAGTTAATCGATCAGCTGCTTCATAGGATCCACATTCTCTATGGGACAGCATTTTTATGCCCAAGCTGTATAATTTCTGAGACACTGTTTTATCTGATGACAGGTCATTCCAGAGGTCTTGGAGCTCTGTCTTTTCTGATTTGGTTAAGTATGCTGTGACATATCGTGCAACTGCAGTAGAATTGTCTGCAATGTACTGCACATCTATGCTTGCATTCCATAAGTAGGCAATGATTGCATTGTAATCATTGATATATTTTTCTTCTTCTTTTCTTTTTATGCAATATGTATTTTTAGGTGACTTACCTTTAACACTATGTCTAACTGAAGACATGAGGTTGTTCACTTGACCTGTACTTGTGACTGGTCTAGGGAAACCAAATCGGCATTTGGTGTAGTATTTTCCTTTGTTTTTGTATTTGCGACGACAATATTTGCCACATTTGTGTCTTTGGAAATGTAAAATGTTTGCATGAAGTTCACTATTTGTGGATTCTGATGGAATTTCACAAGTGACATATTTTTCAATAAACTGTAAAACAGTGGCATCACTGTCTTGACCAAATCTAGGAGCATCTTTAATCCATAAAAACATGTGGATATGTGGTGCTCCTCTGGCTTGGTATTCTTTTCTCCAAAAGAATTGTTGCACTTCTCCAAGGGGAGGAACAGTTTTGTTACAAATAAAATGTAGCATAGCAATGAAGCGATTGTGAAAATATCGTGAAATATTAACAGGATCCTGTGAACAAAGTTCTCCAGGTGTTAGTATATCTATTTTTGTTTTGGTTTCGTTTGATATGCGTAGGAAATCTTCCCATGCGTATTCTGTGCCACTTAATGTAACAAACCAAGTGGGTGGGCCAAGGTTTCTGATCATACAACGTACATCTCCATGATGTCGAAACCAGTACTCTTTAGTACCGCACATATTTGCTAATAGATTTGTAAGATTTGCTTGTAAAACCTCATCTTTTTGTTGAACTTTTTGTAATAATTGTGTAGCTGTCATATTTTGAAAGTGTGATCCTGATTTTAATATGTGTGCAACTCCTTAACATAAAGTTGCTAGTTCACTTTCAAAGAGTAGGTGGAATATGTATTCCACATTTTGTCGAAATCTGGGATCTTCAGAATACATTCGTAATGAGCGATATTCTGATGCTGATATTTGAATAGGTCTATCATCGTATCTTCCTCCTTTGCCAGTTGGAAAGAGTAGAGGAAAAGCAGGTGCTTCTATACTTTTTTCCCATATGCTGATTGGTGATCCTTTTGTTTGACGCATTTGGTACGTTTCCAGCGCATCTTCTATGGTGTCATTAGAGTGCAGTGAATGAATTGTATAATGGTCTAAAGTGTTTGATATTGTAGCAGGATCTAGGAGCTCAAATTGACCAGCTTCTTGTGTCTGTTCAATTATTTCACTTGTATCTTGCAGGTTTTCTTCAATATTAACTTCTTTGTAATATTCATTGTTCTCTTTAAGATATTGTAGGGCTTCTCTAACTGTATGTAAATCTACCAGTTGTTGCCAAATTTTTTTGTCTTTTGTAGGTACTCCATTTACCAAGATAATTAAAGATTGCTGCATTGGACGTTGCACTACGAGAGTGTGCACATTTTCTTTTAGATCTAATGGTAAATACACTACTTTTCCACGAATACCTTTCACTAATTCAGAGGAGGTAATTTTGCAGTTTTTGGTTGAAGGCGTATTATTGCTTGAAATGGGTGCACTGTTTGAATTATGATGCTCTCATATAAATGTAAAGGTTGTTGAAGGGGTTTTGGTAGTGGATACAATCCCAAGTTATTTGTGATAGCACGTGAAGGAGTTTGGTTGTTGTCAAGTTTTGTAGTGCAGTAACTGCAAAGTATTATGGGGTCAGTTATTTCGAATTTGTTTTCTGCTATAAGGTAGAGAGCTAATTCAAACCATTTAGAATCTTCATTGTCTTCTATTTTGTATGATAGGTCTATAGTTTTTGTGCTACTTTTATATGAAGTTCTGCGGCAACATACACACACGTGGTTTGGTACTTCAGCTGAAGTACTTTCAAATTTTAGTATTTCTTTTTTGTATGTCTGTAGGTTGCCATGTGCAGAATTGTTACGAAGTTGGTTGACAGCTAATTCATCTTGTAAGTGGGTTTCACTTCCAAAATATTTTGTCTGGATACAGTCGATTTCTTCTAGGAGGTCTTTTTCTGTACCATGTAGAAGAATGTTATTTAAATTGGCTAGTACTGAAGCAGGACGTTTAGCATAGTACAGTTTATAAACTAGATTTCTTATACTTGCATGATGTGTTGATATCCTTTTGATATCATGGAAGGGTGTTTTGCAAGTAGGTCCTGTAATGCAGGCCAAGGAATGTCCTTGTAGTCCTGTGTACTTGCGTATTGGACAAGTATCCATATTTTGCAGTAGTTTAATTTTGATTTTGTCTTTGCTTTTCACATTTTGATTGAGGAATTGGCGTAAAGACTTGAACATTTTTTTGGGAATGTTACACATTGACATGCATGGCCATTTGTACACTAGATGTTCTGATTCAGTTGAATGCAGGGGTAAATCTACATTTTCAGGGCATATTTTTGTAAGGAGTTGTTCTTGTTCCATGATGGTATTATTAACTTTTTTATAACCTCGACCACTGCTATGTATGGCAATTGTATTTGTTCGCTTTTGTTTGTAGGCTTCTTCATTAAAGTATGGTTCTGTGGTTGTAGTGGGACTCCATTCACCACCACAGATATTTAAGAAGTTATTTCTGTTGACATTTCGTTTATTGAGAAGTCTTTTTTGTAATTTAGTTATTAGTTTTGTTAGTGGTTTCATTCTGTTTAACACTAAAATAAATAACTTTGTTTTGAGAAGAAGTGCACTGTCTATCAACGCTTCTAAGATTACTTTCCTATGATAGGTTTGAAGTCTTGAACCTGGTTTCTCTCCTGTTTTTATAAGATTTTGAAGGACTTTGTGATGGAACATTTTGGCTAAAATACTTTTCTTGGTATGCTTACTTTGTACTATATCAAGATTTATAGAAGAAGTTGTATTTGTAGTGATAGTTAATTTTCTGTTAATTGTTTTTTGGGTTGTTTTACTTTTTGATAGAGGAGGGAAAGTTTTTGGGCTAGAAACGTCTTCTGTTTCACTACATGACTGTATTAGCTGTTGTGTTTCAACTTTTTTTACAAATTCTGCTATAGATGGATGTTTATGTTGGAGACTTTTCTTTTCATTTGCTCTGCTTCAGCGTCCCTTGTGATGTCATCTTTGATGTCCTGGGTGTTAGTGTTAGCAGTGCACGGTGGCATGAGTTATGGTTGCTTATCTTACCATAACTGCCGAATTTCTGGGGTTTTTCGGTTTTACTTTGAACCATAACGTCCCTTTAACAACATTTTTTTACTGAATATATATATATATATGTATATATATATATATTTTATATTGTGACATTTTATCATTTTATAATGTCAGTTATTTGTATGCATGATGGTGAAGAGTGGATGCAGATGTGCATATGCTTGTTCATACTTCTGTATGTTGCCCGGTATTGATGTGAGAGATAATTGTTTTTTTTTTTCATTTTCCTGCAATGAATTAATTTCTTTTGATGTGTTCTTGATTTATTCAATACATTTTGCATTAGTCAAATAAATAATTCTTATATTTTTATAAATTGTGTTCTCAGATTTCTGTTTTCCGAGAAAATAAAATGCATTTGTGTCTATGCCAGTGCGTTTATGATGTGGATATGCTTTGGTGGATTATGTGTGTGTTTGTGTGTGTGTGCACATGTGTGTGTTCCTATGAGTGCTGGCTAACTTGTTATAAGTATGTATTTGATGTGGGTGAGCTGAGGGCCAACGTCAAACTGGAGGACACAGTTCAGGATTATATGGGTTGGGGTGTGTGTACCTGGGGCAATACCGAAGTGAGGATTATTGATTATCTATATTGGAGGCATCAGCTGTCAAGTGTTTTACAAGACCATGCAACAACGCTTTCTGACAGTACTAGCGACATGAGTTTGATCATTACATTGTTTTGTTTTTTAAATTGAGCATAGAGTGGGGTGCAACATAACATGAAAAACCTACATATTTCCCTTATGTATCTCCCATGATACTTTGCAAGAATTAAGGCTCCACTATTATTGCTCTCAAAGTTTTCTTATTAAAAAAAACAATGGGCAGGCTGAGAAAAGAGAAATATTGATATCAATATTTTTTAAATAGAGGTTGGCACTGAGAGATGGCTTGTTACCTCTTTCTTAAGAGCAGGGCCACTGCTCACCCATGAGATATGCAGTGCAGGAATACCTGAATCTGTGACAATGTGGTGGCTGCTGGTATAGATAGTTGCAGGTCGAGGGATAGAGAACAGCCTTCTAAGGATTGGGCATGGCACTCCTATGTTCCAGACTTAGATGCTGGAAAATACTTATATCCCAATTGTGCCCACCTATCCCACCACCCACAATGTCTAAGCACTATCCACAATGCATTAGAAGCCTTGAGCCAAGGGGCCACAACTGCTTGGCGTTGGCTTCTCTGTTAGACTGGGGAGGAGGAGAAGGCGAGTAGAAGATTGGACTCAGAGTCACCACCAAGCACCACTGCACTGCATTTTATGTGTTTTGAACAAAACATGAAGTTATATCATGTGCATGTTGTGAATGCCATGTTTGTGTGTGTAAGTGTGTGTGTGTGCAAGAGTGCCATTTTGTGCACGTGTGTGTGTCTGTTTGAGAACGAGAGCAAGCGAGAAAGAAGTAGAAGTGCATATGCTTCCAAATGTATATGTTTGTTTGAGAGTGATAGGTGTGGTGCATGTTTGTGTGTGTATGCAAACATCAACAATATGTGTGCATGTGTGTGTCCTGTCCAAATGCCTGGAAATGAGATTGTGACAATTAATTAGTATTCATCCCAGGAGAGATATATAATTTGAAAGATAAATTACACAGGCCGCGGGAGCAGGCCATTAGTTATGGTTAAGTTGCTAAACTCATACGAAGAGCACTTTCTTGGCGGCTTATAACTTCACTCCCCCTGGACAAATCCTCACCAAACTTTGCAGAAAGTGTATATGGGAGGCTCTGAAGTTGGGCGAGGTTTCGTGTGGGGAGGAGTTATGAAGGGGGTCCCAACATTTTTTTCCCCCATAGACTGAATCAGGAAAGATTTGTGCACGGCTACAGGTCGAACGGCTGGATGGATTTTCACCAAATTTGCGCCAGGAGCAGGGGATTGGGCCAGAAAGCATACTTTTGTGTGTTCATTGGAAATCGGACCAGTAAATCCGTTGCAAAACACTGAAATGTACATCCCGCAAAATTAGTGATGTCTGGGTCCTCTGCGCTGACACATTTCCCTGTTCACTCCGCGGACAGAAGTGTTATTGGATCGCAGTACAGCATGGTGTTGGAGAAGTTTGGATGCAGCCTGTGGTTGGCTGGAGGGAAGTGTTCTGTGCGTCAACCTTTTTTGGGAAAGCCGCCACGGTGTATCGGAGGACAGTGCAGCAGCAGAAGGGTCTGGGAAATGTACCGTATCGATTGTGTTGGCGGGAATAACAGAGGGAATGTCTGGGGGAGTGAGAAGTGGTTTATATGTGACATATGTAGGGTAGTATTTTCTGTGTTGATTGGCGACAGCTGTCGTAACAGTCCCTTATCTTCTGGTGTGACCTGTTTGCAGAAAACTCTATTCGTGGTGAGTGGTGGCAGGTCATGTGCAGATGGGGAGTGAATTGCACATGACATAGGTTGGGTGGGAGCGCCAGTGGCGCGGTGCGCTGCGGATGGAATGCGGTAATAGTGGTACATGGAGGCATGCATGGGTGAATGAAGGTGTGGTGGGTCTGTGAAAGGATTACACTATTGGTTGCATGGACGAAGCCCATAGCCCGTAGGCTGTAGGGCATGCACTGAGGAGCATAGGGCTGCAACATACACACCGCAGGAAGGAATGTTTGAGTCTGCATCAGGTACAGGGTGGTGCTTGCATAGTGCAGTGTGTGCAGATTGGTTGTAGTAGGATTAGTGCTGCAAACTGAATGTGGGTAGGTTGACAGTGACACAGTACTTTCTGAATGGGAGTGGGTACGCCTATAGTATGTGATCTAAAGTGTATAGGGGTGAAGGAGAGAGTGTTTTCTTTCCACATTGTGTTAACTGTTGCAATTTGTTGCTGCATACCTACATGGTGGTGCACAGGTTGGTGTCACGACTCGTGACCCAAAACCCCACTGGCATGGTCACATGCCAGGTAGGGTTAAGACTCAAGGTTCACTTGGGGCCCCAAGGTCCTTGTACTATCCTCACGGACTCACCTGGAGTCAGTCCTGGCGCCTTTGGTGTCAGGCTCATGTTCAGATTGGAACACTGTCTTGAAGGGACTACTTTTTCATTGGAGGCCTGCAGCCAACATGGAGGCACCCACACAGCCTAGTTCCTAGAACCAGACTGTGCGGTGCAGTGTTTTGGGTGTGGTATCCTGGACTGCTTTACCTGGACTACTTTACTAGAGGGCTATATAAACCACACCCAAGTTACAGAACGTGCTTCGCGTTATTCTGCAGCCAGCAGCGTGATGCTCATCGTGTCCAGAGACCAGAATCCGGCGATCTTTAAACAGCGGACCTACAGAGGATACAAAACAACACCATTAGCAGTCTCTGCTTACCTGCAACTTTCCAACCGTCGATTATCCGTCTTTCTGCTGCTCGCGGTCTTCCATCCAGTCGGCAGCATCATCGGGACACCACGCACGCATCGGAACGAAGCACCTGGAGGGAGAGAGAAAGAAGGACACCCAGCTGGGCATTTCTTGGCCGGCTCTGCTCCAGAAATCTTCCCATGCCCAGAAAGACCATCGCAACCTGAAAAGGAATAAAGAATACAAGTTAGCAAGAGAAGACATTACCACGCCGCACTTTGCGCTTAACCTACCATCCATCATACGTTCCTGCGTCCATCATCCTGGTAGGAGCCCGATCCAAGCTGCGCATCCACGGAACCTCCGTGCACCTAACGGGGAATACATAAGGAAAAGACATTATCGCAAGAAAGGAAAGCAAGGACATTTTAAGACTGCTACAATCAGATTTACCTCATTAAAGAAACTTGAATGGGTTAGCACCACTGAATTTAACTCGGTCGCTCAAACCCGCAGAAAACTATGCACCCCTGCACAGAAGGGAGGACGGAGAGCACGCTAGACATCACAACAAGGTGAGTAGTGGGTCATCAGATCGAATCCAGGGGGCAGGGGGGAAGAAATGAAATCTGTTCCTAAATCCAGTCCTCCTGTGTTTTCAGGCCCTACCTCCATAGAAGGCACCATCTGGAATCGGGAAGGGTCCAGGGTGAATCCAGCAACCAGGGCATAAGGGTGTCCCCGTGGATACCAGGTGAGCGTAACAGAAAGCGAAGACTCTATAACATTATCCACCTGGGCGCCATGGAGACTTCAGAAATGGACCAACTGGCCCAGTTATTAGGACAATTACGTGCCGAAATGCATTCGGCTAGGCAAGAGACTAAAACCCTGCGAAGGGATCTTGTCATCAACAAGGATCACACCGAAGAAATCAGCAGGCAATTACTGCAATCACAGGCCGGACAAGCTCCATTACCCGGGAATAATCCACGGCACAGGCAAACACGTCACCTGCTGCTCCAGTACAAATCACCTTACCCGGAGCAATACCGTTAGCACCGCCAGAACGGTTTTCAGGTGACCCAAGGAAGTATGCTGTATTTATGAATCAATGTCGTCTTCACTTCCTCTGCAGACCAGGCGCATTCCCTAGCGACCAGGCACGATTAGCATTTATTTTGTCATATCTGAACGGTAGTGCAGCAGACTGGTCAGTCCCACTATAATGATGCTTTACTACGTGACTTTGGGGGTTTCCAAAGGGAAATGGAAAAGCTCTTTGCTCGACACACCCATGAACAAGCTGTAAACAACAAACTCTTATCACTCCGGCAGGGGAATCAGGACTTACTAACATAAATAGCAACCTTCAATAGTTTAGTGGCTGAAACCAGGTGGCCTGAAAACAAGAGAACCACATTGTTTCACCAAGGCCTTCGAGGGGAATTGAAGGACGTCTTAGCTCAGGTGGTTGATCCACCTAGAGACTGTAGTGAATTTATAAACCTGGTGGTGCAACTAGATCATCAACTACAAGAACGGAAATCAGATCAGTCCAGATTAGATACACGGGCCATGTATCTTCGAACCAAGGATACAACTCCACGCATGTCAGAGAATACCACAGAGCCAATGCAAATCAGAGGCATACGACCACCATTAACAAAAGCTGAAAGAGACAAGACAAGGCAACATCAGTTATGTTTGTACTCTGGACAATCAGGGCACTTCCTAAAAGACTGTCCGATAAAACCCCCCAAGCGAATTGTAGGAGCTACAGAAAAGGATGAGAGTAACGAGTCGGAAAACTGCCTAGCTCGACAAAAGTAGAGGTCAGTTTGTCGAGTGAGAAGAATGAGCCACCAACCTCACATTTTGTAATAGCAGTGATCCTAATCAATCACCAACAACCATCAAGGATGCATACCGTTGAAGCTTACATAGACAGCGGAGCAGTTGGGAATTACATTGATCGATATCTGGCCGCACAGATGGGGCTTCCCTTATGTTTTAAGCCAAACACAGAAAAGGTCACCACGGTGGATGGGACAGAAATTGCTTCCAGACCAGTACAATGTACAGCAGGAATAAATCTGCTGTGCCAGGATGGACACCGGGAATCAATTTCCTTTGATCTCATTAAGTAACCTCAGTTTCAGCTAATATTAGGGATGCCATGTTTAGTTGCTCATAACCCTGGGATAGATTGGTGTGCAAGAAAATTGACTTTTCCTCGTGATTGCGCTTCCACCTGTTATTTCCAAGAAAACAATTCCAGTTTCAATGTTAATACGAGTCCTAGAATGGGCATATCTACACTTGGCGCAACTAGTACTCTCCCTGAAGAATACCAAGATTTCCAGGATGTGTTCCAGAAGGAACAAGCTAACACACTACCGCCGCATAGGTCCTGTGACTGTCCGATTGACCTCATACTTGGTGCACAGATCTGTTGTGGCAGAATCTATGCACTCACAGAACCAGAAAACCAGCATCTAAAATCCTATCTGGACCAGTACTTGGCAAATGGGTTCATTCACCCATCTAAATCACCGGCAGCCAGTCCCCTATTCTTCGTACCAAAGAAGGAAGGGGACTTGAGAACCTGTATTGACTATCGCGCATTGAACCAGATCACCATGAAGAACCGTTAACCTCTGCCACTTATTCCCGAGATGCTGGATCAAGTCAAAGATGCCCAGATTTATACTAATTTAGACCTCAGGGGAGCGTACCACCTGGTCTGAGTTAAAAAAGGAGATGAATGGAAAACGCCCTTCCGTACCAAATATGGGTTGTTTGAGTACCAGGTAATGCCTTTTGGACTTTGTAATGCCCCGGCGGCATTCCAATACTTTATGAACGACGTCCTAAGGGAATTGATCGATGTTTGCGCCCTGGTCTACATAGCCGACATCCTAGTGTATTCAATCTCGAAACAAGACCATGTCAAGCATGTCCGCGCTGTCCTTGCCAAACTGCGCCAACATTGACTATATGCAAAACTTGAAAAATGATTTTTCCACGTAACCGAAGTAGAATTTCTTGGTTTCATTCTTACTCCGAAAGGCATCCGAATGGATGTACACAAAGTGGATGCCATTCTTAAATGGCCTTCTCCAACCTCGTTAAAAGGTGTCCAGAGCATGCTGGGCCTTGCAAACTTCTACCGTCAGTTCATTCCAGACTTCTCTCAGATTGTGCATCCGATCACGTTACTTCTACGAAAAAACAAAAAAAAATTCATGTGCACAGAAGGCGCCGAAAAGGCCTTCCAAGAACTTAAGGAAAAGTTCACCACAGCCCCGATTTTACGACATCCTTGTCTGGATCTTCCTTACATCGTGGTAATGGATGCCTCCAGCATGGCGATGGGGGCGGTTCTTTCTCCGAGGGACCCTGAAACTGGCCAATTGCATCCCGTGGCTTTCTGGTCGCGAAAATTCACACCCCCTGAACTCAATTATGCCATCACCGATAAGGAACTACTTGCTATAAAATCGAATTCGAAGTGAAATAAATCCTGAATTCCAAATATACCAGATCCAAACTATACTATCTAGTCAATTTGAAGGGTTATGGCCCTCAAGACAGATCTTGGGAACCTAGTGAGAACATTCATGCACCGCGTTTGATTAGAATATTTCATCAAAACTTTCCAGCCAAACCTGGACCAGGCAGGAGAATCACCTTAGGAGGGGCCTTGGGGGGGAGTGCTGTCATGACCTGTGACCCAAAACCCCACTGGCATGGTCAAATGCCAGGTAGGGTTAAGACCGAAGGTTCACTTGGGGCCCAAGGGCCTTGCACTATCCTCATGAACTCTCCTGGAGTCAGTCCTGGCACCTTTGGTGCCAGGTTCAAGTTCAGATTGGAACACTGTCTTGAAGGGACTACTTGTTCATTTGAGGCCTGCAGCCAACATGGAGGCACCCACACAGCCTAGTTCCTAGAACCAGACTGTGTGTTGCAGTGTTTTGGATGTGGTAGCCCGGACTACTTTACCTGGACTACTTTACTATAGGGTTATATAAACTACACCCAAGTTACAGAACGTTCTTCGCGTTATTCTGCAGCCAGCAGCGTGACGCTCATTGTGTCCAGAGACTGGAATCTGGCGATCTTTGAACAGTGGACCTGCAGAGGAGACAAAAGAACATCATTAGCAGGCTCTGCTTACCTGCAACTTTCCATCCGTTGATTATCCATCTTCCTGCTGCTCGCGGTCTTCCATCCAGTCGGCAGCATCATCGGGACACCACTCACGCACAGGAACAAAGCACCTGGAGGGAGAGAGAAAGAAGGACAACGTTAAAACAGGTTACTCACGGCATTTATGGCAGTAATCATGAGAACCTCACCTCGCTGTGCATTTCTGGGCCGGCTCCGCTCCAGAAATCTTGACACGTCCAGAAAGACCATCGCGACCTGAAAAGGAATAAAGAATACAGGTTAGAAAAGGAAGACATTACTGCGCCGCACTTCGCGCTTAACCTACCATCCGTCATACACTCCTGCGTCCATCATCCTGGTAGGAACCTGATCCAAGCTGCGCATCCACCGAACCTCTGTGCACCTAAGGGGGAGTAAATAAGGAAAAGACATTAATCGCAAGAAAGGAAAGCAAGGACATTTTAAGACTGCTATAACCAGATTTACCTCCATAAAGACACTTGAATGGATTAGCACCAGTGAAGTTAACTCAGTAGCTCAAACCCGCAGAAAACTACGTGCCCCTGCACAGAAGGCAGGATGGAAAGCACACCAGACATCACAACAAGGTGAGGAGTGGGGCATCAGATCGAATCCAGGGGGCCGGGGGGAAGAAACAAAATCTGTTCCTAAGTCCAGTCCTCCTGTGTTTTCAGGCCCGACCTCCATAGAAGGCACCATCTGTAATCGGGAAAGGGTTCAGGGTGAATCCAGCAACCAGGGCATTAGGGCATCCCTGTGGATACCAGGTGAGCGTAACAGTTGGGTAGGACTGCTGGTGTCAGTGGTGTGTATGTCGATGGTCATAGGTGGTGAATTGGTGAAATGCATGGTGGCATTACGTTGCTGTAGGTGTGTTCAAGGCCTATGCTGTGTGCAGAATTGTTGAAGTAGGCCGAATGTTGTGAAAATGTTGCAGTTAGTGACACAATACTTTGTGAATGGCTGTGGGTAGAGGTGGTGGAGGATGTGGTATGTTTGTGCATTCTTGTAAGTGCAAACTATTTGCGTGATTGGGTGTTTTATGTTGTAGGGGAGTTGGGGTGAAGTGCTACTACCTAAGTGTCGCACGTATGTGCAAAATGGTAGCTGCCCACATGGCCATTATGTTAACTGTTGCCATTTGTTGCTGAGTAGCACCATGGTGGTGTACAGGTTGGGTAGTTGTGTTGGTGGCAGTGGTGTATATGTGGATTGTTGCAGTTGCTGATATGGAGACATGCATGGCGGCATTACGTTGCCATGAGTGTTGTCAAGGCCTAGACTATTGGATGCATGGCCGAAGGCCATAGGCCATGCATTCAAGAGCCTAGGCCTTGAGGACATGCACGGCAGTAATGCATTTTTCAATGTACATGAGTTAAAGGGTGGTGACATGTAAGGAATTTGTGTTGAGCACCATTAAGCCATTATAGGCCACTGTTGCAAACAGATTGTGGGTAGGCTGGCAGTGGCACAATACTTTGTGAATGGTAGTGGGTACTCCCATAGTATAGTGATTGAAAGTGCACAGGGATGCAGGAGAGAGTGTCTTGTTTGTACATTATAGTAACTGTTGCAATTTCTTACTGCATACCTCTATGGCTGTGCCCTGTGGTTGGAGATGCTGCAGTGAAATGTCTCGCTGTATGGGCACTGGGTGCAATGCTTGTATATTGTCAGCATGTTACAGGGTATGGTTGAAGGGCAGCTTATATGTGCTTGGATAGTGTGCTGTGTGCACAATGCTTGCAGTATGGGCAATGTTCTAAACATTGTGTTTATGTTTCCAGTGGGTAAGACAATATTATGTAACGATGTGTATGTCCATTGCAGTGTTGAGGTTGATTAGGAGTGTTGGTGCCAGTGGTGCATATGTGTATAGTGGTAGTTGGCGATATGCTGAACTGTATTCTTGAATTACAGTGGGGGTAATGTGTGCAAGGAGCAGACCCACTGAAGCGATACAGGTATGGCAGTGTATGAGGCAGATGGTGGTGATCTTTGGAGCATGTGTGTGGAGCACATTGTCGATGTGCTACAGCAGCATAAGTGATTTGTGACACGTTTTTGTGAATGGGTGTTTTATGGTTTGGGGGAGATGGGTAGAACTGCTGCTACATATGTAACATTTCTGCATAATGTTAGGTGCCCACATGGTCCCTTGCTTGGATGTGTAGTGTTGCGGTGGGTGTGGAAAGGGTTGCAATGTTGTGTGCACATCTAAAGGTGAGCTGGGGGCATGTTAGGATGTGTGTGGATGCTGCAATAGTACCTTCTTTAGCAATAATTTCTGGTGGAGGGGCTTTGCCATCAAACTGAAGTGTTTAACGGTACATAAGGAGTGGTGTATGGAAATGACAGTGTGCAATGCAGAGGTTTTGTATGTGATTGGTGCATGCATGTTTTGAAATGTGAAAGCACCCAATTTCGGGAGTGCTGTAAAAAGTGACACTGCAAAGGGAAGAAGTATTTTCAGAGCTTTACTGGACTGTGGCCCTCACTCTAGATAGGAAAGCATGCGTGCACAGCCTCCCATTATGAGCAGGGTGGAAATAGAAATGGAATTGTGGGAAAAAGGCAATTAGGAGTTTAGGGCGTGGTTCATAGGAAGGGGCGGTAACATTTCATCACACTGCTGTGTCGTGAGGGTGGTCGACATGGGGAGACGCACAGTGCTTATCGTAGGTGATACCTTTGTGCACCATCTGCACAGGTGTTGCGTGCAAAGAGGCGTTGCTGGTATTTGCGGGTTGGAAGGAGTGGACACTTTCGGGGCCTTTCAGGGCGACTGCAGTTTCGGTGGGATGGTTCGCCTTTGCAGGTATGTGGAGTCCATCCGAACATGGACTGTGTCGTGGTGAACTATGGAAGTGCGCATTTGGGTTACATGTCATGCAAATGATTAATCCGTCTACTGATGAGGTTGCTGACCGCAGTGATGCGTATTTTTCCTTCTGCCAAGGTGGTTTTCTCATGCATAACACCAAGAGCAGTGTGGGTCCATGACGGTGTCATTTGTCCCCAGCCAGCGGTCGGAAGGTGTGCTATCAACAGAATTAGGTGTCAGACTGCTGGCATGCTCTCCACCCACTATGAGATCATGAGTTTGCAAAATAGGCAGTGGTTCCGTAGAAATGGCATTTATTTGAGCGCCATTGGCAATGCCTTTTTCTTTCACACTGTGCAAGAAGCATTGGCCAGAATGTTGTAAAAATGTGAGCACAGGCAAACAGAAATGCATATAAAGAGAAAATACAAAAATAAGTGCTTGCACGCATGTAAAAAATAAAAGCTTCTTCATACATATACGCTGGAAGACTGAATCCCCTGGACAGTTTCATATTGTTTAACATTGAGTGGCATGCATATGGGTTACCTACCTTGTTTGCATTTGTTCCGTAGACTGAGGAGGTTGCTGGATGTCACGAGGACGCGTTTTCCCACTGCCAAGGTGCTTTTCTCTTCTATAATACCGTGAAGAGTATGGCCTACTGCTCATGGATTTTGCTCCGAGCCAGACGAAGGAAGGTGTCTCATCAACAGAAGCATGTACACTTTTTTGTCCTCTCGCAGAATGTTCTTCTGCAACAATTACCTTATTACTTGTGGAAATGCAGATTGTTTACAAAAAAATTGCATTTCGTTGTCATCCATTGACAAAGCAGTTTTGCTTGCTCGTCTACAGGATGCAGTGAAGAGTTTACTGAACTAATGTGCGTAGAAGAAATCACAAAAGGTATTGAAAACAGACAAAAAAGGTGTTTTTGTAGAAAGATCGACACAAAAAAAACACTCTTTTAAGAGTGGCCCCTTACTACGAACTCCCAATGCCCTGGCTGCAAGTTATTCCCCCAAGCCCGCACGCAGCACAAAAGTCACATGCAGGGATTTTGCGGTGGCGGGCATGACAATTGAACTGTGGGGCTTGTCCAATGAGTTGCTTAGGTTGTGCAGCTAAAGGAAGATGTCATGAAAGAGATTTATGATGCCATCTTTAATGTCATTGGTGTTTGTCCTTGCAGTGCACACTGGTGGCACGAGTTATGATTGCTTAGCGTACCATAACTGTCAAATTTCTTTTTTTTTCTCGGTTTTACCTGTAATCATAACGCTCCTGTAACAACGTTTTTCCATTGAATTTCACTGGTTTTTTAGTAGTGCAATTTAACCAAAACATCCCTTTAACATCGTTTTTTGGTATTGATATATATATATATATATATATATATATTACATGGCCACGGTAGTGGCCATGTAGTTATGGTTAAGTTGCTGTTTCCATAGGAAGAGTACTTTTTGGGTGGCTTATAACTCCGCTCCCCCTGGACGAAACCTCAACAAACTTTGCAAAAGAAGTAGTTTGGTCACTCTGAATTTTTTTGTTTTTGCAAAGTTTGGTGAGGATTCGTCCAGGGGGGGAAAAGTTATAGGGGGGGTCCCAAAACTTTTTTTTTTCCCATATACTGAATGGGAAAAAACTTTGCGCACGGCTACAGCCCGAACCGCTGGACGGATTTACACCAAATTTGCGGCAGGAGCGGTGGCCTGGTCCCAAAAGCGTGCTTTTGTAAATTTGGTGTAAATCTGTCCAGTAGTTTTTTTAAAAATGACCAAAATGTAAGGCAAAAAAATTAGTGATATCTGCGTTCGCTTCGCGGACGGACTTCCCTGTTCGCTCCGCGGACAGCACCCCGATTGGCCCATGGCCTTGCGTCATGTCCGCGGACATGCGACGTGTTCGCTGATTGGACGGCGAGGGGCGTGGAGCGCGTCAGATTTTCTGTGGCGCCCGCTATTTTGTATTCGCAGTCGACCGCGTACAGCGCAGTGAAACGTGGATAAAAAATTGTATTTAGTGCCGTGTGTTGGTGTGTAAGAGTGTTTGGGGAGGGTGGGGGAGTACGAGATAGGTTCAATGTTTTGTTTTTTTATGTGCTAGACCTTTTTGTTGCGTTCGATTTGTCCGCGGAGAACACGGCTGTTCTGACATTTTGTAAATAAACTAAATGGTGGGGTGTTTAGAGGACGGAGTATGTGTCATTTTTGTTCGCAAGGAAGGTAAAAATGAGCTATGAACACTCGCGGTGTACTTAATTCTCCGTAAATACACAAACTGGGGGTGTCCTCAGGACGCTGTCCGTATTGTAATCTGTCTAGTTGAATGTGTTCTAAGAACACTCGCAGTGTCCCGAAATGGTTGCAATTACACAAAATGGGGGTGTTCTGAGAACGTTGTTTGTTTTGTTCGTTGTCAGGGTGAAAGTGTTTTAAGAGCACTCCTTTTGTTCGCTAATAGTACAATTTTCTAGGGGCGTCAACCGACTTTTTGTCCACTATAGAAACGATAAATCCGGCTGGTGTGCGCCGACATTATGTGATAATCCTATGACTGGCGCTATTGATCTGGCTGACTTGCTTTTGCGACACTAAATCATATCTCCCGCCCCTAAGCCTGATATTATCAAAGCATTCATATTCCCCGCCTTCCTCCGTGACGTTACAGGGTGCATAATGAAACGCGCCCAGTCGTCTCCAGTACTACGCGACTTTACACAGAACCCGGAAGACAACACGCATTATGTCACAACACAGCGTGCCAAAATTCGGAATATGAAACTGTGATTTAAAAGCAAAGAGCAAGATTGTAAATGTTGTAAAGTACATTTATTTGACATCAAATGTTTAGAGAATATTCAGCAATTTACATTTGTCTTTGTTGTCGATCTGCAAAAGTTCATGTTGAGACACGCGATGTTCCTTTGCGGTACAGAGAGTGTTAGATCAGCTTACAACTCAGTGCGCCACAATTCGGAATATGAAACTGTGGTTTAAAAGTAAACAGCAGGATTGTACATTTGGTAAAGTACATTTATTTCACATGAAATGTTTAGTGAATATTCAGCGATTTGCTATTGTCTCTGCTGTCGATCAGCAAAAGTTTATTTGGAGCCACGCGTTGTTCCTTTGCGGTAGATAGGCTGTTGGTTTATGATAAAAGCAGTAAATGGTCGCTCTGATAATCGGAAGGTTGCTCCAACAACGAGCCATTAGACCACCCTATTGGTTGGTATGTTGTTTGTAGCCGCTAGTACTGCGTAAGGGCATATTGGTCCTTGGCGATTGTCCCATAAAATGGTGAGGGTCATGAAGTTGCATATTTGGACCTGCACCTGGCAGTTGAAGACCCCATCCGCTGGAGTCTGTAAATCGTGACATAGACAAAATGGGGCCACGTACCTGTTTTAAAAAACATAAATTAGTCTCACCAGCCGATCTTCATTAAAAATCATCATTTTATTTATTAGGGCATGAAAGTATTTGCTATCGTATTGTTCTTTGTCAAGTTGAATGTGTCCTAAGAACACTTGCGGTGTCCTGAAATGTTCGCAAATAAACAAGATGGTGGTGTTCTGAAGACGCTTCTAAGAACACTCCCGGTGTCCTGGAATGTTCGTAGGGGGTGTCCTTAGGACGCTGTCCGTATTGTTCATTGTTAAGTTGAAAGTGTTGTAAGAACTATCGCGTTGTTCTAAAATGTTCGTAGGGGGTGTCCTGAAAAAGGTGTCCGTATTGTTCGCTGGCAAGTTCAAAGTGTTCTAAGAACACTCACATTGTTCGCAGACATTAAAAGTTTCCCATAGATCATAGTTGAAATGTTTGACTCTATGGATGTGATATGCTGCGGTGGTTGTTGCCAGGGCATAGAGTCTTGGGTGCATGGCCATTTGGCCATGCACCCGAGATTGTATGCCCTGGCAACAACCACCACAGCATATCACATTCATATTTGCTTATAACTTTGGGTGAAAAACAAATGTATAAGGAACAAAGGTATTAGATACTATGGATGTGATATGATGCTATGGTTGTCCTTATTATTGTATACTTACTGTTTGGTCTAGTAATGGGAGTCCATGTTTTTCTTCTTCATTTCTGTGATAAAAGAAAATAGCATGTTAGTATTAGTATTTTGTAATGACTTATTACATTGTATAAGCAATATACTTTTATTTTTTTTCGACCCTCATATGTAGTAGAGTACAAATCAGAGTACTGTGCAATTTGCTCAGTTTCTGTATTTGTTGCTAAAATCATTGGGTCTGTGGGAGAAAAAAAAATCCATGTTGGATTAAAAAAAAAATCTTTTTCTGTTATGCTACAGTTTATTTGTTTGTTTTCAGTGTTCACCTGTTGTTTCTGGCTAATGCTTTATACTTTGCTTTGTTGTATTTTTTTTGGAGCAGTAACAGATTCTTCATTTGTTTTGATATTATAAAATTTTGGAGCAGTTAGATACCAATTGGCGTATTCTAACTGTCTATTTTTTTAATATATTTTAGTGGTTTTGATTTATCTATTTGGATATTGTTAAATTTTGGGACAGTTAGATACCAATTGGCGTATTCTAACTGTGTATTTTTTGGCCTAATTTAGTGGTATTCATTTATCTGATTAGTTGTTGTAGAATCTTTGAGCTGTTAGATAGCTTTTGGAGTATTCTAACAGTTTATATTAAATTAACACAAATTTATAATTTTGGGACAGTTAGATACCAATTGGCGTATTCTAACTGTGTATTTTTTGGTCTAATTTAGTGGTAGTCATTTATCTGATTAGTTGTTGTAGAATCTTTGAGCAGTTAGATAGCTTTTGGAGTATTCTAACAGTTTATATTTTTGTAACACAAATTTACTTAAAGGTTTAAATACAGTTTATTTATCAAATTTTGGTTTTAAGAACATCAAATAAGCGTTTGTAAGATTTGCTGGTAATCTCTGCTTTAGAGTAATGGTACTATCATTACATTCAAACCATCCACATTTCTTTTTTATATATGCAGTGTAGTGCCCTGAATTGGTTGTGGCTCCTGCGTGGTAGATTATACCTATTGTTGTGAAGGTTTTCTTACTAAGTGATATTTGACCATGTGTGAATCCCGTCAGCTTGCAGTTGTTTTTGGTACCATCTGCATTGTAACGTAGAAGCATTAGTATTACGTATTTACTATGTGTTTGTATTACTAACGTGGAGCGAGTATCTGAATTGCAGGTAGAGCATAATCTACCATGGTTTGCATTTTGTACAAGTTGCTGAAATGGAATGGATTCACAATTTGGTATTTATATATAAATGAAGCGTTCATTGGGGATTTCTTCTTGTGTCACATTGTTGCAGAGAGTGCATGTATGTTTCCACATGTATGAAATCTTTCAGATTTCATTTATAGGTATGTTTTTGTTTTCCAGTACTTGTAGTAAGTACATTAGAAATTCTTGTGGATCTTCCTGTGAGTTTATAGTGAAATTCACCATTCCAGCACAGTAGTCCAATTGTCGTCTTATTCCAAAAACACTATACGTGTTGTCAGGATTGTTTGCTGCATTTCTGTGAAGTACTAACATTTGCAAACACAATGGGTCTGTACTGTGTAAGTAAATGTTGTCAACAATTGGTGGTAATTGAAATAGAATATTCATTGCTACATTTGCATAGCAACTTACACCAACTATATTTGAGAATTTAAATGGTCCAGGTAGTTCTGTATCTAACTGTTTTTTTTGGAGTTTGTCTTCCTTCTTTAAAGAAGTACCTTGTTTACTTTCTCTAATTGATTCTTTTTTGTTTGTGGTACTTGATGAAGTATTAGTTTCTTTTACTCTCTTTGGAGGATTTGCAGTGACGTCCTGTTGCATTTCTGTTTGATTTAGTTTTCTTTTACAACGTTTTAGTTTTTGTGGAACAGAATATGTGTTTAGATGGGGAGTGTATAGTGAGCAAAGTCTATTATATTCTAAAATGCAAGGAATATCAGTGTTTACTTTACTTGCATCAAAGTTGATTAGAAATAGACCGTCAAGTGGACGTAAGCGTGATAGTGCTACGTAGCTCATGCCTCCTTTAAAGACTGTGTTACCAATATCTATCATTGCTTTGTCTAGGGTAAGACCTTGTGATTTATGAATCGTGACTGCGTATGCAAGAGTTAGAGAAAATTGTTCTCTGCGTACATACATATCTTTGAAGAGAAGGAATCTCGCTGTTGAGTGTCCTATCCGTTTTACTTCTGAAAGTTTGTCAAAGAGTATATTGACAAACTGAATTTTGTTGTCACGTGGGTATGTTTGAAAGCCAACAACTGTACCCAGTGCTCCATTAACTAGTCCTTGGTCCACGTCAAGGTTACGTTTAAGCATTACTCTGCAATTTAAGGATAATTTTAACATCTTTTCTAAGCCTGTTGTGTTTGAGATTGATTTTTCTAAATTATTTAGTCTTGTTGTGGCTTGGGCACACATGGGTAGTGTCATACCATGTACATCCAGTTTGTCTGTGGCGCTAATTTCCATTATTGGTTGCATTACTTTACTTAGCATGATTTCATTGAATTTGAAACAGCTTGCAAGAGTTGGCATTAAGGCCATACAATTGATATTTTTGTGGGCTAATTGTTCCATAACATCTGTAGCACATGCATTATCGCCATAAAGTGCATTAATGTGCCGGGTTTTCAATGTTGCTTCTGCTTCTTTAGAAAGTATACCAATTCTCAAACTTTTTAAAATGTTGGCATAAGTTAGATCTGCAGATTGGCGCATGTTTTCTGTTAATTCTCTGTATTGGAAATGTTGCCAAAGGTTGACATTTCCAAAGCTGCCAACAGTTTTACGGCAGAGTTTGTGCCCTAATGTTTTAAAAATAGGTTCACCTTTTACTGGTGTTAATTGAAGCAGATCTCCAAAAACAATAATGTGTTTTCCTGCAAAGAGCTCTTCATAGTCTGTTTTGAGTACTTCTTGTAATCTGAGGTGAATCAAAGCTAACATCAGGTTGGAGACCATGCTCACTTCATCTATTAGTAGCATTTTCATTTGTTTCAATACTCTGCGTAATTCCATTGCAGCTTCTGCAGAAAGTTTGTAATAGTCTAATTTGTTCTGGTGTTCTACTGGTAATAGTAGTAATCGGTCTAATGTAACACCACCTATGTTGTAGGCAGCTAAACCTGTGGGGGCAGTGACAACAGCTGACAGTTTGTTGTTTGTCAATTGTTGAAGGAACTTACTAACGTTTTTGATTAGGAATGTTTTGCCAGAACCAGCTTCACCACTGACGTACAGTAGTATAGGTTTATAATTATGGCAGGAACATTCTTTATTTTCATGTTTTACACCATGTGCAATTTGTTTTGTTACTTCTTGAAAAATGCTACTTTGCTCATTGTTTAGTTTTGATTGTAGTATAGTTAAGTCTTCCTTGTCTTCATACTGACACATGGTGTTTTCTACTTCTATCATAGCTAATTCTGCCTCATTTGTTATTAGTGGTTCTCCCAGTGGTTCTTGGCTTCCTGTTACAGAAGGTTGACTACTGTCAGGAGTATCCTTATCTAGTTGGGTTTGGAGTTCTTCTTCATGTTGCTGTTCATTGTGCAACATTGTTTTGTACTGTGTAAAGTTTACATCAGTTATAGTGCTTTCATTTGCTTTGAAAGCATCCTCATATGAGTCATAGTTATCTAGTAATTGTTCTTCTTTTCTCCATGGTTTGAAGAGTTGTAGCAGGGACATGTAATATACTTCTTTATGTTGAGGAGTCTTCAATGACAATTTGATATGATTAATTAAATTTGGTTTAGTGAGTTTAACTAAGCTGCCTTCACAGTCTGTCACTCTATATTTACCTTTTTTTTCATCAGGTTTCATATTATTTTTGTATGTGTAGTTTTGGGCTATTTGGTATAGACACATGTTTTCCGAAGTATTTCTTCTGTTTGGGTAGTATGTGTCCAATAAATTGTTTTTTAAAAAGTCTTGGCTGTTGGGATCATGTTTGGCTATTGTTTCTATATCTTCATATGATTTTAGAACTCTTTTTCTAGATTTAGCTGGACCAAGACTTAGCCATACTATATTTTCAGATTTACCATACAATGAAGTACCAGTTAAACGATCAGCTGCTTCATAAGATCCAGATTCTCTATGGGTGAGCATTTTTATACCCAAGCTGTATAATTTCTGACATACTGTTTTATCTGATGACAGGTCATTCCAGAGGTCTTGGAGCTCTGTCTTTTCTGCTTTAGTTAAGTATACTGTGATATATCGTGCAACTGCAGTAGAATTGTCTGCTATGTACTGCACATCTATGTTTGCATTCCATAAGTGGGCAATGATTGCATTATAATCATTGATATATTTTTCTTCTTCTTTTCTTTTTATGTAATATGTATTTTTAGGTGACTTTCCTTCAACACTATGTCTAACTGAAGACATGAGGTTGTTTACTTGACTTGTATTTGTAACTGGTCAAGGGAAACCAAATCGGCATTTGGTGTAGTATTTGCCTTTGTTTTTGTATTTGCGACGACAATATTTTCCACATTTGTGTCTTTGAAATTGTAAAATTTGTGCACGAAGATCACTATTTGTGGCTTCTGATGGAATTTCACAAGTGACATATTTTTCAATAAACTGTAAAACAGTGGCATCACTGTCTTGACCAAATTTAGGAGCATCTTTAATCCATAAAAGCATGTGGATATGTGGTGCTCCTCTGGCTTGGTATTCTTTTCACCAAAAGAAGTGTTGCACTTCTCCAAGGGGCGGAACAGTTTTATTACAAATAAAATGTAGCATAGCAATGAAGCGATGGTGAAAATATCTTGAAACATTAACAGGATCCAAAGAACAATGTTCTCCAGGTGTTAGAATATCTATGTTAGCTTTGTTTTTATTAGATATGCGTAGGAAATAATGTAAATCTTCCCATGCATATTCTGCACAACTTAATGTAACAAACCAAGTGGGTGGGCCAAGGTTTCTGATCATACAACGTACATCTCCATGACGTTGAAACGAGTACTCTTTAGTACCACGCATATTTGCTAATAGATTTGTAATATTTGATTGTAAAACCTCATCCTTTTGTTGCACTTTCTCTAATAATTGTGTAGCTGTCATATTTTGAAAGTGTGATCCTGATTTTAATATGTGTGCAACTCTGTAACATAAAGTTGCTAGTTCACTTTCAAAGAGTAGGTGGAATATGTATTCCACATTTTGTCTAAATCTGGGATCTTCAGAATACATCCGTAATGAGCGGTATTCTGAAGCTGATATTTGAATAGGTCTATCATCATACCTTCCTCCTTTGCCAGTAGGAAAGAGTAGAGGAAAAGCACGTGCTTCTATACTTTTTTCCCATATACTGATTGCCGATCCTTTTGTTTGACGCATTTAGTAAGTTTCTAGTATATCTTGTACGGTGTCATTACAGTGCAAAGGATGAATTGTATAATGGTCTAAAGTATTTGATATTGTAGCAGGATCTAGTAGCTCAAATTGACCAGCTACTTGTGTTTCTTGAATTATTTCAGTTGTATCTTTCAAGTTTTCTTCAATATTAATTTCTTTGTAATATTCATTATTCTCTTCAAGATATTGGAAGGCTTGTCTAACTTTATATAAATCTAGCAGCTGTTGCCATATTTTTTTGTCTTTTGTAGGTACTCCATTTACTAATATAATTAAAGATTGCTGCATTGGACGTTGCACTTCTAGAGTATGCACATTTTCTTTTAGATTTAATGGTAAATAAACTACTTTTCCACAAATGCCTTTTACCAATTCAGAGGGAGGTAATTTTGCTGTTTTTGGTTGCAGGCGTATTATTGCTTGAAATGGGTGTACTGTTTGAATTATGATGCTCTCATATAAATTAAGTTGTTGTAGAGGTTTTGGTACTGAGTATAATTCCAAATTATTTGTGATAGAACGTGAAGGAGTTTGGTTGTTGTCAAGTTTTGTAGTGCAATAACTGCAAAGTATTAAGGGCTCAGTTATTTCATATTTGTTTTCTGCTAGAAGGTAGAGAGCTAATTCAAACCATTTAGAATCTTCATTGTCTTCTATCTTGTATGATAGGTCCACAGTTTTTGTGTTACTTTTATAAAAAATTCTACGGCAACATACACATACATGGTTTGGTACTTCAGCTGATGTACTTTTAAATTTTAGTATTTCTTTTTTGTATGTGTTTAGCAAAAGTTTGCCATGTGTAGAATTGTTGCTTAATTGGTTTAAAGCTATTTCATTCTGTAAATGGCTTTCACTTCCAAAATATTTTTTCTGGATATAGTGAATTTCTTCAAGTAGGTCTTTTGCTGTACCATGTAGAAGGATGTTATTTAACTTTGCTAGTGCTAAAGCAGGACTTTTAGCATAGTACCGTTTATAGACTAGATTTCTTATAGTTGAATGATGTGTTGATATCCTTTTGATATCATGGAAAGTGGTTTTACAAGTAGGTCCTGTAATGCAGGCCAATGAATGTCCTTGTAGTCCAGTGTACTTGCGCACTGGACAGGTATCTATATTTTGCAGTAATTTAATTTTGATTTTGTCTTTGCTTTTTACATATTTATTGAGGAATTGGTGTAAAGATTTGAAACATTGTTTGGGAATGTTACACATTGACGTGCATGGCCATTTGTACACTAGACGTTCTGATTCAGTTGAATGGAGGGGCATATTTTTGTAAGGAGTACTTCTTGTTCCATTATGGTATTATTCACTTTTTCATAACCTCGACCACTGCTATTTATGGCAATTGTATTCATTTGCTTTTGTTTGTACGCTTCTTCATTAAAATATGGTTCTGTGCTCGTAGTGTGATTCCATTCACCTCCGCAGATACTTAAGAAGTTCTTTCTGTTGACATTTCGCTTATTGAGAAGTCTTTTTTGTAATTTAGTTATTAGTTTTGTTAGTGGTTTCATTTTGTTTAACAGTAAAATAAATAAATTTCTTTTGAGAAGAATTGCACTGTCCATCAATGCTTCTAAGATTAATTTCCTACGATAGGTTTTAAGCTTTGAACCTGATTTCTCTCCTGTTTTTATAAGATTTTGAAGGACTTTGTGACGGTATATTTTGGCTAAAATACTTTTCTTGGTATGCTTACTTTGCACTATATTAAAATTTGAAGAAGTAGTTTTATCTGTACTGATAGCTGATTTTCTGCTAATTGTTTTTTGGTTTGTTTTACATTTCGATAGAGGAAGCGAAGTTGTTGTACTTGAAACTTTTTGTGTTTCACTAAATGATTGTATTAGCTGTTTTGTTTCAACTTTTTTTTACAAATTCTGCTAGAGATGGATGCTTATGTTGGACACCTTTATTTTCATTTGCTCTACTTTTGCGTTGCTTTCTACGGACTTGACTTTTGGTAGGCATTTTTTAGGGTCTGTTGAAAAAAATAAAGAAGATATGGGTTGGGGTGTTCTGGAATGTATGTGTGCTGTGTGCATGAGTGTTTGAGTAAGATGATAAAGATGTATGTAATGGTGTGTGATTGTGCATTGGGAACTAAAACTAGTAGGGATAGGTATTCTTGAATGTATGTGTTACTAAACTGGGGTTCAGAAGACAAAAAAAAAGTAAGCTAGTGGTGTGGAAAAGTACAAATAGTAAATCTAATGTATACAATTAAAACAGTTGTTTGTTCTAAAATATGAAAATTGTAGTGGTTCAGTTGGCTATTTTGTGTGTCCAAAAATAGAAATTTGTGGGCCATTCTGGTTGTAAATCGCTGTTTAAGACATGGAAATTTTTGGACAAACTGGTAAAAAATCTCTATTTTAAGAAACCAAAATAGCTCGTATTAATGTTATAGTATATTTGATTAATAATATAAATATTATGGTGATATTTTACTTACTTTTTTTTAAATTAACAGATAACTTCTTAGTTTTTCTTTCTTCTTCGAATTCGGCTGCTCCTTTTCAGGAAACTGGTCTTCACTGCAACTGTAAAAGCTTCAAATTAGTAACTGTGTTTGTATATAGCACTGTTTTTAATTTAGATATTGATTTTTTTAATTGAAATCCTCAGTGCCTTCTGTAAAACCATTAAACTAATTTATTTACATACGATACATTGCATCAGTTCAGTACATATGATATGTTCTTAATGAACAAATTGTATTGAGTGACTAACTGTAGCAAAAATAAAATATCTTTACTATGTCTTGTGAAATTTATAATATATTAGTGAATACCACTATTTCTGTAAGTAAACTGTTCTAGGTAATAGCGCCTCAATGTCATGTCTAATTTAAAGTAATTAAGTAAATAAATAAACAAAAACAAAAAATATGAAATTGTATAAGTATTTTTATAAAGGTTTAAACATAGATTGTGTTTGCATGCAATTTTGTTTGAATATATGTAGTCTATATATTTCAATTAAAAAATGTTAGTTTAACATGATTTGAGTGTGTGTGTATAAAGAAAGTAAAAAGTATAAAGGTGTATAAGTGATAGTTGATTTTAGGAAATTGAAAAAAGTACAGTAAATTCATTTTACAGATTTTACAATGTAAAAGTCTGTTTGAAAATGTGTTCATCTACCGTAGCTCTCAACTCACACGCTTTTGGCGGGTGTCACACGCCTTGTAAAGGGCAGACTCACCCGCCAAGCCTCCTGCACGCCCATTCATTCTAATGGGCGTCTCACCCGCCAAAAACAAAATCGGGTGAATTCACCCGCCTGTAAAACAAAAATGGTTGAGAGCTATGTCATCTACTATACAGAAAATATGCATACCTGAAGTTTGTGTTCATGCATATGGATATGCATGGAGCTGCAAGTAGAAATCTTGAAGACTTGTACAGTATTTCTGGTAGATGCTGCTTGCCAATGATATGACACTTGTACTCAGAGACATTCAGAGTACATTTGCAGTGCTGATCTATGATGATGCAGTTAGATGTAGAGGTCTTGAATGTGATTGGTGCATGGTCATGTGATTTTTTAGGTACATCCAATGAGGGAATGGCAGAGAGAGTGTAGTGGAAATGGTAGAAGGGCTGTTCATGTTACGATATGTCCGCGGACATGGCGGTAGTTCCCGGACATCGGGAGTTACATCCGGGGATTATTGGGTTCAGAAGTCATGCAAATGAGAATAAGCACTGAAAGGGATTGGTCAGGAAAGTTTGGTGGGTGTGTTGTGCCAGGAGAGATTTTCTCAGATACTCTTTTTGCTGAGAGAACAAAAGATAGCTATGGCTGTGTGTTTTAGAAAACAGATTGTTTGGATTTTAGGAGATTCGTGGATACATTGGTTGAAGGTGCATGCAGAAAGCTGTGGAGTAGCTGTAGATCTTGGATTCCCACATGTGGAAGTACACTGGCATGGAGTACGTGGAATGAAGTGGTTGGACTTGCTACCTCTCTGTGCTACTTTGGAGACAGAGCAACATCCAGCCATAATTGTAATTCATTGTGGAGGGAACAGTTTAGGACATGTGACTGGAATTTTTTTGCAATTTGCTTTGAAAGAAGGACTTAGGAAGGTTATGGACATGTTTCCTAATTCTCAAGTGATATTTTCACGGATTGCGCAGAGACAAATGTGGCTTCGTTCTTCTTCATTTGGTCCACAAATGGAAAAAGCAAGGCGCAATGTTAATAAGGCTGTTTGTGGCTTTCTAAGAGATTTTGGCATGTCTTCTTTTCACAATGAAAATATTATGTTTTGTAGTACATACATTTTTCGCAGAGATGGAGTCCATCTTACTTATGCTGGCAATCAGATTTTTCTGAGAAATGTACAAAATGCATTCCGACCTTTTTTGGAATTACAACAACGATTTTGAAGTAGATGTTAAGCATTTACAATTTTTGACTTACAAACACCACCCAAAGGCTCTTTTCAGAGCCACCACTTCTTTCCAGAGAAAATTACAATGTTTGTGATGGAGTAGCAACCCAATTTTTTTAATGTTCGCGAACTGTCCGCAGACTTCTAAAAAATACAAAGAGCCCTGCTTCATTTATTTTCACTTCTATTTTTTAACTGGGAAAGGCGGCTCTGAAAAGAGCCTTATTTTTTTTTTATTTTTGTAATTTTGTATTTTTTTTGGTTTTTCAGACACGACACACTAGGAGAGGAGGGTAAAGGGGGGGACACCAACCACAGGGATAAGAAAGGGCGAGCTGAGAGAGGAAGATGTAGAGTGGGTTTTATTTGGGTAGTGAGCAGGTCTTCTCGTGCTCTGAGACGATAGTGGACACTTTTATTGTTTTTTTTAAAAAAAAACGGAAACTATTCACAATACAATATAAAAATTAAACTTTATTTAACATATAATAATAATTTATGACAGAGAAGGTGAGGCAGAAACAGAAACACAAACAGGAGAATTTGGGATTTCAACATGATTGGTATTAGGTGAAGAAGGGATGGAAATCTCATCAAAACGTTTTGGATTATTGAGAGGGTTTGGGGATAATTTACTGGGATATGGTGAGGAGGGACAAGTACATGTGGGGCAATGGTACGAGGTTTTTTGGTTTGAAATGATTTTCTACAAAAGTTTTTAAATTATCAAAATTAGCTAACAATACATCCATTTTTTCTTCTATATTGTGAAGACTGTTATCCATAACAGTGTTTTCTGAAGTTTTTTCTATTCTGGTATGCTCTGTACAAAAAAAATAATAAGAAATGTCACAAGATAGTGAAACTAGTGAATACTAATGGTATAGTGAAGATAGTGAAACTAATGGTAAACACTTTATAATATAAACCATTTATTTATTATTTTTTTACATACATTTAACATATAATAGTATGCTATTTATATCAATGCATCGTTCAATGCACTTATTATGGTATATTTCTTGCAATGATTCTTGACACTTTTTTCACAACATAATAAGAATCCCTTCTACACATATTTCATGAGAAGTACATACACATGTGATGTCATCAGTGATGTCATTAATGGCATTTGTGATGTCATCTTTGATGTCCTGGGTGTTAGTCTTAGCAGTGCACGGAGGTGGCGCGAGTTATGGTTGCTTAGCTTACCATAACTGCCGAATTTCAAGGGTTTTTCGGTTTTACTTGGAACCATAACGTCCCTTTAACAAAGTTTTTTCACTGAATTTCATAGGTTTTTAGTAGCGCATCTTAACCATAACGTCCCTTTAACAAAGTTTTTTTCACTGAATATATATATATATATATATATATATATTTCAAATACGAACAGCTTCAAACAGAAACAATTCAGGCCAGCAGCACTCCACGAACAAAAGTGTTCCAATAATCCAAATAATCACGGAAATCCAACAGCAAACACTGCAGCATCGGTTGTATGTAATATAACAGCCTTTATTTTGCGTGTGCAGCAGATAAAAAGTAATCTCCCAGTGCAAATTTTGCTTAGCCAGACGGCAGCCTGACGCGTTTCACCACAAACCAGTGGCTTGTTCACTATATATTATATTGTGACATTTGATCATTTTATAATGTCAGTTATTTGTATGCATGATGGTGAAGAGTGGATGCAGGTGTGGATATGCGTGTTCATACTTAGGTATGTTGCCCGGTATTGATGTGAGACATAATCGTTTTTTTTTCATTTTCCTGCAATTAATTAATTTCTTTTGATGTGTTCTTGATTTATTCAATACTTTTGCATTAATCAAATAAATAATTCTTATATTTTTATAAATTGAGTTCTCTGGATTTCTGTTTTCCGAGAAAAAAAATGCATTTGTGTCTACGTCTGTGTGTTTATGATGTGGATATGCTTCGGTGGAATATGTGTGTGTTTTTTGTGTGTGTGCACGTGTGTGTGTGCCTATGAGTGCTGGCTAATTTGTTATAAGTATGTATTTGATGGGGGTGAGCTGAGGGCCAACGTCAAACTGGAGGATGGACGTCAAACAATAGTTCCTTATCGGTGATAGATTATGCCATCACTGATAAGGAACTACTTGCTATAAAATCGAATTCGAAATATTCCTGACACAGTTCAGGATTATGTGGGTTGGGGTGTGTGGGCCTGGGGCGATGCCGAAGTGAGGATTATTGATTATCTATATTGGAGCATCAGCTGTCAAGTGTTTTACAAGACCATGCAAACAAATCTTTCTGACACCACTAGCAACATGAGTTTGATCATTACATGTGGGTGTATATTTCAGGCAATTCAGATAGGTGTTTTACAGTGGCATACTGGTTTACATGTGGGATTAGCTAGTATGAATACGTGTTTTATAGGGTTGCACTAGCATATATGTGGGTAGAGCAAAATGTTTTATATGGTTGTGATGGCATATATTGATGCAATGCCTGCATGGCCTAGCCATCATGAGGAAGCGTTTTACAGGGCCAGGGAGATACATATGTGTTCGAGGCTGATTTGGCAACTGAGTAACAGGGTCATGCTGGCAGATATTTGACCATATCCCGTGTAAGTGAATGTTTGACAGCTCATGATGGTATGCATGGTGGACAGAAGCATATCAGTATTTACTTTATGGTCACATGCATGAGATGGATCCGGACGTAGCCATCAAGAGCATGAGTTTTCATTGGTATTCTGGCATATGTTTGTGCAGAGGCATCAAGAGCATGGATGCTGCACGTTCAAGCTGTCATGTATGTTGGCATATATGTGTTGATAGCAACTAGGAGCAGATTTTTTGTTCAGGGTCATGATGGCATATATTATGGATAGAGGCATCATGGCCATGTACTTTACAATGACATGCTGACTAATAATCAGAACAGTCATTGGGAGCATATGTTCTAGAGGTCCCTAATGACATATATTTAGACATACCCAGTTTGAGTACATGTTTTACAGGGCCATTTTGGCATATGTTGTGAAAAGAGGCATCATGAGCATTAACTTTACAGTAGCATGCTGGCTTACATTTTATACATAGCCAGTATGGACAAATGTGTTATGGGGGTCAGGCTTGCATGTATTATGGACAGATAATCAGAACAATGCCAACATGAGTGTGGCAGAGAGGTTTGGAGCATGTGGGGTGAGGACAAATCCTGCGATGTTGGTGAGCGAGTAAGAAGAAAGAGGCCGCTAAGGATGTATTTCGTTAATTCCAGATCGCCATGCAGCCAAGCGGGTTGAACATCAGGAAATTATCTTTCAGGTAAGTCAGTAAGTACATTGGTATCTTACGCTATTACAACTGTGCAAGTTACAAACCAAAATCATTACTATGAGAAACACGATTCGAATCAATACTAAAGCAACTAAAACATGATTATCATTAGATCAAACAATAGCTAATGTGAGCCCCTTCTCCTGATGGCAAACACCGTCCATTTAATGTTCACATTTTGGCCTGAAACACATAATTAAACAGGTAACTTTAGATAATAAGAATTGGGAATAACATTACCCTTCTAGCATAATTATACTTCAGTCAAAAAAATACCAAAAAAGTAAACCTATTTTCACCATGCTTACACAAAAAGGACAAACGCCTTTTGTAGGACCATATTTCATCCTTGTTATGAATGTGGCTTTAGGTTGGTGTAGTTAAATCAGAGCCTCGTTATCAGAGAGCTGTCTCTACATTTGTAGAACCGACCAGATAGCGTTGAGGACCCCCATAAACAGAGACCGCAGTCAAACCCCTCAGTTCATTTTTGGTTATACATTAAGGGCCTGATTCATGGAATTATTTTGTGGAAAATCAGGAACTTGCACGCCAACTATATGTGAAACCCCATATGTCCATTCATAGAATCAACTTTGCACCACTTTTTCGTAACTTGCATGGACTTCGCGCAGGCTCAGCACATCTCTGCGAGCGGTCGATTGCCTTGCAAGAGAGACCATGCAGAACATGGACAAGGACTAGGGGCGGTATTCGGAAAATGAGGAAGAACAAAGGAAAAAGTGTGCGTTACGAGGGAAATGCCACAAGCAGTCGCACACCAACAAATGGTCACAACAAAGCGTATTTGTGGATATGACCATGCAAACTGCCCATGCAAATCCCTCCATCTCTCCGTCACCCGAAGGCAGGCGTAAGAACATTTGCACATAGCAATCAAAGCACAGAGGTGAGTTTGAATGTCGGATTTAGGGTTGCGTGTACACAGCCGGTGATCCAATCGGACATAGAGCTGCATGCATGCTGGGTAGTGTGGTGCAGGGACAGTTTACAGGTGTTCGCACACAGATTTATCGAGTTTTACTCGAGTTACGATACATTGTACGCATGTCATCGGAGTGCTGGTAACAGTTACAGGGACCCTTTGCAGGGTCCCAGAGATGAAGGCCTGCTGTGGGGGACCCATGCACTGTTTGCAGGGTGCATATATTTTCGCCCGGGGGAGCATAAACAGGTAGCAATTCTGGCTGTTTTTGCTTTGCGTAGGAGCATGTCAGAGGGATTCCGGCCACAACTTGTGTATCGGGTTACTTTGCGCAGAAAATTCCATGAACACACAGGCGCACTTTTTTATCCTGCGCCCAGGTTCGCACAGTGTCATCTTGGCGCATGAGCTTTGCAGGTAAAATGCACACTTTTCCATGAATCAGGCCCTAAGTGTTCATTATCTTTACGTTCGTGACAGATGGACTTTGTCAATAAATTGTGGCTACAAAAATAAATGTAATGCATCAATGTTTTGAACTGGCCTTACAAATATTTCAGCCATGGGACCATAAAAGCATGATCACTCATCTAAAGATAATTTAACAAGACTTATGTTAGAGAAGCATGTGGTTTCATCAGAACATTTAATAGTAATCACATCAAGGCTGATTTTAGTTCACCCTACAAAAAGGATATCCCCATCTCCTTGTGAACGTCGTATCTGGAAGCTGAGTGTGAAAGTCCAAACAGCTTTTTGCAGAAAATGTCCTCAACTGTTTCATCTTTCATTACCCTCAGACTCTTTCCACAGCACAGTAAACCTAGAGCATAATGTCCAGTGGCTGAAACATGAACTTACTGGGAAAATGAAAAAAAACAAAAAAGCATTGGTCAATTGCCAGTTTTTCTCTCAATATTGAGTTTGCTGGGCAGGGACTGATCAATGCTGACCTCTAAAAGAGCTCTCTCTCTTTAATATATCTCCCTTAGTATGGAATCCTCTAAATGCCAGTCTCACAAAATAACCCTCCCCCCCATGACAAGAAATGAATTTCCTCTCATTTTGAACAATCCAACATTTGGCAATTTTTTTTAAAAAAACGTGTCTTTACTCTTCTAGGGAAGGTTTTGGAAAAATCCAGTCAGGTGAGTCTCTGTAGCAGAATAAACTCTCCACCTTGAAAGTTGGGACTCTGTATCAGAATAAACTCTCCCCTTGATGGGGGAGATTCTGTAGCAGAATAAACTCTCCCCCTTGATGGGGGAGACGCTGTACCAGAATAACCTCTCCCCCTTAAAAGGGGAGACTCTGTATCAGAATAAACTCTCCCCTTGATGTGGGAGATTCTGTACCAGAATAACCTCTCCCCCTTTAAAGGGGATACTCTGTATCAGAATAAACTCTCCCCATTGACTGGGGGGATTCTGTATCAGAATGAACTCTCTCCCTTAAAGGGGAGACTCTGTACCAGAATAAACTCTCCCCCTTGGAGAGGAGACTCTGTATCAGAATAAACTCTCCCCCTTGACAGGGGAGATTCTTTATCAGAATACAATATCCACCTTAAAGGGGACTCTCTGTATCAGAATAAACTCACCCCATTGAAGGGGGAGACTCTATACCAGGGGCAAAATACAAACAACAGGAACAAAAGAAATCATAAAAAGACAAGATAGGAAGTCAGAAATCATCCAAATAATTTGATGTTACACGTAAATGGCAATGTAGAGATGACTATCAGGAGCAAAAGGAAAGGGAAAATTACCCATGACCTATATAAAATAAGCGGGTTTTTAATTGTTTCTTAAAGACAGTTCATTAATTGCTTTCGGCCAGATGTTTTGGCATAGAGTTCCATGGGGCAGGAGACCAAGAATTGAAACTAGCACCTCCAAATCTCTTCAGAATGGACAGTGGTTGGACCAAAGAAGTATTACAACTCGATTGTGATAAACGACCAACAGGTCTTTATTTTTTTATTCTAGCAGTAAGATATGATGGGGCATTGCCCCGCAAGCATTTGTACTTAATGGACAACCCCTTATGCTGCAACCGCTGCTAGACAGGCAGCCAGTGCAGGCTGCGCCTAGCCTCAGAAACGTGCATATTGCGCTTGAGACCAAGCACTGCTCGCACTGAACTATTCTGGATCACCTGCAATGTTTTGAGATAGCCTGGGATGTGCCAATCAAGAGGCTGTTACAGTAATCCAGCTTGCAATTCACAATTGCAGCTGCAATCAATGCAAGATTTTCTCTTGACAGGTAGGGCCGTATCTGCCAGAGGAGCCCCAAGAGTTTTTACAGTTTTTGATACGTGAATAACATTAATACCAATCAGAAAGTTCTCGTATTTCACATCCTGCTTCTTCTACAGCTGCAGAGTGCCCAAAACAAGCAACTCAAAACAAACTCTCCCCCTTAAAGGGGAGACTCTGTTTCAAAATAAACTTACTCCCTTGACAGGGGAGATTCTGTATCACAATAAAGTCTCCCCCTTAAAGAGGAGACTCTGAACCAGAATAAACTCTCCCCCTTGACAGGAGAGATTCTGTATCAGAATAAAATCTCCCCCTTAAAGGGAAGACTCTGTACCAGAATAAACTCTCCCCCTTGACAGGGGAGATTCTGTATCAGAATAAATGTTCCCCTTGATGGGGGGGGGGGTTCCGTATCAGAATTAAATCTCGCCCTTGAATGGGAGACTCTGTATCAGAATAAATTTGCCCTCTTGAAGGGGAGACTCTGTATCAGAATAAACCCACCCCCTGATGGGGGAGATTGTGCATCTCAATAAAATCTCCCCTTAAAGGGGAGAACCTGTACCAGAATAAACTCTCCCCCTTGAAGGGGAGACTCTGCATCAGAATGAACTCTCTGCCTTAACGGGGGAGATTCTGTATCAATATAAACTTTAACCCTTAAAGACTTTATAAAAGAAAAAAACTCTCCTTCTAAAAGTGAGAATCTCTGTATCAGAATAAACTCACCCCATTGAAGGGGGAGACTTTACATCAGAATCAACGCTACCCCTTGAATGAGAGACTCTGGTGTAGAGTAAGATCTCCCCCTTCATGGGGGAGTCTCTATATCAGAATAATCTCTCCCCTTTGAAGGGTAAACACTGTAGCAGAACAAACTCCCCCCTTGATGGGGGGGACACTGTAGCAGAACAAACTCTCCCCATTAAATTGGAGACTCTGTAGAAGAACAAACTCTCCCCCTTGATGGGGAGACTCTGTAGCAGAATACATTCTCCCCCTTGAAAGGGGAGACTCTGTATCAGAATAAACTCTCCCCTTGATGGGGGAGATTTTATAGCAGAATAAACTCTCCTACTTGATGGGGGAGATTCTGTAGAACATTAAACTCCACCCCCCCTTGAAAGTGGAGACTCTGAAGCAGTATAAACTATCCCCCTTGGAAGGTGAGACTCTGTATCTGAATAAACTCTCCCATTGATGGGGGAGATTCTCTAGCAGAATAAACTCTCCCCCTCTGATGGGGGAGACTCTGTAGCAGAACAAACTATGCCCCTTGAAAGGGGAGACTCTGTAGCAGAATAAACTCTCCCCTTAAAGAGAAGCCTCTGTATCCGAATCAACACTACCTCTTGAATGGGAGACTCTGCACCAGAATTAACTCTCTGCCTTAACGAGGAGATTCTGTATCAGTATAAACTATCCCCCTTAAAGATAAGACTTTGTATCAGAATAAACTCACCCATTGAAGGGGGAGACGTTACATCAGAATCAACGCTACCCTTTGAATGAGAGACTATGTTGCAGATTAAGCTCTCCCCCTTCATGGGGGAGTCTCTATATCAGAATAATCTCTCCCCTTTGAAGGGTAGACACTGTAGCAGAACAAACTCCCCCTTTGATGGGGTAACTTTGTAGCAGAATTAACTCTCGCCATTGAATTGGAGACTCTGTAGAAGAATGAACTCTCCCCCTTGATGGAGAGACTCTGTAGCAAAATATATTCTCCCCCTTGAAATGGGAGACTCTGTATCAGAATAAACTCTCCCCTTTGAAGGGTAGACACTGTAGCAGAAAAAACCCTCCCCCTTCAATGGGAGTCTCTATAGCTGAATATACACTCCCCATTGAAGGGGGAAACTCTGTATCAGAATCACCTCTACACCTTGAAGGGGGAGACTATGTATAAGAATAAATAAACTCTCCCCATTGAGGGGGGAGACTCTGTACCCAAATCAACTCTACCGCTTTAGAGGGTTGACTGTATCAGAGTAAACTCTCTTCTTCAAGAGGAAGACTCTGTATCAAAATAAACTTTCCCCCTTGAAAGGGGAGAGTCTAAATCAGAATACACTCCCCCCCTTGAAGGGGAGAGTCTGTATCAGAATAAACTCTACCCCTTTAAGGAGTGAATGTGTAGCAGAATAAACTCTCCCCCTTCACGGGGGAGATTCTGTATCAGAATACACTCTCCCACTTGAAGATAGAGGCACTTTATGGAAATGAAACCTTCCACTTAAAGGTAGGGGCAATTTTTCAGAATGAAGCTTGGGTCTGTTTAATAAAATTGATCCCTTTTCCTCTGACATGGAGACTCTGTAGCAAAATAAACTACCCCCCTTGAAAGGGGATAGTCTCTATCAGAATAAACTCTCCTCTTGATGGGGGAGATTGTGTAGCATAATAAACTCTCCTTCTTGATGGGGGATTCTCTGTAGCAGAATAAACTCTCCCCCTTGAAATCGGAGACTCTGTACCAGAATAAACTCACCTATTTTAATTGCAAGATGAGCTCTCCGTCCTGCTTTCTTCCAGCAGTGGCGCTGTCGATGGACCTAGTTGCGTCAATGGTCCTTGGCGTGAAGGTCCAGATTGGCTGCGACCATTCCGTCTTGAAGGTCAGTTTTGTAACTATGATTATTGTTCGTATTGCTTCTGTTAATCTTCCTCCATGATTATTTTCTGTAACCCTATATTGTCCTTTCTCGCTTCCTTAGGTATGAAGGTGACCCAGGAACGTATGATGACAAAGTCTACTCTGGAGGAGCTACCAGAGGTAAGTGGCCTGCACCTGAAGCTCGCTGCTTATAGTATGAGAGTCTATGCAAGTGCTAACCTTGTGTTGCCTTTCCCTTTGCAGGTGCAGCTGATCGGTGCTTGATGGGTAGTTTCCGAACTCCTACAGGCGGCTGGAGATGAAGATCCTCGAGGATGGTACGTCGGAAGAAGATCCCGTGTTGATGGAAGTTCGGGGCTGGTAAGGATGCCGGGCGGCAACCGCGAGGGGCTGTAGATCCAGGTAAGATATGCACGTGGCTGCAGAACGGAAGCGATGGCAGTGCTTCCAGCGATGGTGCGGCTGACTCAGGTAAGAAGCGCGCATAGCTGCAGAGGTGAAGCGATGGCAGTGCTTCCAGCGATGGTGCGGCTGACTAAGGTAAGATATGCGCCTAGCTGCAGAAGTGAAGCGATGGCAGTGCTTCCAGCGATGGTGCGGCTGACTCAGGTAAGATTTGCGCATAGCTGCAGAAGTGAAGCGATGGTGTGGCTGACTCAAGGTAAAATGCTGGAGGATTCCGGAGTCTGAGGATACACGTGCTGAAACAGGTAAGGTCTTCTGAGTGGCGGTAAGCGTTATGCTGCTCTAGCAGAGTAACGCGAAGCGCCAGCAAGTGGGTGGGGCCGACTTATATAGCCTGGCCCCAGCCACTCCTTTTAGGCCCAGCCCTGAGGCCCCACCTTGCCACTCCTCATGCCTTCTGCACGTGCTTTCCATGCATTGCTAGGGCCCCGCCCTGTCCAGATGCACATGCCTTCAACAGTCTGTGTGCAAAGCACACTTTATAATGAGCTTGGTGCCAAAGGCACCTAGACTGGGTCCATTGGGAACTTGCAGGATGTGAAGTAACTGGCCAATGACCAGTGGCCATGACAGGGGGAGACTGTGTATCAGGATAAACTCTACCCCTTGATGGGGGAGACTGTGTATCAGAATAAATAAACTATCCCCCTTGAAAAGGGAGACTCTCTATAAGAATAAACTCTCCCCTTGATGGGGAGATTGTGTAGCATAACACACTCTCCCCCTTGACAGGGGATACACTGTAGAAGAATCAACTTTCCCCTTTGAAGGTGGTGACTCTGTACCCGAATCAACTCTACCCCTTTTAGGGGAGACTCTGTATCATATAAACGTTCCCCCTTTATGGGGAAGACTGTATCAGATTAAACTCTACCCCTCGATGGGGGAGACTCTGTATCAGAATAAACTCACCTCATTGAAGGGCAGACTCTGTATCAGAATAAACTCTTCCCCTTGATGGGGGGAGATTCTTTATCAGAATAAACTCTCCCCCTTAAAGAAATCAGTGTCTAGATGGTTAAAACCCAACCTCAAAGCAATGAAAAAAGAAAAAAGGAAACTAGAACAATAATGGAGGAAAAAGGACAACCAAGATGCAAGAATAACATATCAAAGATAGATCCGATCAATTAAAGCAGAAATTCTCAAAGCCAAAAAGAAATACTGCAACAAACGGATCACGAAAGCCAACAACACTCACAAAGAATTGTTCAACACCATAAATGAGATGAGAAATTGTACTGAGTGCAACAACACACTGTGAAAACAAAGAAATTGATATGAGGCTGGGAAGCCCAAAGGAAACACACCAACACAGGTTACAAAGGACATACAAAGTGCTTTATTTAAAAGCTACAACAGTTACCAAAAAGTCAATTGACAAACGGATAGCTATTCGGCTCTCAGAGTAACGTAACGAACTTCAACGAAGGTTCGATGCATTAGTAGAGAGACCGTACATTGGAATACTTGGGCTTTTTATACTCTTTATCCAGCCCTGGCCAACCCCCTCGCGGGTTAACCATTCTTAGGACCAGGCCTAGGGTTCCTTGCCAGGTCAATCCTATAATGTATGCATTTTGATCAGTTTCGCTGATATAGTTGTACATTTACACATAGGTCAGGGATAGGACAAGGTCTCAGTTCGCGACCCCGACAAGTGGCCAGCAGCCATATTACTTATTCATGTGTGCGGAGGTCACAACGGCCAGAATCTCACTCAGAATGTCATTCGGCCTCCATTTTGATGTTCAGGGTGACTTCCACATTACAAGAGAACCTAAAATGGCGGTTAAATCCAAGATGGCGACTTACACAATTTTTCGTTAAGGTCAAGACCTTGCCACGTATTCTTTTTACATGATATTTTAGACAACTTGGCGTAGGCAACACACATTCAAATACTGCGATGAGAGGCATAATATCTTTTCAATTCCAACAGACCCTCCTTTTGGCCTATGCCAAGTGCTAACATCATTTCTAATACTTTTGCAAATAACCCCATGTGTTGTCATCCATACATCCCGAATCATTGTCAGTAATATCTATAGCCATTAGGTCGTTCATCAGAACCTCTTGTAACACAAATTATTTAGATGCTGTATCTGGGGCATATATTTTATGCCCTATTGTGCTCACTGCTTGGGCACAACATCCCCCTAGCATTCCACATACACTCGGAAGACATTGAAAACAGCAACAAAGGAATAGCAGGATCCCCAGAATAAACAGAATAACAGAAAGCACCTTCCAACCCCAAGATCGTAAAGAATCCCAGAACCAGGTGCTAAGATTCCAATCTCCTACAGGGATATGTACTTCAGAACTAAGAGTATGCAAGTTCTGTATTGCTTTAAAAATTGTCGGCGAGGAATCTGGTACGAAAACACAGCAAGCGGACCCCACTAATTTGCATACTCCACCTTGTTCTGCCAAAATGACATCTAATGCCATCCGATTTTGGAGTGCTACCAATCTTATTGCTTTTTGCTCTAAGGTCATATTGTAGAGTATGTCCGTGGTCTGGTTGATTGTTCTCTCCAGTACCCTTGCTAATCCCCTAATATTCTCAGAGTTTGTTATTTGTCCCCAAAAGGGCACAACTGATTTCGCTATATCTCCCAATACTTGCCCAGGGGTATCTCCATTCTTGTCCCGCCGCGGGCGAGCCTTAGAAACCTCCAATGTACTAGCTACAAATACCCCGGGTAACAATATTCCTAAATAACAGGTTCCCTGCCAATCCTTGGGTAACCAGGGAAATGCTAAACTACCACAAACAAAATTAACAGGCCCCCCTACATACAGAGGCCTGTTTTCTCCAGTCAAATTTACAATGTTCTTACAACCTTCAAAATCTCCCATTGGCCGAGTGCCATTTCTTTGTACACAAAAGGGGACCGAGTCATGGCTATGATTTATAGAATAAGAAGGAGGTACGGCGTCCTTATTGCCTATCAGAGCCATTTTAAAGGAAATTAGAGTTTGAAAAGGAAGAGATAGTTTATCAGACGGCCTAATAGAAGCGACATTAGGTTTACTTCTATTTGCAAAAAGCGAGCATCCCAGGGGAGTTAATTCACGTTTCTCGAAATCATTCAGATTAGTTCCATCAAAGTTCCCTGAGATGCTATCATTCCATCGGCCAAAAAATAGTGCTCTAAGAGAGGCATAGCAAGCAGTCGTTAAAGGTAAAGGATGTATATACCATACCAGTCCCTTGTTCCCATGTTGCGGTAAATGAGTACAAATCCAACAATTACTCTTATTAAAAATGGCATGAGTTGCATTCATTACTATCATTAGAGTATTATTATGATACTTTTGTCTATGTTGGGAGCCTCTAGGGGACAGAGTGTGAAGGTGTACAGAGGGAGTAAAAACAGTTGGTACAATCTTGGTCGGTAGTAAAGGTTTCAGAGGATAGATTTCTTCAAAATACCAAAGTCCTACAGCAGTAGTTGCAAAAATAACAATTATCATTATCAAAACACAGCAGTACGTTTTCGTGGCCCAGGCACATTGTTCATTGTCCAAGTTGGTCACCCCCTTGTTCACAAGTCCAGTGCGGGGAGCAGCAGTGGAGGTGGCAGGCATTCTAGTTCCTCAATCGACAACCCCAATGTTCGTTGCTGGCGACGCTACGGTCGCGCGATTTCTTAGTCCTTCCCAACCCTAGCCAGCAGAATCCCTTTTGTTCAACAAAACTTTCTTATACAAAAGAAAACTTCCAATCACTTCCTTTTTCCAGATGCACGGAAAAACCTGTGCCGTAGGTCTATTTCCTTCGTCGAAGGTTGTACCTGGTGGTACCCAAGATTGTCTGATCCGGAAATAAGGTGTCGTCACTTCCTGAGGGAAACGACGTATCGGAGGCGACGGAAGTCGTGGAGCTTGAAACAGTATTTTCCGGAAGTGATTTTTCAAGAGAGTGCGGAGATGAAATGGACTGTTCCCCAAGCTCCTCGGGCTCAGAGAAATTCTCCGACGCACTCACAGTGCTGTTTGCTACTCCAAGATCAGAGACTGTAGCATCAGCGAGGGGTTCTGCTTCTTCTGTAACGTGTGGCGTCGGGTGAGGAAGTTTCTTGACATGCGTCGCATGGAGCCAGTGCTTCTTTCCAGCCACCCGCATTGCTGTCCTGGTGACCAGCAACACCTGGTAGGATCCCCGCCAGCGAGGCGCGAGACAGGAAGACCTCTCGTAGGCCTTCACTAGGACCCAACTTCCAGGCTGTATATCGTGTCCTGGGCCCGTGAACCGTACAGGTAAAGCTGAGTGCACCTGGTGATAATGAAATACAGGTTTTTAGTTAACTGGTTACAGTAGTCTACAAGCAATACATTTTCCACCTCTCTCAGGGCTTTAGGTTTTGGGAGACCCCAAATGTTAGCAGGTCTCCCCATCACTACCTCAAATGGAGAAAGCCCAGTTTTAATCTGAGGTGTGGTACGCATAGCTAATAATACAATAGGTAAGGCATCTGGCCATTTCAGTTTGGTATCGGCACATGTTTTCGCAAGCTTATTCTTTAAGATACCCTTGTGTCTTTCCACCAACCCAGCACTTTGAGGATGTCTAGCTGAGTGAAATCGTTTTTCAATACGTAAGTAAGGCTGTGCATATCTGCAAAATTACTGCTGCAATAAAATGGGGACCATTATCCGACCAAATTACCCTCGGGAGCCCAAATCGAGGAAAGAATTCTTTTACCATAATCTTTGCAGTGGTCATGGCGGTAGCATCTTTAACAGGGAAAGCCTCGACCCATTTACTAAAGGCAAAAATAATTACAAGAACATATTTCAGATTGTTACATCGTTCCATCTCAATAAAATCAAAATGAATGACCTCAAAGGGAACAGAAGGGGGCCCAAAGCTTCCCCTTGGAGTTACTGTCCCCTTACCCACATTGTGCTGTAAGCAGATCATACAGTTTTGGACATGCCTCTTCACAGTCTCCAGAATCTTGTTATTCACCCAAACTTGTTCTAACATTTTCGTGATCTGCTGGGCACACACATGTGTAGGCCCGTGTGCCATCGTAACCATTGCCAATACATATGAATCAGGGAGCAACCATTTTCCTTCGGATGTATCCACCCAACACCCTTCATCATCCAGTTTCCCCATTCCTTCAGCCCACCTTTTAGATTCTTCTACTGTGGCATCAGTTTGAATATCTCGCACAGACCCAATACCTTCATCCATTATATAAGCATCTCTCGTTTCCCTCAAGGCATACATGTCCGTGCTAAGGTCTGTGGCCGTTTGTCTGGCTATCAAGTCCGCAAAAGCGTTCCCTTTGCCCACATCATCTATGACCTTACGATGTGCGCACATTTCATGATCGCTAACTGTTTAGGGAGTGAGAGTGCCAAGAGTAATTGCACTATCAAGGGGCCATGCTGGATCTTGGTCCCATGTGAGGTCAGGAACCCTCTTTCCGACCAGAGCCTTCCAAAGTTGTGAGCCACCCAAAATGCGTACTGGCTATCAGTATATATATTTACTATACGCCCTTGGGAGAGTTCACAAGCTCGGGTCAACGCTATAATCTCTGCGGCCTGCGCGGAGTTATGCGAAATTCTCTTAGTTTCAACAACTTTACTCAATGTAGTAACTGCATAAACAGCTGTAGATGTACCATCTGAAAGTTTGAAGCAGGAGCCATCACAAAACAGCTCCCCTTCTGCATTATCCAAAGGAGTATCTATGAGATCTATCCTGCCCTTCGTTTCTTGTTCAGTGGTATACAGGCAGTCATGTAATTCTTCGTCACCGCAAACAGTGTTTTGCGGGAAAGGTAAGAGTTCAGCCGGATTAAGAACACAACACCTCTTAATTTGGATGTGAGGGGCAAACAGAATTAATTCATACCTTGTAAACCGTGCAGAGGTAAGGTGTTGCGTTTGGGTTTTATTCAATAGGATATCTACAGAGTGAGGTACCATCAAAATCAAATCATGACCTAGAACCATTCCCTCACTCTGTTTTACAGACGCGGCAGCAGCAGCGACAGCTCGCAAACATCTTGGCAAAGCGCATGCAACAGGATCAAGGGCAGAGGAGTAGTAGCCGCACGGCCTATTCTTCCCTCCGTGTTCCTGTGTTAACACAGCCAAAGCACATCCATCACATTCATTCACAAACAACACAAAGGCCTTGTCATAATTTGGAGTACCCAGAACCGGTGCAGAGCATAACGCGGTCTTGAGAAGCTCAAATGATCGTTGATGTTCCAATTTCCATGGCAGTGGCAGAGAAATGCCCTTCTTCGTCAAAGCCAACATCGGTTTTATCACTAGCGAAAAGTTCGGGATCCACAACCTACAGTAAGAAGCCATACCTATTAAGGCTCTGACTTCCTTCTGTGTATTTCGAACAGACATGCCAGAAATGTGTTTTATTCTTTCAGGTGTCAATCTTTTCCCCTCCTTTGACAGGAGGTAGCCTAAATAGGCAACCTCCTGACAACAATATTGAAATTTTTTAAGCGAAGCTTTATGACCATTTTTAGCTAAATGAACAAGCAACAGTACAGTGCCTTCTTTACAAGCACTCTCAGAGTCTGCAGCCAAAAGCAAATCATCAACATATTGAAGCAGTGTACAAGTAGGTGGCAATTCAAGGGTGTCGAGCTGCTCTTTCAAAGCTCTACTATAAATGCTAGGACTTTCAGTATACCCTTGAGGTGCCCTGGTAAAGGTAAATGAGCGTCCCCCCAAGGTGAACGCAAACAGATATCTACTTTCCTTATGTATAGGAATGCTAAAGAAAGCATTTTTTAAATCCACAACGCTGAAGTGCGTAGCTGTAGCAGGGATCATTGTCAATATCATCGTCACATCAGGCACAATTGGAAATTGTGGGGCGACGACTCTGTTAATAGCACGAAGATCAATTATGAACCGGTATGGAATTGCATTGTCGCCTTTCTTATATACAGGCAAGATCGGACTGTTACACAAACTACCTGTAATCTCCTCGATCACCCCACGATGCACAAAATCGGAGACAATGCATTTCAAAGCACGCTCACCCTCAACGGATATTTTATACTGCGGAATGCGTGGTAGTTTCACTCCATGTTTCAAAACTATTTTAACAGGCTCAATCTGTAATACCCCGACATCATTGTCGTCTACCGCCCATAAACATTCCGGGACAATGCTAAACTCAGGAGGTAAAGGTCGAATCAGAAACTGAGAATTAGGAAGTTGCTGTGGTGAAACCGTCAGCCATACTCCATCAGAAGAACAATGAATTACTGCATTCAACTTCTTTAACAAATTCAACCCCAGCAAATTCTCTCCACAGTTTGAAGTGAGAAGAAAAGGGCAATGGTCCGTAAAGGGACCCAAAGAAACAGACACCGGTGCAGAAACCGGACAGACAATTGGTATACCAGAAAACCCTACGGAAACATTTGTTTGCCCTGACAGTGGAATGTTTGGAACCCGAGAATGATCAATGGAGCACTTCTGCGCTCCAGTGTCTATCAAAAACTGGTGTTTCCTATTCCCTACTAATAATTCAACGTAGGGGCCTTTCTGATTGACGGGAATAGGTGAAGGTTCCAAACCCTGCTCGGGCAATCCTAATGAAATAGAGCCTCGTCAGAAGGAAGCTCTTCAGAAAGGTAGGCAGCAGAAGGGTGATCAAATATGTTCCTCGAGTCCACACTCGAGGTCTGATTTTCCCGTGAAAAAGGTTGCTGAGGATCTTGTAAAAACTGACCTCTATCAGGGCCCCCTGCTCCAGGGCGGCCCCTAGGTCGTCTACCCATACTCCCAAACGCACTGTTTGACCTTTGGCGAAGGACGGGGCACTGTGCTCGCCAATGACCTTCCTGGCGGCAATAAGCACATTGATTAATATTCACAGGACCCAAAGGAGCATTTCCTTTTGGGAGATACTGACCTCTGGTCTGTGTCGTGCCTCCTCTGGGGTTTCTAACAATTTGCTGTAATAATACTTTGGTTTTCAAATCTCCTTTCCTCTTTTCAATTTTTTGCTTCTCATTATTAACACGGTTATCATAATACTGAGCCATGTGCAAAACCTTAGATTGAGATTTTGCCTGCCAAGCGCTCTCAGAGGACATAATCTGTGACTGGATGTCAGGCAACAATCCACGTACAAATTTGTCCACAAACAACCTTTTCCCAGACTCTGTACCTAAATCCTGTCCACTGTAGTCAGAAAATACCTGCTCGAATCTGTTAAAAAATTTGGTGGCGCCTTCAGTTTTCCCTTGAACACAGGCCGTAAGCTTGTCCCAAATAATTCTTTTCTCTGGAATTATAGTTTTTAATTTTGCGACAATTCTATCAGGCAAAGTAAGTATTACCTGTGGTGGTTTCTCACCAGCTGGTCTTTCCCCATCAATCCTAATCATATTAGCCCACGTATCTCCCAACCCTGGCACATCGTCTACTGTCCGAACCTGTTTCCATGCATCTACTGGTAGGAGTACAGGAAATAACAAGTCAATATCACTCAAGGTGAACACAGAGGACTACAAGACGGACTCTATTTCTTTGTAAAACTCCGTCGGGTTTTTCCTGATATCGGGAACTGATTGTCTAATAGTGTTCACTTCCTGTCGTGAAAACGGGACGTGAACGAATTGTGATACATAATGTGCAGTGATATCCACAGCGGGGGCACCAGTCCCAGCGTTGGCGGGGATCTCAACTTTTGGGACAAAGGTCGGAGGAACCTCTCCCATAGGTAACTGAGATATAGGTACCTCCGGCCGCTTACTAAGCAACAGAGCCAGGTCGAGCGCTAAGGCAGCTGAAGAAGTGTCGGGCGAAAAAGCCCTTTTACAGATCCCCAATAATTCTATGGGGCAACTAACCTTCTTTCTTACACATTCTTCTTGCAGGTACTGTACCATTACCTGAATTACCTTTCTTTGCATTTCTACTGTATACTGACTATACGTGTCATATACTTCATCTGGCGGAATCGATGAATCCGAGATCCATCGAATCGCATCTTTGGTACAAATTCGTATTTCCTCAGGTGCCGATCTACGACACGGAAGGAACCGTTTCTGTACATATATTCTATCGTCTTCGTCGTCCTCATCTCGTGACTTTTCAAAGTCTTTCCTAAACTCAAACAATTTTTCAACATGCCCATATACTTTCTGCTCTGTGTCCCTCGAAAGTGCCAAAGCATTCAGATCTCTCACTCCTTGTGGAAGATCCGAATTTTGTAATCTACCCCACATCACACATAAATGAGTCCCCAAACCTTCGATAAAAACATTTTTCTCGGGAAAACTATTCAAATTAGATAATGTGGAAAAAACATTAACTTGATCACCTTTCTCCATACAATGCTTAGCCCATGCAAACAATTCCTGTTTCTTATCTGCAGAAACAGTATTACGAGTGACGATCTTTGATCCTGCACCTGGATCAAATTCAGTCAATACGGGGCCACTCGGGAGCAGAGGTGTAGGTAAATTTAATAAAGGTGCAACTATCGGTGCAGAGGGAAGGGGCGGTGCGATAGGTGGAGGAACAACAACTATGGGACTAGGAACAATAGGTTGTACAGGGGGAACAGGAATAACGGCAGGAACAACAGCAGGAATGGCATATTGCCCAAAATAGGAACATACGGAGGTGGCGCTGAGGCATCAGGCATGCGTTTGTTTAACAATTTCTCAATAAATTCTTCGGAAACATGGAAATCTCTAGAGGGGTACATTTTCTGGATTCCAAGTGAAAAAGCCCTATCCATATTTTTAACTGATTCTGAATGTTTTTCTTTATCATATAACAACGCTTTTTCGGCGTTTGTTTTATGACGGCGTGCATGTTTGTCCCTACTTTTAAGCTGCTGTAACGCTTCTTTTTTCCAATTCTGTAAAACATCAAAGGCTGCAGGTCTAGCCTTCTTTTTTAGCAAAATTGATTCTAGGTATTCAATACGGGGGATCTCAAAACTACCGTTGATTGGCCACTGAAATTCGGAGGCATGTCTGGTCTGTCTGTGCCAAATATCATTAAATACTATACTACCAATGCCATACTTACAGTACATAGTACATGCCGGCGACCCCTCCTGTGGTGCCGGGCGACTAAATTCCAAAGATTGTCGATCGCTGCGGAACAGAGCCCTAAAGCAGCTAGACAATTTCCCAGGCATTTCACAAAAAATTGGTGTTACCTGGTCAATAATTGTGTCTGCAGATACAATACGCCAAATTCAAATTGTCAGGGTTAAATTAAGAGCCGGGTCAGGACTGTTCCTGACCAAACATAAGGAGGATCGTACGGTTTATCAAAGGACTTACCTAACGAATTTTACCTTGTGTTTGGTGGTTTCGACAAATCTGCCCTCCTCAAAAATGGACCCTTGTCAAGATGCCGTGTCAGACCACACGACTATCGTCCAAGGATCGGATCGTGCAGCGCTGCCGAGGTATCGCGTCTCGTCCGGTCGGGCCCGCAGAATCACACCGTCCGATCCCGGTTCGATAGTCTGCGTCAACCTTCAATGATCCGGCATCAATCTTGAGTGTCCCTATTCGGGCGCCAACTGTGAAAACAAAGAAATTGATATGAGGCTGGGAAGCCCAAAGGAAACACACCAACACAGGTTACAAAGGACATACAAAGTGCTTTATTTAAAAGCTACAACAGTTACCAAAAAGTCAATTGACAAACAGATAGCTATTCGGCTCTCAGAGTAACGTAACAAACTTCAACGAAGGTTCGATGCATTAATAGAGAGACCGTACATTGGAATACTTGGACTTTTTATACTCTTTATCCATCCCTGGCCAACCCCCTCGTGGGTAAACCATTCTTAGGACCAGGCCTAGGGTTCCTTGCCAGGTCAATCCTATAATTTATGCATTTTGATCAGTTTCGCTGATATAGTTTTACATTTACACATAGGTCAGGGATAGGACAAGGTCTCAGTTCGCGACCCCGACAAGTGGCCTGCAGGCATATTACTTATTCATGTGTGCGGAGGTCACAACAGCCAGAATCTCACTCAGAATGTCATTCGGCCTCCATTTTGATGTTCAGGGTGACTTCCACATTACAAGAGAACCTAAAATGGCGGCTAAATCCAAGATGGCGACTTACACAATTTTTCGTTAAGGTCAAGACCTTGCCGCGGAGTCTTTTTACATGATATTTTAGACAACTTGGCATAGGCCAAAACACATTCAAATACTGCGATAGGAGGCATAATATCTTTTCAATTCCAACAACACAGGTGCAACAACACATCGTTTCCCTGGCAAAAACTTTGTGAAGATCTCACAGATAACGTTAAGAAAAAAATCACCAACATGTAACGGATCATACAAAGTAGACCATCCCACCCGAACGCCCATCTTAACCAACCCTCAGCACACAAACCAGGCTGAACCACTTTACCCAAATAATTACCCACATTACTGGAGGCCTTGATGAAGCATCTTTCGATCCGCTGTTCGCAGTCTCCCTTAAAATTATTATCTTAAAGGTGGTATTACTATTGCCATTTGCATCAGCACACAGATTGGGGGCGCTGGAGGCTTTGTAATGTAATTCTCCATACTTTGAATTTTAGGCTTCTGGTTGTTCCTCAAGTTTCCTCCTGCTTTTTGCTCTCACATTGAATCAGTGTTCCATGCATCACAGGAACTACTTTTTCATTGCCTATTTGAGTCTGATGGTTCTTCCCTACACCCACTGGATGCGAGACAGGTGGTAAAGATATTTCTGGAAAGGTCCCCTACTTTTCACTCATGTGATTCCTTACTGGTGTTGTTCGGCCTAGGGGATAAAGGGCTACACCTTCAGTGGCCACTATTACTTGATGGGTCAGTGAGGGTGTTACTATGGTGCATGATCTTGAAGGGGTTACTTTTCTCCTGGTGCCTCATGGCAGGTCCACTGGAGGGGAGGTACTTCTTTGCTTGAGTTCAAGGGTGTGTCCCTGTAGGAGATCTATCAGGCAGCTATTTGGGTGTCTCCCTCAACCTTTGCCCATCTTTACAATATGTCACTTAGAGAAGAATCTGAAGGTTCATTTTGTACAGCTATTCTAAGTTGTGCTGAATCATTGGTTAGATGTCTTTTACTTAATTGTGATAAAAGGTGTGATTTCTTTGCAGTTCACCGGGTGTTGAAGTGGTCTACCGTCAGTCTTCTTCTTGTTACATCCTCATTAGTACTGAAATGGGACCAGAATGACGGGACCAGGAGGTAGTGCCTCAATACTTACCAGTACTCTGTATTACTCCAAGTCCAACTCTTCCTTGACCCAGTCACCTACTCCACGCACTCCGAGGCATCCTGAATGAACTAAAATCAAAGTTGCTATGTTCAGGAAATGCCTGTGGCTGACAGGTACTATATGGCATAAAGTTAGCCAAATAACGCATTGGCTTGCAAAGGGTTTGCCAAGTGCCAGCAGCCCTCTCATTAGTATGGCACTTGGTAAGGGAGGACTTGGAATTATGAAGTATACTGGTAAGTAACAGAGACAAAGAGGCCATTCTGCTACATACATAAATGTCCCTACCCCACTTTCTCTCACACTGGAGTGAATAATCTTGTGTACTGTACTGTACATTTCTAATCTCATTTTGCTGATAGCACCTTTTGCATTCATGTTCTTTTGTGTATGGCCTGTAAAAGGTATGCCTAGAGAGAAAGATGTATTATACTGCCAGGCTGCGCCCATTCATCTTCCTGTGTTATACAGTCATCTGGTTCTACCCTGCACTTGGAAACCGTTCACGTGTATTTGTCTCTCCATCAATTGCAGGATGAAGCATAGTGAGCAAACCCATCAGTGAATAATTGAGGACCAAAGAATCAATAGATTGATGTCAAATTATATATTTATTAGCATGACAGATAGGACCAAATGAGACATTCAGTGGGGCCATAATTGCTACAGTGTCACAACCCTGGCCTGCATAATTACCCACCCAGGGTGATTACCTTTAACAAATGATTCATTGCCGCTGATCTTTTCATGAGGTCAAAGGAAAGAGGTTCCCACACTGTTTATACAGTTACACTGCTACATGCAAATTTGTGTGCATTTGAATCTGATCCCCCCATAAGCCAAGCCACTTGCTCTGAGCGGGAAAGCCTCAAACCTAGATATGTTGTGTATAAAATGTGTATCAGCAACGCTGCCACCCTTCAGCTTCCTGTACAGGAAAATGGCACAACCGTTCATTGATGATTGCTTTGCATGCCAGAAATCTTTCCTAAAGAAGCAATGGCTAACTTGTCCGTTTTAGCTAAGAAGGGTCCACTGGAATGCCTAAACTGGATACATGTAACAAGTACCTTATGAACTGTCCCTGCCCCAAAAGATCACCTGAAAGGTGTACGTTTGCGCTATATACTATTGTAAACTAATTTAATTATGCATCCTTCAGTTTACTATGTTCATCTCTAAATGTCAGTGGGAATAGCAGAAAACATAACTTTTCTCTTTCAAAAAGTGTTGTATATTGTAACAGTACACATTATTTAAATCATGTACAATTTGCTTGGTTGTCTTGCTTGTCAGAGCACATTAATTCCTCACAAAACCTGAATGCACAATAACATTGCAATGTATACGTCAAAACGGCCATATCCATGCAATAGCCGTAGTCAACTGGAAGTATACAGCTCATGAAAGTTTGCCGTGCTATTTATTTATAAAGCGTTGAAGCCCGCAGGAATCAGGGCACACCACCATAGACACAAGTGAGACAGACACAAAGCAGACGAGACACCAAGAGCTCAAGCAAGATTAAGAGCAGGAAGGGATTTATTCAAAGAGGAAAGTTTTCAGTTTATGACAAAAGTTGAGATCGTTTTCCTCAAGTCACAGATTAGAAGGAAGGTAGTTCCATATATTAGCTGCCACAACTGGAAAGGATTTACCTTGGCCATTGGTTCGATTGAAACATACAGATCATATTAACCACATCTCGGAGGAGCGCATAGATCTAATAGGGACATAGGGAAGAATCATGGATTTAAGGTAAGCAGGGGAGGCGCCATAGAGACAGTTATATACCAATATCACCAGTGGTGATATATCTTGGCAAAGCGCACGCGACAGGATCAAGGGCAGAGGAGTAGTAGCCGCACGGCCTATTCTTCCCTCCGTGTTCCTGTGTTAACACAGCCAAAGCACATCCATCACATTCATTCACAAACAACACAAAGGCCTTGTCATAATTTGGAGTACCCAGAACCGGTGCAGAGCATAACGCGGTTTTGAGAAGCTCAAATGATCATTGATGTTCCGATTTCCATGGCAGTGGCAGAGAAATGCCCTTCTTCGTCAAAGCCAACATCGGTTTTATCACTAGCGAAAAGTTCAGGATCCACAACCTACAGTAAGAAGCCATACCTATTAAGGCTCTGACTTCCTTCTGTGTATTTGGAACAGACATGCCAGAAATGTATTTTATTCTTTCAGGTGTCAATCTTCTCCCCTCCTTTGACATGAGGTAGCCTAAATAGGCAACCTCCTGACAACAATATTGAAATTTTTAAGCGGAGCTTTATGACCATTTTTAGCTAAATGAACAAACAACAGTACAGTGCCTTCTTTACAAGCACTCTCAGAGTCTGCAGCCAAAAGCAAATCATCAACATATTGAAGCAGCGTACAAGTAGGTGGCAATTCAAGGGTGTCGAGCTGCTCTTTCAAAGCTCTACTATAAATGCTAGGACTTTCAGTATACCCTTGAGGTGCCCTGGTAAAGGTAAATGAGCGTCCCCCCAAGGTGAACGCAAACAGATATCTACTTTCCTTATGTATAGGAATGCTAAAGAAAGCATTTTTTAAATCCACAACGCTGAAGTGCGTAGCCGTAGCAGGGATCATTGTCAATATCATCGTCACGTCAGGCACAATTGGAAATTGTGGGGCGACGACTCTGTTAATAGCACGAAGATCAATTATGAACCGGTATGGAATTGCATTGTCGCCTTTCTTATATACAGGCAAGATTGGACTGTTACACAAACTACCTGTAATCTCCTCGATCACCCCACGATGCACAAAATCGGAGACAATGCATTTCAAAGCACGCTCGCCCTCAACTGATATTTTATACTGCGGAATGCGTGGTAGTTTCACTCCATGTTTCAAAACTATTTTAACAGGCTCAATCTGTAATACCCCGACATCATTGTCGTCTACCGCCCATAAACATTCCGGGACAATGCTAAACTCAGGAGGTAAAGGTCGAATCAGAAACTGAGAATTAGGAAGTTGCTGTGGTGAAACCGTCAGCCGTACTCCATCAGAAGAACAATGAATTACTGCATTCAATTTCTTTAACAAATTCAACCCCAGCAAATTCTCTCCACAGTTTGAAGTGAGAAGAAAAGGGCAATGGTCCGTAAAGGGACCCAAAGAAACAGACACCGGTGCAGAAACCGGACAGACAATTGGTATACCAGAAAACCCTACGGAAACATTTGTTTGCCCTGACAGTGGAATGTTTGGAACCCGAGAATGATCAATGGAGCACTTCTGCGCTCCAGTGTCTATCAAAAACTGGTGTTTCCTATTCCCTACTAATAATTCAACGAAGGGGCCTTTCTGATTGACGGGAATAGGTGAAGGTTCCAAACCCTGCTCGGGCAATCCTAATGAAATAGAGCCTCGTCAGAAGGAAGCTCTTCAGAAAGGTAGGCAGCAGAAGGGTGATCAAATATGTTCCTCGAGTCCACACTCGAGGTCTGATTTTCCCGTGAAAAAGGTTGCTGAGGATCTTGTAAAAACTGACCTCTATCAGGGCCCCCTGCTCCAGGGCGGCCCCTAGGTCGTCTACCCATACTCCCAAACGCACTGTTTGACCTTTGGCGAAGGACGGGGCACTGTGCTCGCCAATGACCTTCCTGGCGGCAATAAGCACATTGATTAATATTCACAGGACCCAAAGGAGCATTTCCTTTTGGGAGATACTGACCTCTGGTCTGTGTCATGCCTCCTCTGGGGTTTCTAACAATTTGCTGTAATAATACTATGGTTTTCAAATCTCCTTTCCTCTTTTCAATTTTTTGCTTCTCATTATTAACACGGTTCTCATAATACTGAGCCATGTGCAAAACCTCAGATTGAGATTTTGCCTGGCAAGCGCTCTCAGAGGACATAATCTGTGACTGGATGTCAGGCAACAATCCACGTACAAATTTGTCCACAAACAACCTTTTCCCAGACTCTGTACCTAAATCCTGTCCACTGAAGTCAGAAAATACCTGCTCGAATCTGTTAAAAAATTTGGTGGCGCCTTCAGTTTTCCCTTGAACACAGGCCGTAAGCTTGTCCCAAATAATTCTTTTCTCTGGAATTATAGTTTTTAATTTTGCGACAATTCTATCAGGCAAAGTAAGTATTACCTGTGGTGGTTTCTCACCAGCTGGTCTTTCCCCATCAATCCTAATCATATTAGCCCACGTATCTCCCAACCCTGGCACATCGTCTACTGTCCGAACCTGTTTCCATGCATCTACTGGTAGGAGTACAGGAAATAACAAGTCAATATCACTCAAGGTGAACACAGAGGACTACAAGACGGACTCTATTTCTTTGTAAAACTCTGTCGGGTTTTTCCTGATATCGGGAACTGATTGTCTAATAGTGTTCACTTCCTGTCGTGAAAACGGGACGTGAACGAATTGTGATACATAATGTGCAGTGATATCCACAGCGGGGGCACCAGTCCCAGCGTTGGCGGGGATCTCAACTTTTGGGACAAAGGTCGCAGGAACCTCTCTCATAGGCAACTGAGATATAGGTACCTCCGGCCGCTTACTAAGCAACAGAGCCAGGTTGAGCGCTAAGGCAGCTGAAGAAGTGTCGGGCGAAAAAGCCCTTTTACAGATCCCCAATAATTCTATGGGGCAACTAACCTTCTTTCTTACACATTCTTCTTGCAGGTACTGTACCATTACCTGAATTACCTTTCTTTGCATTTCTACTGTATACTGACTATACGTTGGTACAAATTCGTATTTCCTCAGGTGCCGATCTACGACACGGAAGGAACCGTTTCTGTACATATATTCTATCGTCTTCGTCGTCCTCATCTCGTGACTTTTCAAAGTCTTTCCTAAACTCAAACAATTTTTCAACATGCCCATATACTTTCTGCTCTGTGTCCCTCGAAAGTGCCAAAGCATTCAGATCTCTCACTCCTTGTGGAAGATCCAAATTTTGTAATCTACCCCACATCACACATAAATGAGTCCCCAAACCTTCGATAAAAACATTTTTCTCGGGAAAACTATTCAAATTAGATAATGTGGAAAAAACATTAACTTGATCACCTTTCTCCATACAATGCTTAGCCCATGCAAACAATTCCTGTTTCTTATCTGCAGAAACAGTATTACGAGTGACGATCTTTGATCCTGCACCTGGATCAAATTCAGTCAATACGGGGCCACTCGGGAGCAGAGGTGTAGGTAAATTTAATAAAGGTGCAACTTTCGGTGCAGAAGGAAGGGGCGGTGCGATAGGTGGAGGAACAACAACTATGGGACTAGGAACAATAGGTTGTACAGGGGGAACAGGAATAACGGCAGGAACAACAGCAGGAATGGCATATTGCCCAAAATAGGAACATACGGAGGTGGCGCTGAGGCATCAGGCATGCGTTCGTTTAACAATTTCTCAATAAATTCTTCGGAAACATGGAAATCTCTAGAGGGGTACATTTTCTGGATTCCAAGTGAAAAAGCCCTATCCATATTTTTAACTGATTCTGAATGTTTTTCTTTATCATATAACAACGCTTTTTCGGCGTTTGTTTTATGACGGCGTGCATGTTTGTCCCTACTTTTAAGCTGCTGTAACGCTTCTTTTTTCCAATTCTGTAAAACATCAAAGGCTGCAGGTCTAGCCTTCTTTTTTAGCAAAATTGATTCTAGGTATTCAATAGGGGGGATCTCAAAACTACCGTTGATTGGCCACTGAAATTCGGAGGCATGTCTGGTCTGTCTGTGCCAAATATCATTAAATACTATACTAACAATGCCATACTTACAGTACATAGTACATGCCGGCGACCCCTCCTGTGGTGCCGGGCGACTAAATTCCAAAGATTGTCGATCGCTGCGGAACAGAGCCCTAAAGCAGCTAGACAATTTCCCAGGCATTTCACAAAAAATTGGTGTTACCTGGTCAATAATTGTGTCTGCAGATACAATACGCCAAATTCAAATTGTCAGGGTTAAATTAAGAGCCGGGTCACGACTGCACCTGACCAAACCTAAGGAGGACCGTACGGTTTATCAAAGGACTTACCTAACGAATTTTACCTTGTGTTTGGTGGTTTCGACAAATCTGCCCGCCTCAAAAATGGACCCTTGTCAAGATGCCGTGTCAGACCACACGACTATCGTCCAAGGATCGGATTGTGCAGCGCTGCCGAGGTATCGCGTCTCGTCCGGTCGGGCCCGCAGAATCACACCGTCCGATCCCGGTTCGATAGTCTGCGTCAACCTTCAATGATCCGGTATCAATCTTGAGTGTCCCTATTCGGGCGCCAACTGTGAAAACAAAGAAATTGATATGAGGCTGGGAAGCCCAAAGGAAACACACCAACACAGGTTACAAAGGACATACAAAGTGCTTTATTTAAAAGCTACAACAGTTACCAAAAAGTCAATTGACAAACGGATAGCTATTCGGCTCTCAGAGTAACGTAACAAACTTCAACGAAGGTTCGATGCATTAATAGAGAGACCGTACATTGGAATACTTGGACTTTTTATACTCTTTATCCAGCCCTGGCCAACCCCCTCGTGGGTAAACCATTCTTAGGACCAGGCCTAGGGTTCCTTGCCAGGTCAATCCTATAATTTATGCATTTTGATCAGTTTCGCTGATATAGTTTTACATTTACACATAGGTCAGGGATAGGACAAGGTCTCAGTTCGCGACCCCGACAAGTGGCCTGCAGGCATATTACTTATTCATGTGTGCGGAGGTCACAACAGCCAGAATCTCACTCAGAATGTCATTCGGCCTCCATTTTGATGTTCAGGGTGACTTCCACATTACAAGAGAACCTAAAATGGCGGCTAAATCCAAGATGGCGACTTACACAATTTTTCGTTAAGGTCAAGACCTTGCCGCGGAGTCTTTTTACATGATATTTTAGACAACTTGGCGTAGGCCAAAACACATTCAAATACTGCGATAGGAGGCATAATATCTTTTCAATTCCAACAACACAGGTGCAACAACACATCGTTCCCCTGGCAAAAACTTTGTGAAGATCTCACAGATAACGTTAAGAAAAAAATCACCAACATGTAACGGATCATACAAAGTAGACCATCCCACCCGAACGCCCATCTTAACCAACCCTCAGCACACAAACCAGGCTGAACCACTTTACCCAAATAATTCCCCACATTACTGGAGGCCTTGATAAAGCATCTTTCGATCCGCTGTTCGCAGTCTCCCTTAAAATTATTATCTTAAAGGTGGTATTACTATTGCCATTTGCATCAGCACACAGATTGGGGGCGCTGGAGGCTTTGTAATGTAATTCTCCATACTTTGAATGTTAGGCTTCTGGTTGTTCCTCAAGTTTCCTCCTGCTTTTTGCTCTCACATTGAATCAGTGTTCCATGCATCACAGGAACTACTTTTTCATTGCCTATTTGAGTCTGATGGTTCTTCCCTACACCCACTGGATGCGAGACAGGTGGTAAAGATATTTCTGGAAAGGTCCCCTACTTTTCACTCATGTGATTCCTTACTGGTGTTGTTCGGCCTAGGGGATAAAGGGCTACACCTTCAGTGGCCACTATTACTTGATGGGTCAGTGAGGGTGTTACTATGGTGCATGATCTTGAAGGGGTTACTTTTCTCCTGGTGCCTCATGGCAGGTCCACTGGAGGGGAGGTACTTCTTTGCTTGAGTTCAAGGGTGTGTCCCTGTAGGAGATCTATCAGGCAGCTATTTGGGTGTCTCCCTCAACCTTTGCCCATCTTTACAATATGTCACTTAGAGAAGAATCTGAAGGTTCATTTTGTACAGCTTTTCTAAGTTATGCTGAATCATTGGTTAGATGTCTTTTACTTAATTGTGATAAAAGGTGTGATTTCTTTGCAGTTCACCGGGTGTTGAAGTGGTCTACCGTCAGTCTTCTTCTTGTTACATCCTCATTAGTACTGAAATGGGACGAGAATGACGGGACCAGGAGGTAGTGCCTCAATACTTACCAGTACTCTGTATTACTCCAAGTCCAACTCTTCCTTGACCCAGTCACCTACTCCACGCACTCCGAGGCATCCTGAATGAACTAAAATCAAAGTTGCTATGTTCAGGAAATGCCTGTGGCTGACAGGTACTATATGGCATAAAGTTAGCCAAATAACGCATTCGCTTGCAAAGGGTTTGCCAAGTGCCAGCAGCCCTCTCATTAGTATGGCACTTGGTAAGGGAGGACTTGGAATTATGAAGTATACTGGTAAGTAACAGAGACAAAGAGGCCATTCTGCTACATACATAAATGTCCCTACCCCACTTTCTCTCACACTGGAGTGAATAATCTTGTGTACTGTACTGTACATTTCTAATCTCATTTTGCTGATAGCACCTTTTGCGTTCATGTTCTTTTGTGTATGGCCTGTAAAAGGTATGCCTAGAGAGAAAGATGTATTATACTGCCAGGCTGCGCCCATTCATCTTCCTGTGTTATACAGTCATCTGGTTCTACCCTGCACTTGGAAACCGTTCACGTGTATTTGTCTCTCCATCAATTGCAGGATGAAGCATAGTGAGCAAACCCATCAGTGAATAATTGAGGACCAAAGAATCAATAGATTGATGTCAAATTATATATTTATTAGCATGACAGATAGGACCAAATGAGACATTCAGTGGGGCCATAATTGCTACAGTGTCACAACCCTGGCCTGCATAATTACCCACCCAGGGTGATTACCTTTAACAAATGATTCATTGCCGCTGATCTTTTCATGAGGTCAAAGGAAAGAGGTTCCCACACTGGTTATACAGTTACACTGCTACATGCAAATTTGTGTGCATTTGAATCTGATCCCCCCATAAGCCAAGCCACTTGCTCTGAGCGGGAAAGCCTCAAACCTAGATATGTTGTGTATAAAATGTGTATCAGCAACGCTGCCACCCTTCAGCTTCCTGTACAGGAAAATGGCACAACCGTTCATTGATGATTGCTTTGCATGCCAGAAATCTTTCCTAAAGAAGCAATGGCTAACTTGTCCGTTTTAGCTAAGAAGGGTCCACTGGAATGCCTAAACTGGATACATGTAACAAGTACCTTATGAACTGTCCCTGCCCCAAAAGATCACCTGAAAGGTGTACGTTTGCGCTATATACTATTGTAAACTAATTTAATTATGCATCCTTCAGTTTACTATGTTCATCTCTAAATGTCAGTGGGAATAGCAGAAAACATAACTTTTCTCTTTCAAAAAGTGTTGTATATTGTAACAGTACACATTATTTAAATCATGTACAATTTGCTTGGTTGTCTTGCTTGTCAGAGCACATTAATTCCTCACAAAACCTGAATGCACAATAACATTGCAATGTATACGTCAAAACGGCCATATCCATGCAATAGCCGTAGTCAACTGGAAGTATACAGCTCATGAAAGTTTGCAGTGCTATTTATTTATAAAGCGTTGAAGCCCGCAGGAATCAGGGCACACCACCATAGACACAAGTGAGACAGACACAAAGCAGACGAGACACCAAGAGCTCAAGCAAGATTAAGAGCAGGAAGGGATTTATTCAAAGAGGAAAGTTTTCAGTTTATGACAAAAGTTGAGATCGTTTTCCTCAAGTCACAGATTAGAAGGAAGGTAGTTCCATATATTAGCTGCCACAACTGGAAAGGATTTACCTTGGCCATTGGTTCGATTGAAACATACAGATCATATTAACCACATCTCGGAGGAGCGCATAGATCTAATAGGGACATAGGGAAGAATCATGGATTTAAGGTAAGCAGGGGAGGCGCCATAGAGACAGTTATATACCAATATCACCAGTGGTGATATATCTTGGCAAAGCGCATGCGACAGGATCAAGGGCAGAGGAGTAGTAGCCGCACGGCCTATTCTTCCCTCCGTGTTCCTGTGTTAACACAGCCAAAGCACATCCATCACATTCATTCACAAACAACACAAAGGCCTTGTCATAATTTGGAGTACCCAGAACCGGTGCAGAGCATAACGCGGTTTTGAGAAGCTCAAATGATCATTGATGTTCCGATTTCCATGGCAGTGGCAGAGAAATGCCCTTCTTCGTCAAAGCCAACATCGGTTTTATCACTAGCGAAAAGTTCAGGATCCACAACCTACAGTAAGAAGCCATACCTATTAAGGCTCTGACTTCCTTCTGTGTATTTGGAACAGACATGCCAGAAATGTGTTTTATTCTTTCAGGTGTCAATCTTCTCCCCTCCTTTGACATGAGGTAGCCTAAATAGGCAACCTCCTGACAACAATATTGAAATTTTTTAAGCGGAGCTTTATGACCATTTTTAGCTAAATGAACAAACAACAGTACAGTGCCTTCTTTACAAGCACTCTCAGAGTCTGCAGCCAAAAGCAAATCATCAACATATTGAAGCAGCGTACAAGTAGGTGGCAATTCAAGGGTGTCGAGCTGCTCTTTCAAAGCTCTACTATAAATGCTAGGACTTTCAGTATACCCTTGAGGTGCCCTGGTAAAGGTAAATGAGCGTCCCCCCAAGGTGAACGCAAACAGATATCTACTTTCCTTATGTATAGGAATGCTAAAGAAAGCATTTTTTAAATCCACAACGCTGAAGTGCGTAGCCGTAGCAGGGATCATTGTCAATATCATCGTCACATCAGGCACAATTGGAAATTGTGCGGCGACGACTCTGTTAATAGCACGAAGATCAATTATGAACCGGTATGGAATTGCATTGTCGCCTTTCTTATATACAGGCAAGATTGGACTGTTACACAAACTACCTGTAATCTCCTCGATCACCCCACGATGCACAAAATCGGAGACAATGCATTTCAAAGCACGCTCGCCCTCAACTGATATTTTATACTGCGGAATGCGTGGTAGTTTCACTCCATGTTTCAAAACTATTTTAACGGGCTCAATCTGTAATACCCCGACATCATTGTCGTCTACCGCCCATAAACATTCCGGGACAATGCTAAACTCAGGAGGTAAAGGACGAATCAGAAACTGAGAATTAGGAAGTTGCTGTGGTGAAACCGTCAGCCGTACTCCATCAGAAGAACAATGAATTACTGCATTCAATTTCTTTAACAAATTCAACCCCAGCAAATTCTCTCCACAGTTTGAAGTGAGAAGAAAAGGGCAATGGTCCGTAAAGGGACCCAAAGAAACAGACACCGGTGCAGAAACCGGACAGACAATTGGTATACCAGAAAACCCTACGGAAACATTTGTTTGCCCTGACAGTGGAATGTTTGGAACCCGAGAATGATCAATGGAGCACTTCTGCGCTCCAGTGTCTATCAAAAACTGGTGTTTCCTATTCCCTACTAATAATTCAACGAAGGGGCCTTTCTGATTGACGGGAATAGGTGAAGGTTCCAAACCCTGCTCGGGCAATCCTAATGAAATAGAGCCTCGTCAGAAGGAAGCTCTTCAGAAAGGTAGGCAGCAGAAGGGTGATCAAATATGTTCCTCGAGTCCACACTCGAGGTCTGATTTTCCCGTGAAAAAGGTTGCTGAGGATCTTGTAAAAACTGACCTCTATCAGGGCCCCCTGCTCCAGGGCGGCCCCTAGGTCGTCTACCCATACTCCCAAACGCACTGTTTGACCTTTGGCGAAGGACGGGGCACTGTGCTCGCCAATGACCTTCCTGGCGGCAATAAGCACATTGATTAATATTCACAGGACCCAAAGGAGCATTTCCTTTTGGGAGATACTGACCTCTGGTCTGTGTCGTGCCTCCTCTGGGGTTTCTAACAATTTGCTGTAATAATACTATGGTTTTCAAATCTCCTTTCCTCTTTTCAATTTTTTGCTTCTCATTATTAACACGGTTCTCATAATACTGAGCCATGTGCAAAACCTCAGATTGAGATTTTGCCTGGCAAGCGCTCTCAGAGGACATAATCTGTGACTGGATGTCAGGCAACAATCCACGTACAAATTTGTCCACAAACAACCTTTTCCCAGACTCTGTACCTAAATCCTGTCCACTGAAGTCAGAAAATACCTGCTCGAATCTGTTAAAAAATTTGGTGGCGCCTTCAGTTTTCCCTTGAACACAGGCCGTAAGCTTGTCCCAAATAATTCTTTTCTCTGGAATTATAGTTTTTAATTTTGCGACAATTCTATCAGGCAAAGTAAGTATTACCTGTGGTGGTTTCTCACCAGCTGGTCTTTCCCCATCAATCCTAATCATATTAGCCCACGTATCTCCCAACCCTGGCACATCGTCTACTGTCCGAACCTGTTTCCATGCATCTACTGGTAGGAGTACAGGAAATAACAAGTCAATATCACTCAAGGTGAACACAGAGGACTACAAGACGGACTCTATTTCTTTGTAAAACTCTGTCGGGTTTTTCCTGATATCGGGAACTGATTGTCTAATAGTGTTCACTTCCTGTCGTGAAAACGGGACGTGAACGAATTGTGATACATAATGTGCAGTGATATCCACAGCGGGGGCACCAGTCCCAGCGTTGGCGGGGATCTCAACTTTTGGGACAAAGGTCGCAGGAACCTCTCTCATAGTCAACTGAGATATAGGTACCTCCGGCCGCTTACTAAGCAACAGAGCCAGGTCGAGCGCTAAGGCAGCTGAAGAAGTGTCGGGCGAAAAAGCCCTTTTACAGATCCCCAATAATTCTATGGGGCAACTAACCTTCTTTCTTACACATTCTTCTTGCAGGTACTGTACCATTACCTGAATTACCTTTCTTTGCATTTCTACTGTATACTGACTATACGTGTCATATACTTCATCTGGCGGAATCGATGAATCCGAGATCCATCGAATCGCATCTTTGGTACAAATTCGTATTTCCTCAGGTGCCGATCTACGACACGGAAGGAACCGTTTCTGTACATATATTCTATCGTCTTCGTCGTCCTCATCTCGTGACTTTTCAAAGTCTTTCCTAAACTCAAACAATTTTTCAACATGCCCATATACTTTCTGCTCTGTGTCCCTCGAAAGTGCCAAAGCATTCAGATCTCTCACTCCTTGTGGAAGATCCGAATTTTGTAATCTACCCCACATCACACATAAATGAGTCCCCAAACCTTCGATAAAAACATTTTTCTCGGGAAAACTATTCAAATTAGATAATGTGGAAAAAACATTAACTTGATCACCTTTCTCCATACAATGCTTAGCCCATGCAAACAATTCCTGTTTCTTATCTGCAGAAACAGTATTACGAGTGACGATCTTTGATCCTGCACCTGGATCAAATTCAGTCAATACGGGGCCACTCGGGAGCAGAGGTGTAGGTAAATTTAATAAAGGTGCAACTTTCGGTGCAGAAGGAAGGGGCGGTGCGATAGGTGGAGGAACAACAACTATGGGACTAGGAACAATAGGTTGTACAGGGGGAACAGGAATAACGGCAGGAACAACAGCAGGAATGGCATATTGCCCAAAATAGGAACATACGGAGGTGGCGCTGAGGCATCAGGCATGCGTTCGTTTAACAATTTCTCAATAAATTCTTCGGAAACATGGAAATCTCTAGAGGGGTACATTTTCTGGATTCCAAGTGAAAAAGCCCTATCCATATTTTTAACTGATTCTGAATGTTTTTCTTTATCATATAACAACGCTTTTTCGGCGTTTGTTTTATGACGGCGTGCATGTTTGTCCCTACTTTTAAGCTGCTGTAACGCTTCTTTTTTCCAATTCTGTAAAACATCAAAGGCTGCAGGTCTAGCCTTCTTTTTTAGCAAAATTGATTCTAGGTATTCAATAGGGGGGATCTCAAAACTACCGTTGATTGGCCACTGAAATTCGGAGGCATGTCTGGTCTGTCTGTGCCAAATATCATTAAATACTATACTAACAATGCCATACTTACAGTACATAGTACATGCCGGCGACCCCTCCTGTGGTGCCGGGCGACTAAATTCCAAAGATTGTCGATCGCTGCGGAACAGAGCCCTAAAGCAGCTAGACAATTTCCCAGGCATTTCACAAAAAATTGGTGTTACCTGGTCAATAATTGTGTCTGCAGATACAATACGCCAAATTCAAATTGTCAGCGTTAAATTAAGAGCCGGGTCACGACTGCACCTGACCAAACCTAAGGAGGACCGTACGGTTTATCAAAGGACTTACCTCACGAATTTTACCTTGTGTTTGGTGGTTTCGACAAATCTGCCCGCCTCAAAAATGGACCCTTGTCAAGATGCCGTGTCAGACCACACGACTATCGTCCAAGGATCGGATCGTGCAGCGCTGCCGAGGTATCGCGTCTCGTCCGGTCGGGCCCGCAGAATCACACCGTCCGATCCCGGTTCGATAGTCTGCGTCAACCTTCAATGATCCGGCATCAATCTTGAGTGTCCCTATTCGGGCGCCAACTGTGAAAACAAAGAAATTGATATGAGGCTGGGAAGCCCAAAGGAAACACACCAACACAGGTTACAAAGGACATACAAAGTGCTTTATTTAAAAGCTACAACAGTTACCAAAAAGTCAATTGACAAACGGATAGCTATTCGGCTCTCAGAGTAACGTAACAAACTTCAACGAAGGTTCGATGCATTAATAGAGAGACCGTACATTGGAATACTTGGACTTTTTATACTCTTTATCCAGCCCTGGCCAACCCCCTCGTGGGTAAACCATTCTTAGGACCAGGCCTAGGGTTCCTTGCCAGGTCAATCCTATAATTTATGCATTTTGATCAGTTTCGCTGATATAGTTTTACATTTACACATAGGTCAGGGATAGGACAAGGTCTCAGTTCGCGACCCCGACAAGTGGCCTGCAGGCATATTACTTATTCATGTGTGCGGAGGTCACAACAGCCAGAATCTCACTCAGAATGTCATTCGGCCTCCATTTTGATGTTCAGGGTGACTTCCACATTACAAGAGAACCTAAAATGGCGGCTAAATCCAAGATGGCGACTTACACAATTTTTCGTTAAGGTCAAGACCTTGCCGCGGAGTCTTTTTACATGATATTTTAGACAACTTGGCGTAGGCCAAAACACATTCAAATACTGCGATAGGAGGCATAATATCTTTTCAATTCCAACAACACAGGTGCAACAACACATCGTTCCCCTGGCAAAAACTTTGTGAAGATCTCACAGATAACGTTAAGAAAAAAATCACCAACATGTAACGGATCATACAAAGTAGACCATCCCACCCGAACGCCCATCTTAACCAACCCTCAGCACACAAACCAGGCTGAACCACTTTACCCAAATAATTCCCCACATTACTGGAGGCCTTGATAAAGCATCTTTCGATCCGCTGTTCGCAGTCTCCCTTAAAATTATTATCTTAAAGGTGGTATTACTATTGCCATTTGCATCAGCACACAGATTGGGGGCGCTGGAGGCTTTGTAATGTAATTCTCCATACTTTGAATTTTAGGCTTCTGGTTGTTCCTCAAGTTTCCTCCTGCTTTTTGCTCTCACATTGAATCAGTGTTCCATGCATCACAGGAACTACTTTTTCATTGCCTATTTGAGTCTGATGGTTCTTCCCTACACCCACTGGATGCGAGACAGGTGGTAAAGATATTTCTGGAAAGGTCCCCTACTTTTCACTCATGTGATTCCTTACTGGTGTTGTTCGGCCTAGGGGATAAAGGGCTACACCTTCAGTGGCCACTATTACTTGATGGGTCAGTGAGGGTGTTACTATGGTGCATGATCTTGAAGGGGTTACTTTTCTCCTGGTGCCTCATGGCAGGTCCACTGGAGGGGAGGTACTTCTTTGCTTGAGTTCAAGGGTGTGTCCCTGTAGGAGATCTATCAGGCAGCTATTTGGGTGTCTCCCTCAACCTTTGCCCATCTTTACAATATGTCACTTAGAGAAGAATCTGAAGGTTCATTTTGTACAGCTTTTCTAAGTTATGCTGAATCATTATTAGATGTCTTTTACTTAATTGTGATAAAAGGTGTGATTTCTTTGCAGTTCACCGGGTGTTGAAGTGGTCTACCGTCAGTCTTCTTCTTGTTACATCCTCATTAGTACTGAAATGGGACGAGAATGACGGGACCAGGAGGTAGTGCCTCAATACTTACCAGTACTCTGTATTACTCCAAGTCCAACTCTTCCTTGACCCAGTCACCTACTCCACACACTCCGAGGCATCCTGAATGAACTAAAATCAAAGTTGCTATGTTCAGGAAATGCCTGTGGCTGACAGGTACTATATGGCATAAAGTTAGCCAAATAACGCATTCGCTTGCAAAGGGTTTGCCAAGTGCCAGCAGCCCTCTCATTAGTATGGCACTTGGTAAGGGAGGACTTGGAATTATGAAGTATACTGGTAAGTAACAGAGACAAAGAGGCCATTCTGCTACATACATAAATGTCCCTACCCCACTTTCTCTCACACTGGAGTGAATAATCTTGTGTACTGTACTGTACATTTCTAATCTCATTTTGCTGATAGCCCCTTTTGCATTCATGTTCTTTTGTGTATGGCCTGTAAAAGGTATGCCTAGAGAGAAAGATGTATTATACTGCCAGGCTGCGCCCATTCATCTTCCTGTGTTATACAGTCATCTGGTTCTACCCTGCACTTGGAAACCGTTCACGTGTATTTGTCTCTCTATCAATTGCAGGATGAAGCATAGTGAGCAAACCCATCAGTGAATAATTGACGACCAAAGAATCAATAGATTGATGTCAAATTATATATTTATTAGCATGACAGATAGGACCAAATGAGACATTCAGTGGGGCCATAATTGCTACAGTGTCACAACCCTGGCCTGCATAATTACCCACCCAGGGTGATTACCTTTAACAAATGATTCATTGCCGCTGATCTTTTCATGAGGTCAAAGGAAAGAGGTTCCCACACTGTTTATACAGTTACACTGCTACATGCAAATTTGTGTGCATTTGAATCTGATCCCCCCATAAGCGCAGCCACTTGCTCTGAGCGGGAAAGCCTCAAACCTAGATATGTTGTGTATAAAATGTGTATCAGCAACGCTGCCACCCTTCAGCTTCCTGTACAGGAAAATGGCACAACCGTTCATTGATGATTGCTTTGCATGCCAGAAATCTTTCCTAAAGAAGCAATGGCTAACTTGTCCGTTTTAGCTAAGAAGGGTCCACTGGAATACCTAAACTGGATACATGTAACAAGTACCTTATGAACTGTCCCTGCCCCAAAAGATCACCTGAAAGGTGTACGTTTGCGCTATATACTATTGTAAACTAATTTAATTATGCATCCTTCAGTTTACTATGTTCATCTCTAAATGTCAGTGGGAATAGCAGAAAACATAACTTTTCTCTTTCAAAAAGTGTTGTATATTGTAACAGTACACATTATTTAAATCATGTACAATTTGCTTGGTTGTCTTGCTTGTCAGAGCACATTAATTCCTCACAAAACCTGAATGCACAATAACATTGCAATGTATACGTCAAAACGGCCATATCCATGCAATAGCCGTAGTCAACTGGAAGTATACAGCTCATGAAAGTTTGCCGTGCTATTTATTTATAAAGCGTTGAAGCCCGCAGGAATCAGGGCACACCACCATAGACACAAGTGAGACAGACACAAAGCAGACGAGACACCAAGAGCTCAAGCAAGATTAAGAGCAGGAAGGGATTTATTCAAAGAGGAAAGTTTTCAGTTTATGACAAAAGTTGAGATCGTTTTCCTCAAGTCACAGATTAGAAGGAAGGTAGTTCCATATATTAGCTGCCACAACTGGAAAGGATTTACCTTGGCCATTGGTTCGATTGAAACATACAGATCATATTAACAACATCTCGGAGGAGCGCATAGATCTAATAGGGACATAGGGAAGAATCATGGATTTAAGGTAAGCAGGGGAGGCGCCATAGAGACAGTTATATACCAATATCACCAGTGGTGATATATCTTGGCAAAGCGCATGCGACATGATCAAGGGCAGAGGAGTAGTAGCCGCACGGCCTATTCTTCCCTCCGTGTTCCTGTGTTAACACAGCCAAAGCACATCCATCACATTCATTCACAAACAACACAAAGGCCTTGTCATAATTTGGAGTACCCAGAACCGGTGCAGAGCATAACGCGGTTTTGAGAAGCTCAAATGATCGTTGATGTTCCGATTTCCATGGCAGTGGCAGAGAAATGCCCTTCTTCGTCAAAGCCAACATCGGTTTTATCACTAGCGAAAAGTCCGGGATCCACAACCTACAGTAAGAAGCCATACCTATTAAGGCTCTGACTTCCTTCTGTGTATTTGGAACAGACATGCCATAAATGTGTTTTATTCTTTCAGGTGTCAATCTTCTCCCCTCCTTTGACAGGAGGTAGCCTAAATAGGCAACCTCCTGACAACAATATTGACATTTCTTAAGCGAAGCTTTATGACCATTTTTAGCTAAATGAACAAGCAACAGTACAGTGCCTTCTTTACAAGCACTCTCAGAGTCTGCAGTCAAAAGCAAATCATCAACATATTGAAGCAGCGTACAAGTAGGTGGCAATTCAAGGGTGTCGAGCTGCTCTTTCAAAGCTCTACTATAAATGCTAGGACTTTCAATATACCCTTGAGGTGCCCTGGTAAAGGTAAATGAGCGTCCCCCCAAGGTGAACGCAAACAGATATCTACTTTCCTTATGTATAGGAATGCTAAAGAAAGCATTTTTTAAATCCACAACGCTGAAGTGCGTAGCCGTAGCAGGGATCATTGTCAATATCATCGTCACATCAGGCACAATTGGAAATTGTGGGGCGACGACTCTGTTAATAGCACGAAGATCAATTATGAACCGGTATGGAATTGCATTGTCGCCTTTCTTATATACAGTCAAGATTGGACTGTTACACAAACTACCTGTAATCACCTCGATCACCCCACGATGCACAAAATCGGAGACAATGCATTTCAAAGCACGCTCGCCCTCAACTGATATTTTATACTGCGGAATGCGTGGTAGTTTCACTCCATGTTTCAAAACTATTTTAACGGGCTCAATCTGTAATACCCCGACATCATTGTCGTCTACCGCCCATAAACATTCCGAACCAATGCTAAACTCAGGAGGTAAAGGTCGAATCAGAAACTGAGAATTAGGAAGTTGCTGTGGTTAAACCGTCAGCCGTACTCCATCAGAAGAACAATGAATTACTGCATTCAATTTCTTTAACAAATTCAACCCCAGCAAATTCTCTCCACAGTTTGAAGTGAGAAGAAAAGGGCAATGGTCCGTAAAGGGACCCAAAGAAACAGACACCGGTGCAGAAACCGGACAGACAATTGGTATACCAGAAAACCCTACGGAAACATTTGTTTGCCCTGACAGTGGAATGTTTGGAACCCGAGAATGATCAATGGAGCACTTCTGCGCTCCAGTGTCTATCAAAAACTGGTGTTTCCTATTCCCTACTAATAATTCAACCAAGGGGCCTTTCTGATTGACGGGAATAGGTGAAGGTTCCAAACCCTGCTCGGGCAATCCTAATGAAATAGAGCCTCGTCAGAAGGAAGCTCTTCAGAAAGGTAGGCAGCAGAAGGGTGATCAAATATGTTCCTCGAGTCCACACTCGAGGTCTGATTTTCCCGTGAAAAAGGTTGCTGAGGATCTTGTAAAAACTGACCTCTATCAGGGCCCCCTGCTCCAGGGCGGCCCCTAGGTCGTCTACCCATACTCCCAAACGCACTGTTTGACCTTTGGCGAAGGACGGGGCACTGTGCTCGCCAATGACCTTCCTGGCGGCAATAAGCACATTGATTAATATTCACAGGACCCAAAGGAGCATTTCCTTTTGGGAGATACTGACCTCTGGTCTGTGTCGTGCCTCCTCTGGGGTTTCTAACAATTTGCTGTAATAATACTTTGGTTTTCAAATCTCCTTTCCTCTTTTCAATTTTTTGCTTCTCATTATTAACACGGTTCTCATAATACTGAGCCATGTGCAAAACCTCAGATTGAGATTTTGCCTGCCAAGCGCTCTCAGAGGACATAATCTGTGACTGGATGTCAGGCAACAATCCACGTACAAATTTGTCCACAAACAACCTTTTCCCAGACTCTGTACCTAAATCCTGTCCACTGAAAATACCTGCTCGAATCTGTTAAAAAATTTGGTGGCGCCTTCAGTTTTCCCTTGAACACAGGCCGTAAGCTTGTCCCAAATAATTCTTTTCTCTGGAATTATAGTTTTTAATTTTGCGACAATTCTATCAGGCAAAGTAAGTATTACCTGTGGTGGTTTCTCACCAGCTGGTCTTTCCCCATCAATCCTAATCATATTAGCCCACGTATCTCCCAACCCTGGCACATCGTCTACTGTCCGAACCTGTTTCCATGCATCTACTGGTAGGAGTACAGGAAATAACAAGTCAATATCACTCAAGGTGAACACAGAGGACTACAAGACGGACTCTATTTCTTTGTAAAACTCCGTCGGGTTTTTCCTGATATCGGGAACTGATTGTCTAATAGTGTTCACTTCCTGTCGTGAAAACGGGACGTGAACGAATTGTGATACATAATGTGCAGTGATATCCACAGCGGGGGCACCAGTCCCAGCGTTGGCGGGGATCTCAACTTTTGGGACAAAGGTCGGAGGAACCTCTCTCATAGGCAACTGAGATATAGGTACCTCCGGCCGCTTACTAAGCAACAGAGCCAGGTCGAGCGCTAAGGCAGCTGAAGAAGTGTCGGGCGAAAAAGCCCTTTTACAGATCCCCAATAATTCTATGGGGCAACTAACCTTCTTTCTTACACATTCTTCTTGCAGGTACTGTACCATTACCTGAATTACCTTTCTTTGCATTTCTACTGTATACTGACTATACGTGTCATATACTTCATCTGGCGGAATCGATGAATCCGAGATCCATCGAATCGCATCTTTGGTACAAATTCGTATTTCCTCAGGTGCCGATCTACGACACGGAAGGAACCGTTTCTGTACATATATTCTATCGTCTTCGTCGTCCTCATCTCGTGACTTTTCAAAGTCTTTCCTAAACTCAAACAATTTTTCAACATGCCCATATACTTTCTGCTCTGTGTCCCTCGAAAGTGCCAAAGCATTCAGATCTCTCACTCCTTGTGGAAGATCCGAATTTTGTAATCTACCCCACATCACACATAAATGAGTCCCCAAACCTTCGATAAAAACATTTGTCTCGGGAAAACTATTCAAATTAGATAATGTGGAAAAAACATTAACTTGATCACCTTTCTCCATACAATGCTTAGCCCATGCAAACAATTCCTGTTTCTTATCTGCAGAAACAGTATTACGAGTGACGATCTTTGATCCTGCACCTGGATCAAATTCAGTCAATACGGGGCCACTCGGGAGCAGAGGTGTAGGTAAATTTAATAAAGGTGCAACTATCGGTGCAGAAGGAAGGGGCGGTGCGATAGGTGGAGGAACAACAACTATGGGACTAGGAACAATAGGTTGTACTGGGGGAACAGGAATAACGGCAGGAACAACAGCAGGAATGGCATATTGCCCAAAATAGGAACATACGGAGGTGGCGCTGAGGCATCAGGCATGCGTTCGTTTAACAATTTCTCAATAAATTCTTCGGAAACATGGAAATCTCTAGAGGGGTACATTTTCTGGATTCCAAGTGAAAAAGCCCTATCCATATTTTTAACTGATTCTGAATGTTTTTCTTTATCATATAACAACGCTTTTTCGGCGTTTGTTTTATGACGGCGTGCATGTTTGTCCCTACTTTTAAGCTGCTGTAACGCTTCTTTTTTCCAATTCTGTAAAACATCAAAGGCTGCAGGTCTAGCCTTCTTTTTTAGCAAAATTGATTCTAGGTATTCAATACGGGGGATCTCAAAACTACCGTTGATTGGCCACTGAAATTCGGAGGCATGTCTGGTCTGTCTGTGCCAAATATCATTAAATACTATACTACCAATGCCATACTTACAGTACATAGTACATGCCGGCGACCCCTCCTGTGGTGCCGGGCGACTAAATTCCAAAGATTGTCGATCGCTGCGGAACAGAGCCCTAAAGCAGCTAGACAATTTCCCAGGCATTTCACAAAAAATTGGTGTTACCTGGTCAATAATTGTGTCTGCAGATACAATACGCCAAATTCAAATTGTCAGGGTTAAATTAAGAGCCGGGTCACGACTGCACCTGACCAAACCTAAGGAGGACCGTACGGTTTATCAAAGGACTTACCTAACGAATTTTACCTTGTGTTTGGTGGTTTCGACAAATCTGCCCGCCTCAAAAATGGACCCTTGTCAAGATGCCGTGTCAGACCACACGACTATCGTCCAAGGATCGGATCGTGCAGCGCTGCCGAGGTATCGCGTCTCGTCCGGTCAGGCCCGCAGAATCACACTGTCCGATCCCGGTTCGATAGTCTGCGTCAACCTTCAATGATCCGGCATCAATCTTGAGGGTCCCTATTCGGGCGCCAACTGTGAAAACAAAGAAATTGATATGAGGCTGGGAAGCCCAAAGGAAACACACCAACACAGGTTACAAAGGACATACAAAGTGCTTTATTTAAAAGCTACAACAGTTACCAAAAAGTCAATTGACAAACGGATAGCTATTCGGCTCTCAGAGTAACGTAACAAACTTCAACGAAGGTTCGATGCATTAGTAGAGAGACCGTACATTGGAATACTTGGACTTTTTATACTCTTTATCCAGCCCTGGCCAACCCCCTCGTGGGTAAACCATTCTTAGGACCAGGCCTAGGGTTCCTTGCCAGGTCAATCCTATAATTTATGCATTTTGATCAGTTTCGCTGATATAGTTTTACATTTACACATAGGTCAGGGATAGGACAAGGTCTCAGTTCGCGACCCCGACAAGTGGCCTGCAGGCATATTACTTATTCATGTGTGCGGAGGTCACAACAGCCAGAATCTCACTCAGAATGTCATTCGGCCTCCATTTTGATGTTCAGGTTGACTTCCACATTACAAGAGAACCTAAAATGGCGGCTAAATCCAAGATGGCGACTTACACAATTTTTCGTTAAGGTCAAGACCTTGCCGCGGAGTCTTTTTACATGATATTTTAGACAACTTGGCGTAGGCCAAAACACATTCAAATACTGCGATAGGAGGCATAATATCTTTTCAATTCCAACAACACAGGTGCAACAACACATCGTTCCCCTGGCAAAAACTTTGTGAAGATCTCACAGATAACGTTAAGAAAAAAATCACCAACATGTAACGGATCATACAAAGTAGACCATCCCACCCGAACGCCCATCTTAACCAACCCTCAGCACACAAACCAGGCTGAACCACTTTACCCAAATAATTCCCCACATTACTGGAGGCCTTGATGAAGCATCTTTCGATCCGCTGATCGCAGTCTCCCTTAAAATTATTATCTTAAAGGTGGTATTACTATTGCCATTTGCATCAGCACACAGATTGGGGGCGCTGGAGGCTTTGTAATGTAATTCTCCATACTTTGAATTTTAGGCTTCTGGTTGTTCCTCAAGTTTCCTCCTGCTTTTTGCTCTCACATTGAATCAGTGTTCCATGCATCACAGGAACTACTTTTTCATTGCCTATTTGAGTCTGATGGTTCTTCCCTACACCCACTGGATGCGAGACAGGTGGTAAAGATATTTCTGGAAAGGTCCCCTACTTTTCACTCATGTGATTCCTTACTGGTGTTGTTCGGCCTAGGGGATAAAGGGCTACACCTTCAGTGGCCACTATTACTTGATGGGTCAGTGAGGGTGTTACTATGGTGCATGATCTTGAAGGGGTTACTTTTCTCCTGGTGCCTCATGGCAGGTCCACTGGAGGGGAGGTACTTCTTTGCTTGAGTTCAAGGGTGTGTCCCTGTAGGAGATCTATCAGGCAGCTATTTGGGTGTCTCCCTCAACCTTTGCCCATCTTTACAATATGTCACTTAGAGAAGAATCTGAAGGTTCATTTTGTACAGCTATTCTAAGTTGTGCTGAATCATTGGTTAGATGTCTTTTACTTAATTGTGATAAAAGGTGTGATTTCTTTGCAGTTCACCGGGTGTTGAAGTGGTCTACCGTCAGTCTTCTTCTTGTTACATCCTCATTAGTACTGAAATGGGACCAGAATGACGGGACCAGGAGGTAGTGCCTCAATACTTACCAGTACTCTGTATTACTCCAAGTCCAACTCTTCCTTGACCCAGTCACCTACTCCACGCACTCCGAGGCATCCTGAATGAACTAAAATCAAAGTTGCTATGTTCAGGAAATGCCTGTGACTGACAGGTACTATATGGCATAAAGTTAGCCAAATAACGCATTGGCTTGCAAAGGGTTTGCCAAGTGCCAGCAGCCCTCTCATTAGTATGGCACTTGGTAAGGGAGGACTTGGAATAATGAAGTATACTGGTAAGTAACAGAGACAAAGAGGCCATTCTGCTACATAGATAAATGTCCCTACCCCACTTTCTCTCACACTGGAGTGAATAATCTTGTGTACTGTACTGTACATTTCTAATCTCATTTTGCTGATAGCACCTTTTGCATTCATGTTCTTTTGTGTATGGCCTGTAAAAGGTATGCCTAGAGAGAAAGATGTATTATACTGCCAGGCTGCACCCATTCATCTTCCTGTGTTATACAGTCATCTGGTTCTACCCTGCACTTGGAAACCGTTCACGTGTATTTGTCTCTCCATCAATTGCAGGATGAAGCATAGTGAGCAAACCCATCAGTGAATAATTGAGGACCAAAGAATCAATAGATTGATGTCAAATTATATATTTATTAGCATGACAGATAGGACCAAATGAGACATTCAGTGGGGCCATAATTGCTACAGTGTCACAACCCTGGCCTGCATAATTACCCACCCAGGGTGATTACCTTTAACAAATGATTCATTGCCGCTGATCTTTTCATGAGGTCAAAGGAAAGAGGTTCCCACACTGTTTATACAGTTACACTGCTACATGCAAATTTGTGTGCATTTGAATCTGATCCCCCCATAAGCGCAGCCACTTGCTCTGAGCGGGAAAGCCTCAAACCTAGATATGTTGTGTATAAAATGTGTATCAGCAACGCTGCCACCCTTCAGCTTCCTGTACAGGAAAATGGCACAACCGTTCATTGATGATTGCTTTGCATGCCAGAAATCTTTCCTAAAGAAGCAATGGCTAACTTGTCCGTTTTAGCTAAGAAGGGTCCACTGGAATGCCTAAACTGGATACATGTAACAAGAACCTTATGAACTGTCCCTGCCCCAAAAGATCACCTGAAAGGTGTACGTTTGCGCTATATACTATTGTAAACTAATTTAATTATGCATCCTTCAGTTTACTATGTTCATCTCTAAATGTCAGTGGGAATAGCAGAAAACATAACTTTTCTCTTTCAAAAAGTGTTGTATATTGTAACAGTACACATTATTTAAATCATGTACAATTTGCTTGGTTGTCTTGCTTGTCAGAGCACATTAATTCCTCACAAAACCTGAATGCACAATAACATTGCAATGTATACGTCAAAACGGCCATATCCATGCAATAGCCGTAGTCAACTGGAAGTATACAGCTCATGAAAGTTTGCCGTGCTATTTATTTATAAAGCGTTGAAGCCCGCAGGAATCAGGGCACACCACCATAGACACAAGTGAGACAGACACAAAGCAGACGAGACACCAAGAGCTCAAGCAAGATTAAGAGCAGGAAGGGATTTATTCAAAGAGGAAAGTTTTCAGTTTATGACAAAAGTTGAGATCGTTTTCCTCAAGTCACAGATTAGAAGGAAGGTAGTTCCATATATTAGCTGCCACAACTGGAAAGGATTTACCTTGGCCATTGGTTCGATTGAAACATACAGATCATATTAACCACATCTCGGAGGAGCGCATAGATCTAATAGGGACATAGGGAAGAATCATGGATTTAAGGTAAGCAGGGGAGGCGCCATAGAGACAGTTATATACCAATATCACCAGTGGCGTTCTTGCCTACTCTTAGATATGTGGTCCCGCTTTGATTTGCTTTTGATAATTTTAACTGTGTTGTTCTTGGAAATTTGAAGTTTAGACAGGCTTTCTTATTAGCTTCAATCAAAAGTTATGTAGAATAATCTAGTATAGACAAGATTATGGCCCGTTCAATAGATCTGCAGTTTTTCTCAGATAGGAAGGGCCAATTCTTCCTCAGAAGTTGGAGATAATAGGAGCAGTTTTCAGACACTGAGGATGATCTATTTTTACGCAATAGCAGAATACTGACATATATTGTGGCCAAAGGCATCTTGAACATTTTTGACAAATGTCACTGGGCTCTGTCGGTTGCCTGGCATCTATTGGATTTTTGTTCATGTCTCACCACCTAAAGCAATTATAAACAGTGTGGCTTTTTACCCACATTTTCACAGAAAATAGTCTGCAAAATGCATAATGTTAACAGATTATTTAACACAAATCTCATGGGACAGGCCACAAAATGTCCCAGTTGGTCTACTGATGCTCCCTGGCTCTGCATAGTCATTTGTGGACATTCCTGGGAACAGCGTAGGTCCCTCCAATCAATGAATGCAACAGCTGCCACTGCGGCTGAGCTCCCCAAATGCATTTGCAATGTCTTTCACCCTTTCTGACTAGCCACACACTACTTAAAATAAACCAAACTGTGCATATTATAAGAAAGGCATGGTATCAACAGTAAGACAGACACAAGTGACCACAGTTCAAGGGTGTTTATTGAACTTAAACAATGGTGTGATAAACGCCTATCTAATCCTAAATCTATATATGGGAGCAAGCTAAGACCATCACATAATAATAATAATAATGCAGTCCTAGTGGAGTCTCGTCAAAGTAAAAGGGCCTATACTAAAACTATTGTCAATCCTTACCTCTGAATACAAATAATGTGGGGTAGTGTTCATGAAAAAGAAAGAAGTGTTCACAAAATGATATGTCAGGATGTTCAGGCCTTTGTCCTCCCTTCCGCACATTTTCAGCACGGGGCAAGGCGGTTCACTCAAGCAAAGCACACAATCTGGCTTCTTCAGCATGAGGATACAGTTCCATTACCAGCATCAGAGCTTTCTGTGCCCAGGTTTCTTTGCTTATCAAAGTCTCTTGATTCAGAGGGCCTTATGTACCAAAACAACACACACATTTCCTTTCCTCTTATAAGTATTGAATCAGCCGGGCTCATATCCCTTTTATATCACGATCGTTACCGTGGATGCCCCACTTCTGAGCTCATATCCCCCGTTTTACAATGCTCAGAGAATATTCTTTCTCGAGTGACTCACAGTTTACCCCGGATTCCCCTCAGCCATGCTCAGATCTTTCCTCTTACACAATTATTCTCCCTCAGCCAGGTTCGGACCAATTTCATCTTACATTAAACTATTGAAGACTTTCAAATGTGCACAGGGTTTAGCTTGACCCGTTGTAGGACAACTTCGATCTCAAAATTACCTTTTCACAGTTGCCAACCAGTTGTATACCTAACAGAGACCTTTGAAGGAGCACACAGGTGGCACCGGACTACTCTGTCTAGGCAACAGTATCATTCTTGGCCTCCAAAGTTCAGTCACCCCTCTGCCTTTCAAATATATTTGTGTTGCTCATCACATACGTTTCACACACAGTTCTCTTTAGATTTCTTCATACAATGTTGCCCCTTGCAACCTTGGTTCTAACGCAGGTTGTTCTGGAGTCATGTGCAACATGTCTACATTAAACATGTGTATCACATAGCTGTCATGCAACAAAATGCAGGGTATGTAGTCAGAAGAAATACAGCATCCACACACTATGGCCAACAAGCAATGTGAGCATGGCATATGCAGACTGGCCAACAAATCCCCTGCCCTGGGCCATACTGCCAGTGTACACATTGCCAATCAACAGGGTCATTAAGGCCCATGTTAGAGGCTATGTTACCGCACACTGTTGACTAATACCTGTGAAGTGGGCATGGACATGGGTCTCTGTGACGTGCAGTTACATTACATGACAACAGGCAGCCATACATATGCACATACAAGGCTGAACCCATCACATGCCACATCAGTTTTGTTTTGGTACAGGGACTGTAGAAAAAGAGAGCATGGTATAAATTATGGAAACAACAAATAATCCCTGGTGATGTATGACTGTAAAAGGACAACCTGGGCAATGTCCGTGAAGTGGAGAGAGTAAGTTAATGGAGTTGTAGGACCACGGTACAGTGACCCACAAGACGGAGAAGGGTGTGGGCACATGGGGTGTGGGCTGAGTGTGGGTGGGTAACAGGGAGCAGGAGTCATAACAATTTGCGTCTGGAGTCATTGCCATTGGGGCAGCAGGGATGTGTACAGTCTGAACATATGCACACTCACTCAGGGCATGCTATAAGGCATGTTGTGTGTCAGCTTGGATGGTCTATGTGGCATGGCAGCAAATACGTGTGAAAAGAGATTCAATAATCTGCATGGCATGCAGTGTAACTAGGATTTGGGACACATGCACATGCCTCGCAGAGCACGGTCCCCCACATGAAGGATGCAGCAAACAACTGTGCACGTAATGCTATCATGTTGCAGATGTTGGGGGGATGCTTGTGGGGGATGAGTAGTGTCAAATGGGCATCTTCCACTTATGTAAACCACATGGTTTGTATTCACTATTGTGCCTACTGGACAGGAGTCAGTCCGCTGCATCACATGGTTCACCCAGGGTAGTCATTCAAATGCAGCCAAATGTGCACCACAATGAAACCTCTTGCTGATGCATTTCTTCACGTCCTCCGGATGTAAAATGTTGGTCACTCACCGGATGTGTCCTCATGATTTTCCAGGCCTCCCATGCCTTGCACCTGCTCCAGTAGTATGAATTGGCTAATGGCCTCTTCATGCTGGGTCAAATCCTCCTCCTCTGGTTATCCTCCTCCAGTTGTTAGAGCAGAGGCCCATTTGGTGCCCAGTTTGGACTTGGTGCGATGGTTGAGGTCATTCCAGCACTTCACTACCTGTGCAGTAGTGCGCTTCTCAAACCCTAAGGCGTTGATCTCATCCGTGATATGCTGCCAATGCCCCATACGCTGAGAAGTTGTATGGGTGCTCCCCGGATGCTGGCACATGTCATGGTGGTGACTGGCCACTTCTTCTTCCTCAACGTGCCAGTGATTGTGCAGTGTCAAGGGGTTGAGCCTGTTCCTGCTGTGCAGGCTTAGTCTTCTTGCCATGGGTGCCATGAGGTGTTGGTGCCACCCCTGTGTGGCTGGGACCACTTTGTGATCCAGATACCAGACCACAAGTGGCCTGGGGCATGACCTGACCCCTTGGGGCTTTGGCAGCTGCTTCCACAGCACATCCCTAACCCCAGCCCTGTGTGCCCCTTTCCCTCTTGGGGCCTTTCCACTCATGTTCCAGGTGTAACAGAAATATGGAAGGCACACCAAGTAATTGTCCTGGGCAATATGAGTGAGGGGTTAGTCTATGAGATGGAAGGCATATTTCTGTGGTTCAGCAAGGCTTAACTGTACCCCAGGTGTGGATGGTGCGGTACGCGTAATGCACAGGCACCCCTGATATAATGAAAAAATGTGTATGCGATACCAGGATAGCTTCTGAAATAAGAAAAAAGCAGCACATGAAACACAGTGGCACCCAGCAACACAATAAATGTGTACACGAACCCCAGAAAGCTACCATAAAGGTAAGAATAGTGGTACGCGATACACAGTGGCACCCAGAGTTGGAATAAACGCATACACGACTCACCGTTAGCCTCGCAAAAATCAAAAGTAGATGCGTGTATGCTTGGTGGCAAATCCACCACCAAAATAAAAGTGCTTATGGTCCCTGAAGGGAACGGAATGTGTGGCAGCCCAAAATATGCAGTACTCCACTTATCCATCTCCTCCCCTTTGCATGCACATTTATAGTTGCTTTTACACATACTTATGTATCCCCAAATATGATGTGCGCAACCCCTGTGTGCAGCACATGTCGAAGAAATTACGCGCTTTGAGCCTTTCCTCTGATTTCACATGTCCACGCTTTTCTCAGGTTTTATGTGCAAAGTCCCTTCACTCTCTTTCCAGCTGCCTTCATTGCGAGACATGGAAGAGCCACGCTCCTGCCTCCATGCCATTTCTCTGCCTCCTCCAGCCCTGTGCTGCCTCCGACTTTGCCATCTGCTGCTGCCTGTACAGTGTGTGTGCCTGCTGCCCACCTGCACTGCGTTTGGAGTGCCTGCTGTCCAGCCATTGCCTATGCTCCTGTATCCGGCCCTGTGACCACTTCAGCTGCTTCGCTGAACTTACGCAGTGCCACTCCAACACCACCACTCCACAGCCCAGCTCCAGACCCACATTGCCCAACGACCCTGCAACAGCAGTTGCCATGTCAGCACAACCATCCTCAGGCTAGAGTGGCAACCCCATGGCAGCGAGGCAGAGGGCTGTCAACTTCATCACCAGGGAAGTTGACATCCTGGTGGAGAGGGCCCTGGAGCATTATGATTCCCTCTTCAACCCTGTGATGCAACGCAGCAAGGAAGGACATCAGCAGATCTGGGACAGGATCACAGATGCCATCAACGTGGAGGGGCTGGCAGACTGTACCTTCAAGAGAGTGCACAAGTGCTGGGAGGATCTGAAGTCTAGGACCCGGCCTGGATGTAGAGCAAGGCCCTGCTCTACATCCAGGCCGGGGCGTCCATGGAGGGGCACCGTGTGCGCAGGTGCCGTATGTTGTCTAACAACATGCAGGTCCTGGAGAGGTTCTGCCCGGCACTGCTTTCCCAGGTCTGGGAATTCCGCCAACGTCTTGAGTCGACTGGTGAGTAGCCATGTGGTGCACTGCTCTAAAGTGCATGTGTGTTGTGCATGTACCAGTATGTTGGCAGTAACCCCCTTAGGCTTGCAGCAAGTATGATTCTGATACGGATGGCTGCATGCATGCCCCAGACATTGCTCTCCATGTGTGCATTCAGACATCTTTATATTTTAAATGTGCTCTTACTTGCATTGTGTGTTGTAGTGCTGGCTTGCAGACCGTGCGCATGCAATGTTACTTCTGTGTGAAATGTGCTAGGATAGCAAGTGTGCCAGGTGAGGTTTTGTTGCCCATGTCATGACCATGCATGATGCCTATGTGCCCAAAATGGGAATGTGTCACTGTGCATCACTCACGCCTGGATGCAACATGTGCATTTGGATGCATGTCTTCGTCATATTGAGGCATTGCAGTTCACTGGACTCTGAGGTGATTGATCATGGCATTGCATTGGCCCTCTGAGTTGATGTGTGTGCATGACATGTGCATGTGTTTATTGCTTTGGCATGCTCACATGTGCATGCGCAATTGATGCATGTGTGTACAGCATACACAATAGTTTGGTTGTGTAATTTGATGTGATTGTGCAGAGTGATGGCCATGCAGGTATCTGCATGGATGCGGATTGCATGTCCATGTGTGTGGGTGTGGGGGTTGATGGTTGTTCCATTGACAAGTCATGTTCCTGTGAATGTTGGTGATGCCACACCAGCATTGTTGCAGTACACTGATGTTGTTGTTCTGTGTCTCCTTTTCCACAGTTGCATCTGATGAAGAAGGTAGAAGCAGTGCTGTGGAGCATGGATGCAACAATGCCTCCACCAGGCAGATGCGCAGGCCACATTCACGCCCCCACGACAGCTCATCTTCAGGGAGAGATGTGGCTGTGGCAGCGCAGGTGACATCGGGCATGGGTGATGGCGGTAAGTCCAAGAAGGTGAAGGTGTGAGTGGACTCCTGAGCAGCGGTGGGGCCAGTTGATGCCACACAGGGGCCATCCATGGCAGAATGTGTTCTGAAGTCATTGAGGTTGATGGAGGGGGAGGGGGCCTCTGCAGCGCTTCCCCTGGGGTCAGGTGGGGGTGTTGAGGTGGGCATGCTTGGTGCATTCCTGTCCAGAAGAATGAGGCTGTGCAGGCCACCATGGAGGTGCCTGTGCAAAATCCGGTCCTTGGGACACCGAATTCAGCAGTGTGCACCTGCCAGGATACCCCCACCCAGGCACACCCCCCCTTCATAGCTGGTGTGTTCAACCGGACCAACATCCCCTTGCCATTGGGTGTGTCCATCAGGGATTATGTGCTGCCCCTGCTGGTCTGGTTGACAAGGCGTACAGGTGTCATTTGTGATGATGGGCAGGCTACTAATTGTCTGCTTGTCCAGCATCACAGTGAGCTATACCACCTTGTCTCCTGGCTTGCAGCATGCCTGTTCTGTGGTGTACTCCATGGGATGTTCACTGCTGCATACATCTCCTCGTCTTCCTCCTCTGTGCACCAGTCTTCCTCCAGGGTGCCTTTTGGCCAAGATACCAGCAGGGCCTTCTGTGCACCAGTCCACCCACAATACCCTGTCTGGTGGAGCTCACATCCCTGCCCATGTTGGGAGTCCAAGGAACAGCAGCTTAGGTGGTCACTGTGCCTACCCAGGCACCGACAGGGTCATAGGCAACTGAGGGACAGCAGGCACCTATGAGCAGTGCAGGTGCCATACGCCCCCGGGGATCGTCATCAGCTCAGAGGGCATACCAATGCAGCAGGCATCGGGCACTGTGGCAGCAGGTGGCAATGAGGAGGATGCTATATATTGGAGGGCAGACCACCAAAAGGAGGCATGTGGGAAGTGTAAGGCTGGAGGCACAAGTGGACATGAGGCACAGAATGTCTTCCGTGTTCAGCATTATGAAGGGCAGATCATAGCAGAGAGGCAGCGGGCACGGCAAGCAGAAGTTTTGATGGTCAGGGCTGGGATTGCGCTTCATCAGGCAATGAGGGGAGCTGCCATCCTGGAGGCCACTTTCAGGAAACTGCGAGTGATAGATACACAGGTGCTGGACAAACTGCAAGCCCTCCAGGCAACAAGGGTGGCTCCTACTGGTGGCTCCCCTGTTGGTGTCTGCAGGTGTCCGCAGCGGACGCCAGGTGCCAGCCACCTCCTTTCTGACTTCCTGCTCACCCCTCCCTCCACTCACTGCGGCTACTCCTCTGTAGTTCTACCTGCATTAACCACCTGTCTTAGTACCACATTGTGATACCTAGGCCTTTTCTCCCTCTTTTAGGATTTTCAAACTTAGGTGGTTTTTCCACTGGTTTCAAATTTGCTTGTAGCTGCACCACTATACTGCATTGTTTCAATTTGCTTGTAGCTGTCCACTAAATTGCAATGTGATACCTAGGCCTTTTCTCCCTCTTTTAGGATTTTCAAACTTAGGTGGTTTTTCCACTGGTTTTAAATTTGCTTGCAGCTGCACCACTATCCTGCATTGTTTCAATTTGCTTGTAGCTGTCCACTAAATTGCATTGTGATACCTAGGCCTTTTCTCCCTCTTTTAGGATTTTCAAATTTAGGAGGTTTTTTTCCACTGGTTTTAAATTTGCTTGTAGCTGCACCACTATACTGCATTGTTTCAATTTGCTTGTAGCTGTCCACTAAATTGCATTGTGATACCTAGGCCTTTTCCACTGGTTTTAAATTTGCTTGCAGCTGCACCACTATACTGCATTGTTTCAATTTGCTTGTAGCTGTCCACTAAATTGCATTGTGATACCTAGGCCTTTTCTCCCTCTTTTAGGATTTTGGAACTTAGGTGTTTTTTTTTCCCACTGGTTTTAAATTTGCTTGTAGCTCCGTCTTGTCCCCCTCCCCCTCTGACCTCCCTCCTACCCTATGGTGCTCTCTGTCTCCCCTATCTTTTCAAACTGTTTCTCTATTGACTATCCTGCTCTCCTCACTAGGTCTGGTAGGAAAAAGTTTAAAAAGGACATCCTGGTCTCCAACCCAGGCCTCCCTATCGCTGACACCTACATCAGTGCCTCCTCCAAGGAAACTCTCACTGACATCCTCTTTGTCGTTCCTTCACCTGATCTATGGACCCCCCATATGGTCTCTGTGCTCTCTCCTTTCTCCTCCTCTCCCATTAATGGTGGCACCCGTTGGGACGCCCTCCTGGCCTCCTTCCTATCCTCTAAGGTCATCATTAATGTCTACTCTAATGGGACCGTCTTGGTCCAAGGTCCTCAGGCCAACCTTCATCTCTTTGATAGACGCTTTCCATGCCTTTTCAACTTCCTTTCTTCTCCTGCTGTCCCCTCACCCCTTTGCTCGGCTACCTTGCCTTCCTCCTCCCTCTCTGCCCCCTCTCGGGTGCTCTCTACACTTCCGCAGGGCGTACCTCTGAGCTGTACCCCTCCCCGGAAGTCTTTCAAGGGGGACAACCTTCTCCACATTGCCACTCTGAACTCCCGCTCGGCTGTCAAACATTCCACTGACATCTGCCGCCTTCTTGAAGAACTTGACCTAGATGTCCTCAGCCTCACTGAGACATGGTTTACAGCCAGCTCTGTCACCAGCTTTGACACACTCCTACCTGATCGCTACAAGATCCTCTCTGCGCCCAGGCCCAACCGCTCTGGTGGTGGCGTAGCCCTTATCTTCCCTGAGTGGATTCCTGCCTCTGTCATTCCTATGCAGGCCTACTCCTCTTTTGAATGCCTCATCTGCAGGCTCTCTCTCTCGCCAAGCCATTCCCTTACTGTGGCTACTATCTATTGGCCACCTGGTCAGATCTCTACTTTCCTCTCTGAGTGGGCTGACCTCTCCTCCTCACTCCTGGCCTCAACCACTCAACTACTCCTTCTTGGAGACTACAACATACACCTGGATGCTTCCTGTCCCCCCTCTGAACTCTTTCGTGACCTCTGCGACTCTCTCTCACTCACCATTCTCCCCTCTGGCCCGACTCATTCTGCAGGGCACACTCTCGATGTTCTGGTCTCTTCAGACCTTCCCCTCTCTGTCCCTCTCTCCACGCCTCTCTCCTGGAGTGATCACTTTCTCCTCTCCTCCCACCTCACCTTCCCCACTCCTCCGGCAAAGCCACCTTCATCACTGCCACCCTCCTTCTCGGTCATCCGACCCATGAAGCGCATGGCAGTTGAGGCTTTCACCGCCACCTTCTCACCTCCCCCCCCTTCAGCTGACTCCCACCCTGACACAGCCCTCTCCACTCTCCACTCTCCACTCTGCTATATCTGATACTCTTGATATCCTTGCCCCTGTCATGAGAATCCGCGTGAAGCCCAAAGCCAAATGTAACTCCTGGTATGACTCGGATCTCGTCACCCTAAAACGCAAGTCTATGAGATGGAAGGCATATTTCTGTGGTTCAGCAAGGCTTAACTGTACCCCAGGTGTGGATGGTGCGGTACGCGTAATGCACAGGCACCCCTGATATAATGAAAAAATGTGTATGCGATACCAGGATAGCTTCTGAAATAAGAAAAAAGCAGCACATGAAACACAGTGGCACCCAGCAACACAATAAATGTGTACACGAACCCCAGAAAGCTACCATAAAGGTAAGAATAGTGGTACGCGATACACAGTGGCACCCAGAGTTGGAATAAACGCATACACGACTCACCGTTAGCCTCGCAAAAATCAAAAGTAGATGCGTGTATGCTTGGTGGCAAATCCACCACCAAAATAAAAGTGCTTATGGTCCCTGAAGGGAACGGAATGTGTGGCAGCCCAAAATATGCAGTACTCCACTTATCCATCTCCTCCCCTTTGCATGCACATTTATAGTTGCTTTTACACATACTTATGTATCCCCAAATATGATGTGCGCAACCCCTGTGTGCAGCACATGTCGAAGAAATTACGCGCTTTGAGCCTTTCCTCTGATTTCACATGTCCACGCTTTTCTCAGGTTTTATGTGCAAAGTCCCTTCACTCTCTTTCCAGCTGCCTTCATTGCGAGACATGGAAGAGCCACGCTCCTGCCTCCATGCCATTTCTCTGCCTCCTCCAGCCCTGTGCTGCCTCCGACTTTGCCATCTGCTGCTGCCTGTACAGTGTGTGTGCCTGCTGCCCACCTGCACTGCGTTTGGAGTGCCTGCTGTCCAGCCATTGCCTATGCTCCTGTATCCGGCCCTGTGACCACTTCAGCTGCTTCGCTGAACTTACGCAGTGCCACTCCAACACCACCACTCCACAGCCCAGCTCCAGACCCACATTGCCCAACGACCCTGCAACAGCAGTTGCCATGTCAGCACAACCATCCTCAGGCTAGAGTGGCAACCCCATGGCAGCGAGGCAGAGGGCTGTCAACTTCATCACCAGGGAAGTTGACATCCTGGTGGAGAGGGCCCTGGAGCATTATGATTCCCTCTTCAACCCTGTGATGCAACGCAGCAAGGAAGGACATCAGCAGATCTGGGACAGGATCACAGATGCCATCAACGTGGAGGGGCTGGCAGACTGTACCTTCAAGAGAGTGCACAAGTGCTGGGAGGATCTGAAGTCTAGGACCCGGCCTGGATGTAGAGCAAGGCCCTGCTCTACATCCAGGCCGGGGCGTCCATGGAGGGGCACCGTGTGCGCAGGTGCCGTATGTTGTCTAACAACATGCAGGTCCTGGAGAGGTTCTGCCCGGCACTGCTTTCCCAGGTCTGGGAATTCCGCCAACGTCTTGAGTCGACTGGTGAGTAGCCATGTGGTGCACTGCTCTAAAGTGCATGTGTGTTGTGCATGTACCAGTATGTTGGCAGTAACCCCCTTAGGCTTGCAGCAAGTATGATTCTGATACGGATGGCTGCATGCATGCCCCAGACATTGCTCTCCATGTGTGCATTCAGACATCTTTATATTTTAAATGTGCTCTTACTTGCATTGTGTGTTGTAGTGCTGGCTTGCAGACCGTGCGCATGCAATGTTACTTCTGTGTGAAATGTGCTAGGATAGCAAGTGTGCCAGGTGAGGTTTTGTTGCCCATGTCATGACCATGCATGATGCCTATGTGCCCAAAATGGGAATGTGTCACTGTGCATCACTCACGCCTGGATGCAACATGTGCATTTGGATGCATGTCTTCGTCATATTGAGGCATTGCAGTTCACTGGACTCTGAGGTGATTGATCATGGCATTGCATTGGCCCTCTGAGTTGATGTGTGTGCATGACATGTGCATGTGTTTATTGCTTTGGCATGCTCACATGTGCATGCGCAATTGATGCATGTGTGTACAGCATACACAATAGTTTGGTTGTGTAATTTGATGTGATTGTGCAGAGTGATGGCCATGCAGGTATCTGCATGGATGCGGATTGCATGTCCATGTGTGTGGGTGTGGGGGTTGATGGTTGTTCCATTGACAAGTCATGTTCCTGTGAATGTTGGTGATGCCACACCAGCATTGTTGCAGTACACTGATGTTGTTGTTCTGTGTCTCCTTTTCCACAGTTGCATCTGATGAAGAAGGTAGAAGCAGTGCTGTGGAGCATGGATGCAACAATGCCTCCACCAGGCAGATGCGCAGGCCACATTCACGCCCCCACGACAGCTCATCTTCAGGGAGAGATGTGGCTGTGGCAGCGCAGGTGACATCGGGCATGGGTGATGGCGGTAAGTCCAAGAAGGTGAAGGTGTGAGTGGACTCCTGAGCAGCGGTGGGGCCAGTTGATGCCACACAGGGGCCATCCATGGCAGAATGTGTTCTGAAGTCATTGAGGTTGATGGAGGGGGAGGGGGCCTCTGCAGCGCTTCCCCTGGGGTCAGGTGGGGGTGTTGAGGTGGGCATGCTTGGTGCATTCCTGTCCAGAAGAATGAGGCTGTGCAGGCCACCATGGAGGTGCCTGTGCAAAATCCGGTCCTTGGGACACCGAATTCAGCAGTGTGCACCTGCCAGGATACCCCCACCCAGGCACACCCCCCCTTCATAGCTGGTGTGTTCAACCGGACCAACATCCCCTTGCCATTGGGTGTGTCCATCAGGGATTATGTGCTGCCCCTGCTGGTCTGGTTGACAAGGCGTACAGGTGTCATTTGTGATGATGGGCAGGCTACTAATTGTCTGCTTGCCCAGCATCACAGTGAGCTATACCACCTTGTCTCCTGGCTTGCAGCATGCCTGTTCTGTGGTGTACTCCATGGGATGTTCACTGCTGCATACATCTCCTCGTCTTCCTCCTCTGTGCACCAGTCTTCCTCCAGGGTGCCTTTTGGCCAAGATACCAGCAGGGCCTTCTGTGCACCAGTCCACCCACAATACCCTGTCTGGTGGAGCTCACATCCCTGCCCATGTTGGGAGTCCAAGGAACAGCAGCTTAGGTGGTCACTGTGCCTACCCAGGCACCGACAGGGTCATAGGCAACTGAGGGACAGCAGGCACCTATGAGCAGTGCAGGTGCCATACGCCCCCGGGGATCGTCATCAGCTCAGAGGGCATACCAATGCAGCAGGCATCGGGCACTGTGGCAGCAGGTGGCAATGAGGAGGATGCTATATATTGGAGGGCAGACCACCAAAAGGAGGCATGTGGGAAGTGTAAGGCTGGAGGCACAAGTGGACATGAGGCACAGAATGTCTTCCGTGTTCAGCATTATGAAGGGCAGATCATAGCAGAGAGGCAGCGGGCACGGCAAGCAGAAGTTTTGATGGTCAGGGCTGGGATTGCGCTTCATCAGGCAATGAGGGGAGCTGCCATCCTGGAGGCCACTTTCAGGAAACTGCGAGTGATAGATACACAGGTGCTGGACAAACTGCAAGCCCTCCAGGCAACAAGGGTGGCTCCTACTGGTGGCTCCCCTGTTGGTGTCTGCAGGTGTCCGCAGCGGACGCCAGGTGCCAGCCACCTCCTTTCTGACTTCCTGCTCACCCCTCCCTCCACTCACTGCGGCTACTCCTCTGTAGTTCTACCTGCATTAACCACCTGTCTTAGTACCACATTGTGATACCTAGGCCTTTTCTCCCTCTTTTAGGATTTTCAAACTTAGGTGGTTTTTCCACTGGTTTCAAATTTGCTTGTAGCTGCACCACTATACTGCATTGTTTCAATTTGCTTGTAGCTGTCCACTAAATTGCAATGTGATACCTAGGCCTTTTCTCCCTCTTTTAGGATTTTCAAACTTAGGTGGTTTTTCCACTGGTTTTAAATTTGCTTGCAGCTGCACCACTATCCTGCATTGTTTCAATTTGCTTGTAGCTGTCCACTAAATTGCATTGTGATACCTAGGCCTTTTCTCCCTCTTTTAGGATTTTCAAATTTAGGAGGTTTTTTTCCACTGGTTTTAAATTTGCTTGTAGCTGCACCACTATACTGCATTGTTTCAATTTGCTTGTAGCTGTCCACTAAATTGCATTGTGATACCTAGGCCTTTTCCACTGGTTTTAAATTTGCTTGCAGCTGCACCACTATACTGCATTGTTTCAATTTGCTTGTAGCTGTCCACTAAATTGCATTGTGATACCTAGGCCTTTTCTCCCTCTTTTAGGATTTTGGAACTTAGGTGTTTTTTTTTCCCACTGGTTTTAAATTTGCTTGTAGCTCCGTCTTGTCCCCCTCCCCCTCTGACCTCCCTCCTACCCTATGGTGCTCTCTGTCTCCCCTATCTTTTCAAACTGTTTCTCTATTGACTATCCTGCTCTCCTCACTAGGTCTGGTAGGAAAAAGTTTAAAAAGGACATCCTGGTCTCCAACCCAGGCCTCCCTATCGCTGACACCTACATCAGTGCCTCCTCCAAGGAAACTCTCACTGACATCCTCTTTGTCGTTCCTTCACCTGATCTATGGACCCCCCATATGGTCTCTGTGCTCTCTCCTTTCTCCTCCTCTCCCATTAATGGTGGCACCCGTTGGGACGCCCTCCTGGCCTCCTTCCTATCCTCTAAGGTCATCATTAATGTCTACTCTAATGGGACCGTCTTGGTCCAAGGTCCTCAGGCCAACCTTCATCTCTTTGATAGACGCTTTCCATGCCTTTTCAACTTCCTTTCTTCTCCTGCTGTCCCCTCACCCCTTTGCTCGGCTACCTTGCCTTCTTCCTCCCTCTCTGCCCCCTCTCGGGCGCTCTCTACACTTCCGCAGGGCGTACCTCTGAGCTGTACCCCTCCCCGGAAGTCTTTCAAGGGGGACAACCTTCTCCACATTGCCACTCTGAACTCCCGCTCGGCTGTCAAACATTCCACTGACATCTGCCGCCTTCTTGAAGAACTTGACCTAGATGTCCTCAGCCTCACTGAGACATGGTTTACAGCCAGCTCTGTCACCAGCTTTGACACACTCCTACCTGATCGCTACAAGATCCTCTCTGCGCCCAGGCCCAACCGCTCTGGTGGTGGCGTAGCCCTTATCTTCCCTGAGTGGATTCCTGCCTCTGTCATTCCTATGCAGGCCTACTCCTCTTTTGAATGCCTCATCTGCAGGCTCTCTCTCTCGCCAAGCCATTCCCTTACTGTGGCTACTATCTATTGGCCACCTGGTCAGATCTCTACTTTCCTCTCTGAGTGGGCTGACCTCTCCTCCTCACTCCTGGCCTCAACCACTCAACTACTCCTTCTTGGAGACTACAACATACACCTGGATGCTTCCTGTCCCCCCTCTGAACTCTTTCGTGACCTCTGCGACTCTCTCTCACTCACCATTCTCCCCTCTGGCCCGACTCATTCTGCAGGGCACACTCTCGATGTTCTGGTCTCTTCAGACCTTCCCCTCTCTGTCCCTCTCTCCACGCCTCTCTCCTGGAGTGATCACTTTCTCCTCTCCTCCCACCTCACCTTCCCCACTCCTCCGGCAAAGCCACCTTCATCACTGCCACCCTCCTTCTCGGTCATCCGACCCATGAAGCGCATGGCAGTTGAGGCTTTCACCGCCACCTTCTCACCTCCCCCCCCTTCAGCTGACTCCCACCCTGACACAGCCCTCTCCACTCTCCACTCTCCACTCTGCTATATCTGATACTCTTGATATCCTTGCCCCTGTCATGAGAATCCGCGTGAAGCCCAAAGCCAAATGTAACTCCTGGTATGACTCGGATCTCGTCACCCTAAAACGCAAGTGCAGGGTGGCTGAGAGGAAATGGCGTGCTTCGTGTTCATCCTCTGACAAACTGGCCTGCCGCCTGCTCCAAAGGCAATACCGGCTCTCCGTTCTCACCAAGAAGTGAGCCTTTATCCAAGCCCGCATCTCTGCGGCATCTAACAATTTGGCTGAACGCTTTAAATTCTGCAATGAACTGGCCAACCCTGCTGCAGTCTCTACCTCACCTGTCCCTTCCAGGCCCTCTGCACGGCCTTTCAAAAAACTCAGGACATCCTGTCCTCTCTCTCCTCCTATCACCTCCCTCCCTCTATTCCCTGTTCTTCCTCTGGCCCTTCCGCAGCCACCGCTCCCACCTTCTCTGCCTTTCCCCTTTTTTCTGCTGATGAGGTTTCCATACAAGTCCGATCTATGAAAGTCTCATCAAAACAGGTTCACCCCTGTTCCTCCAAAACTATCAAGGACCACATTGACTCCCTGGCTCATGCCCTGGCCGACTTCTGCAATCACTCCTTCGCCTCTGGAGTCTTCCCCTCTACCCTTAAGCACTCCCTTGTGCACCCTCTTCTTAAGAAACCCTCTTCTGACCCCTCCTGCCCGGCTAACTATCGCCCAATCTCTATCACTCCCATCCTGGGCAAGCTCCTGGAGAAACTGGCCATCTCCCAGCTTAATCTCCATGCTGAATCTGTTGGTAGTCTTCATGACCATTAGTCTGGCTTCAGAGCTGCCAGAAGCACAGAAACTGCTCTCCTGAACATCCGTGAAGACTTGCTCTCCAACCTTGACTCCAACACTCCGTGTGTTCTCATTGTGCTCGATCTCTCTTCTGCCTTTGATACTGTGAACCATGCCTTCCTGCTCAACCGTCTCCATGATAACCTGGGTATCACTGGTCAGGCCCTGGCGTGGCTGACCTCTTTCCTCTCCAATCGACCCTCCCAGGTCCAACTGGGGTCCTTCCTCTCTGACATCTTTTTCTCTACCTGTGGTGTCCCCCGGGGATCTAACCTCTCTCCCTGGCTGTTCAACCAGTATCTGGAACTCCGTGCCTACCTCATCGCCGCTCTCTGCCCCAACTTTCAGTGCTATGCGGTGATACCCAGCTCATTTTCAGGCTACCCTCAGCCTCCTCCTCTCCTTCCCTCATCTCTGACTGTCTGTCTGCTATCCAGGAACGGTGTGCCGCCAATGACCTCTGCCTTAATGCCAGCAAGACTGAGGTTCTACTCATCGGTACACCCACTCCGTCCTTCCCTGCAGCTCTCTGGCCGGCCTCTCTTGGCCCTCTTCCTGCTCCTACCTGCAAGGCAAAAAACCTCGGGGTCATCTTCGACTCCACACTCTCATTCTCTCCCCACATTTCTGATGTCTCTAAGAAGTCACACTACCAGCTGCACCTCCTCAGAGGTATTCTTCCTTTCCTCTCCTTCCCCCAGAAGCTCACTGTCTCCAGAGCCCTGGTTCTCTCTAAGCTGGACTACTGTAACAGCCTCTATCTAAATCTTCCTGCCTCTACTCTCCGCCCACTGCAATTCATCCAGAACAGGACTGCAAGACTTGTCCTTGGCCTCATGCCCAGGGACCGTATCTCTCCAGGACTGAAATCTCTACACTGGCTCCCAGTGGCTGCGAGGATCATGTTCAAAACCCTCTGCATTATACACAAGGCCTTCTGGGGCCTGGGGCCAAAATACCTTCAACTCTCTCTTCCTAGATATCTTCCTTCTCAAGCTCTTCGCTCATCCGCCTCCAACTCCCTCAGGGTCAGCCGCTTCTCCAAGCAACGATTTGGGGGTAGATCTCTCTCCACGGCAGGGGCCTCCCTCTGGAACAGCCTTCCTGCCTCCCTGAAACTTGAGGAGAACCATCTCCGGTTCCGGAAGCACCTCAAAACCTTCCTCTTTGCTTCTGCTTTCTCTCCCCCTCTCCCCTGCTAAATTCCTGAATGAAATTGCACTGAATCTGCAACTGGGCCACCCTCACCGATCTCGGTCCCTGGCCCTGCCACTCTCCCACTGCACTGCCTCCCTGGCAACCCCTGCACTGTGGGACTGTCTCTGTATCCCTACAGCCCGCCTTCCCAGCACTTATTCTGCACTTACCTTGCACTTTCCACCAGCTGGCCCTTATTTATCTTGTTATTCACTACCCCTGTACCGCACTTTCCCCTCTTCCCTTTCCCCTTGCACTTTTCCCTTCCCCTCCACCCATGCACTTGCGCGATCTGAATGACACCAGGCCTAGTAGGATCGTTGTCTGTCTTCCCTTTTTATTCCTCCCTCCCTGCCTCGTCACGCCTTGAAACACTTGTGTATAGGCGCGTTACAAATACCATATCATATCATATCATAACGGAGGCCCTCCTGAGGGGTGGTGGGGTACATGGTGTCGGACCCAGCCCTGGTGGAAAGGCTGAGTGAGATCGGAGAGGAGGACTAGCCCGCTGCCTTTGTACATAGTTATTTAGGTTTAGGTTTCCTATTTTTATGTATTATTTTTTCAGACTTTTCAGATTTTTCTTCCCAGTTTTTCATGTATATAGTTATTTAGGCATAGGGTTTTTATTTCACTTCTTATTTTCCCCTGGACTGCTTTGACCTTCATTCCCCATTTTAATTTAACATATTTATATCCGATACATCTTTTATTTGTTACATTCCACGCTTGATGCAGTTCATTTGTGTGTCTACATCTTTGATAGTTCACCTTTCTGCAAATGCATCTCTCCATTGCAAGCCAAGTGTATTTGTGCCGTGCATGCATGTGTGTTGTTGTTGATGTGATAGTTGTGGTTGGAAGGATGCACATGTGCCTGACATGTGGGGGTGGGTCACTCAGACCACTGGCTCTGCACTGTCTGTTTTCATGTGCATTTAGCTGTGCAGCATCACTGTGCGTTTGTCATCAGTGTGGTTGGGGTGGAAGGAGGTGGGCTCACTGTTGAGGTGTTCCATGGTCAGGTTAATGGCACATTTGTTTCTCATTGCTGTGTTAAACTCATGTAATGCAGACATGCCCAGCAGCATGTGCAGTCACACACAGTCTTCTCTCATGTGTTGCTTCACATGGGACACTAGAATGCAGTAGTGAGCCATGTTTGCTCTTTCTGAGTGGCAGCACAATTCTTTGGTCTCTGTGACTCATGCACTCTCTGACCACCCTCCCATCACCCATGCATGGCCCTGTCATGTTATTGCTCCCTGACAGGTAATTAGCCATTCCTTCCACCCAGGTCACTGATGCTCAGGCGGTGACCCGCCTGCTCATTGTTTGTGGATATTTTAAATGTATTAGTAGGTTTACTTCTGTTGTGGGCACACATTCAGTTAGTGTGCGTTGATGCCTTGGCAATGTGCCATGGCCAACATGCACATGACACTTAACAAAGGATTCACTTATCTCATTTATTTATGTATTTATTTATTTATTTATTTATTTATTTATTTATTTATTTATGATGGATGTATAGCGCGCCAAGCCCAACGGCATCTGGACGCTTGCTTACCTAAAGGATACAATTTGTTACACATGTTATAGGCATACAGTGAAAATAGTTAAACAAGACTTTACATGTTCAGACAGACAAAAGACAATAGGCAATATGTATACATGTTTGAGGGTTGCATACAGTGAGTTACCATGTAGCTGGGGTAAGTACTTAGGGATTACAGAGTGAAACAGGTTCTGGTCGTGTGCCTTAATTGCACATGTTTTTAGTGAAGATGTGGGTTTTAAGTTGTTTTCAGAAAATCCAAAAGGATGCCTGGGCTCTTAATTGGACAGGTAGGGAGTTCCAGAGTTTGCTGGCCACTGTGGGAAAGCTACTGCCGCCTGCTTTTCTGACCTTGAATTTGGGGATGACAATGCAGTGCTTGTATGCTGCTCTAGTGGGCCTGGTGGAGGGTGGCTTGGAGATAGTGTCTCTCAAGTTGGTGGGGGCAACCCGGTGAAGACATTTGTGAGTCAGAGTGAGCGTTTTGAACAAGATTTGTTCTTGAATGGGTAGCCAGTGAAGTTTGTATCTGGTTTCGGAGATATATGCTGATCTGGGAATGTTGAGCGCTGCTCTGATGGCATTGTTTTGAAGGACCTGGAGTGTATGGATGTTGTAGGTTGAGGTTCCAGTGTATAGGACATTGCAGTAATCCATTTGGGTCAGCACAAGGGCTCTGGCCAGGGAGATACAGCTGTCGGGAGAGAGGAATGATCTGCAGGTGTTGATGAGTTTGCATGTGTATGATGTAGCTGATGTGGTGGCGTTCACTTGTTTAACTAGCTTGAGGGAGGAGTCTAAGTAGAAGCTCAATGTCTTAACCTGGTTGTAGACTGTGATGGTGTTGACATCGATATTAAACGATTTGAATGCAGTGCTAAGTCTGGCAAGCCTGAGTTGAGAGCCTACAATGAGAAGCTCAGTCTTCTTGTCATTAAGGCACAATCGTAATGTGCCATACAAGTTTGGATGGTCAAATAAATGGTGTTGAGTGTGGCGGTCTGGGCGGCGCTGTCTCCAGTGATGTATATGAGCACCTGGGTGTCGTCTGCGTAGTTGGTGTAGGTAACACCCAAGCCATCAAAGCAGTCAAACAGTGGCTTTGTAAAGATGTTATACAAAGTAGGTGACACGCATGAGCCTTGTGGTACTCCGCAGGTGACAAATGTGGGTGGTGCCTTAGCTTTGGGAGAGAAGTCTTTCATAGTTCTATCTGTGAGGAATGACTTTATCCATTGCGTGGCATTGGGAGACAAATGTGTGGCTGAGGTTAGGTGGGAGCATAGGATGTTGTGGTCCACAAGATCAAATGCAGCCGAGAGGTCCAGTAGGTGGAGCAAGGCGAGCTTCCCTTTATCTTTCAAGTCATCCCTCTGGACTTTTAAGTCAAGGAGTGCTGTTTCTGTCGCATGTCTGGGGCAGAAACCAGATTGCCTGAGTCCCAAAAAGTTGTTTTCTTCATGGTATTTCTGAATTTGAAGGTAGACAAAATTTTTAGTAGGAATGGGACGGTCATGATAGGACGGTAGTTTGTGGGGATGTTAGGATACAGGGATGTTTTTTTAATAGTGGTAATACCCATGCATTTTTTAGGTCTGTGGGGACGCAGTTGTTTTTGAAGAAGGTATTGATGAGGTTGGTGAGGTTATAAGATAGTGATCAGACCAAGGACAAGGTTCGTTAGATGTGATGGTTGATTTGCATTTGATGTCTGCGAGCCAATCAGTATGAAGGCTTTTGTCGTGTGTGAGATCATGGATCCCATGTGAAAGCCTGAGGGCTTACAAGGTATTAGCTATGGTTAGGGTGTTTTTGTCCAGTGAGTCACAGAATCCTAGATTGAAGTGACCCAGTAGCATGGTTTGGGATTTAGGCTTGGTGTTCGCAGACAGCATTTGGGTGACATAATTTTCGAATGATGGTATGGGCACTGGTGGTCTGTTTAAAAGATGGATGCTGAGAATAGCCGTCGCAGTCATTGACATTTTTACAGAGAGATGTTCCCCTGAGATAAAGGGAGTGGAGGGTGTCTCTCTCATGTTCAGGGAGGTTTTGGCAATGATGGCCGCACCTCCACTTTTGGCTGTGGGTCTGCCCCTTCTGAAAATAGAATAGCTGTCTGGGATGGCAATGGATAGGGCAGGGCCGGTGGCTGCATGTACCCATGATTCCATTATTGCTAGGAAGTCTAGTTTGTGGGACCTGATGATGTCTGCAATGTCGAGTGCATGTGCTGGTAGGGATCTGGCGTTAATGAGAGCACCAAGAATGTTGTATGTGGGTGCCAGTGAATGTGTATGGGGTGGGCTTATTAAGGTCTTGAAGGGTTTGTCAGCAGATGCTCCTGCCCTGGATGGATCTCTAGTGCTTCCTGTGGATCATGTTTGCGGTGGACATGATGGTGGTCCGCTATGTGATGCTGGCGGACCACGGATGTTCAGGTGAGCTGCAGATATGCATTGCAATGGTATTGTGGGAGACTGTCAGGGGTTTGCCTGGTGGGAGTGTCACAGTTGATGGGGCATGGGACCTAGCATCCAGACTGGAGGGGGCTGCCCAGGGGGTTGTCACAGGTGAGAGGGTGTGGGGGTGGTGTTCTCTCTGGAAGGGGCTGCCTGGGGGTTGTCACAGGTGAGGGGATCTGGGGGCTGGTGTCCAGACTAAAGGGGGCTGGGGGTGGTGTTTAGACTGGAAGGGGCTACATGGAGGGGGGTCACAGGTGAGGCGGGAGGGGCTGGTGTCCAGACTGGAGGGGCTGGATGGTGGTGTCCAGTCTGGAGGGGGCTGCCTGTGGGGGTTGTCACAGGTGAGGGGGCTGGGGGTGGTGTTCAGTCTGGAGGGGGCTGCCTGGGGGTGTCACAGGTGAGGGGGGCTGTGGGCTGGTGTCCAGATTGGAGGCGGATGGGTGGTGGTGTCCAGACAGGAGGGGGATGGGCAGTGGTGTACAGACAGGAGGGGACTGCCTGGGGAGGTGTCACAGGTGAGGAGGTGGTGTTCAGTCCTGTGGGGGGTGTCGTGGGTGATGGGGGCTGTGGGTGGTGTTCAGTCTGGAGGGGGCTGCCTGTGGGGGGTGTCACATGTGGGGGGAACTGGGGGCTGGTGCTCAGTCTGGAGGGGGCTGCCTGGGTGGGTGTCACAGGTGAGGGGGCTAGGAGGTGGTGTCCAGACTGGAGGGTGCAGCCTGGGCTTGCGAGGTGAGGGCAGTGTTTTTGCAGCGGTGCAGCTTGGGCTTGCGAGGTGAGACATGCGATTTTGCTGGGGTGCAGCCTGCGCTTGCGAGGGAGGGCCTGCAGTTTTAGCAGGGGTGCAGCCTGGGCTTTCGAGGTGAGGTGTGGGATTTTGCTGGGGTGCACCCTGAGTTTGCGGGAGAGGGCCCGCATTTTAGCCGGGGTGCAACGTGGGCTTGTGGGGTGAGGCCCGCGTTTTCGCAGGGATTCAGCTTGGGCTTTCGAGATGAGGAGCGCGATTTCACTAGGGTTCAGCCTGGCCTTGTGAGTGAGGGCCCATGTGTTCACAGGGGTGCAGCCTGGGCTTGCAAGGTGAGGCATGTAATTTTGCTGGGGTGAAGCCAGGGCTTGCGAGGGAGGGCCCACATTTTTGCTGGGGTGCAGTCTGGCCTTGCGAGGTGAGGTGCGCAATTTAGCTGGGGTGCAGCCTAGGCTTGAGGGGGAGGGTGCACCTTCGACAGGGGTACTGGATGGTGGTTCAGGGCTAGATGCAGTGGCTTGCGGTTGGTTTCGCCTTTAGCTTGTCTTTTGGAAGAGGTGTATTTGAGTCATTGAAATCCAGGCGATTCTGGGTATCATGATTTTTTTCATGATTTATTGCAGCACTTAGAGAGGGGGAGAATCCATTTCGCAGGGGGCGCGAAAGTATTCCTCGCCCAGGTGATTCTATTTCAGAATAAAGTCTACGGGGGAGATTTCATTCTGAAATAAAATCTCTGGGGGACAGTTTATACGGGGGAGGGTTTATTTCGTGACACCCGGCACACTCCCACTTGAGGACACCATCTACTCTGACTTTTGTGCATCTTCTTATAGACCCAAAAAGTCCATGTGCTTGGCATAGAACCGGCAACGGCCTTAGAGTCCACCCCAGTAAAACACTGTCATTTGCATGTGAAAAAATTGGAATTTCTTTGCTGGTAAATTCGGGCACATTGGCAACTGAACTACATAACATACTACACAGGTTTTAGAGCATAACCTGAAAAGAGTGGGGACACGGACATCCTGCCTTGTATGACACTCCTATTTATCTTAAAGGCTGATGTGACATTAGTTTCTCTGCTGTACCTCACTACATTGGAATTGCTCTGGCAGACTGCTACATCCTAGCTTGATCTACAATTGTGTATGAGTCATGTGTTACAGGTCACTGCTAGTTCCAAACATGCAGCATAAAACATTTCCCACTTTATAAACAGCACCGTTGAAATTATTAAAATTAAGGTTACGTTTAGTTTGCCTGTACCCTATGCACCAATCTGAGTGCTTGGGCAGGCAAGAACACTGTCTTACTCCCCCTTTGTTATTAACCTTTTTTGGAACTACAATGAGTCATAGCAGGCCCTCAGATGGCTGCAGCTGTTATTGTCAGGGACAAAAAACCCTTAGTGCAGGGTCATGCATTAGCCTAGCTTGTCTCTATGCAATCCAGCCTTCAGAGAGCTTAGTGGTGGCAAGGGCTGTCCTTGTACTCATCTGTTTGTCTGGTTTACAGAAATCTCTCTGCAGCTTGTTATCCTGCAGGTAAACATGGATTTCAGAAATTCACAGTAACTCAGAATGCTATTTGCTTATAACGCGCTGGAGCCCGCAAGGCGTAGAGGAACAAGAAGAAGAAACAATTACACAAGCAGGGACAGGTCAAAGGTGAAGGTGAGCAAAAATGTACTCAAACAGAACCTAAAGGTCATTAAGTTGCTGTCAGCACACAGTTCGTCGGGGAGTTTATTCGAGGTCAAAGCAGCCTGTGCTGGAAATGAACAGCCATTTCCTCTGGCCTGCTTTCTCCTTGGACTGGTCAAGCATATTGCGTCACTAGACCTAATGGTTCACACGGGATGTGGCCCCTTAATCGGATCTTTTAAATACCAGGAGGCTTGCCCATTAATACATTTGTCTGCAATTTTGTTGACATTAAAGCAGATTCTGGCCTCTACTGAGAACAAGGGCACATTCTTCCTGTGGACTGAGAAAGTTCTAGGAACATTCAAAGACAACCCCCACGGTCTTAACCTAAGCAGCTGAACTAATGAGGTTGTTGTCAGTGGTAAAGCCAGAGTACTGTCTGCCAAGTTTAGCACGTTCTTGGGATGAATAGAAGATCAAAAGATTGGTTTTGGCTGCATTCAAACACATCCCATTTGTCGCCATCCAATTATTTATTGAACTATAGATCAGGGAGTTCCTCTCAGTGTCTTTTTCCTACTTTATATGACAAGCTGAGTGACATTGGCGTAGTTGGTAAAACAGACTCCTAATGTAACCAATAGATCACACAGCGGGTGACAGCAAAAATAAACAAGGCCGAAGAGAGACATGCACCCTGCGACACACTGTATTTCAGCAGCTCTGGTTTAGAACACGCATCACCCCATACAATTTTAGACATTGTGTTGTGAAGAAAAGACTGAATCCATGTAACTACTTCACAGGAACAATTACCTATATTCTACAATCTGCCCAGAAGCTTCTCGTGGTATACAAGGTCAAAGGCTGCTGAAAGTTCTAACAACATCAGCAGCCCCGCCTTGCTTTTGTTCATGATTTTTAATAATTAATGTTTGCAAATCTACCAGAGCACATTCCGTGACATAGAAGGACCTGAAACCAGATGGCCTAGGATGAAAGACTTCTGAGTTTTCCAGATGTTCCTGCATTTTTTTTATTGTATTTAGTTAATTAATTAAATTTTACAATATTTTTCTTACAAAAAGAATGAAATTCACAAAATCATTTTTCGACATAAGTTGAAAACACACTTCACGGTTTCAAGAAAATACAAAAGTACAAAATGCAAGATACAAGGTACAAAAATACAAGATTTGCAAAGTTATAAGTTTACAGAATTGCAGAGAATTGCAGACACTAAATGATTAAAAAACAATTGAACACAATTATTACTTCATCTCAATTTACTTCACATCATCTTAAATATCGACTTGAGCTCGCTCGCTTGAATATTATAAGTTCAGGGCATTCAAAAAGTTGGCAGTTGCAATTCTGATTCTCACTAAACGAGCTGAGATGATTATTTTCCATCGTAAGTCTTTATTTACATCAGCCAAAAAAACATACAGATTTGCAAAGTGTGTCATTCCTAGAGAAACCAGCTGAGGACATTCAATGATAAAATGTCTCAATATTTCCCCCTCATTAGTAAACTGACAAAATCGACAAATATTGTTTGATTCTTGAATTATGCTTCTTTCGGCTAGAACTGCCCTCGTGGGCCATAAGTTAAAACTTAGGCGCATAATTGCTGATCTGACAGCCAAAGTAGGACTTCTTACTAAATAAGGCGACATAGTTCGAATTTTTTGTCTATCATACAGTTGCCATCAAAATGTTTATATGTCAAGCATCGCTCCCTTGTTTGAATCCAGTCTTTAGTAAAGATCTGCAATTTTACTTTAACCGGGTTACTAACAAGCAGTTCCATTGTTACATTTGCAGTAGCTAATATATGATATATGCTTTGCAACCATTTTTTGGCAAAACCATGTTCAGACTGGAACAAATAATATGACAATATCTTCAGGAGGGTTCTGGCATCATTATACAGGAGACATTTCCTAAATAAGGTACACATGCGCTAATGATATTGCGCTATTAAAGAGATGAGAGCCCAACTCATAACAGATCCACACCACTGGGACCGCTTGAGATAAGTGTAGTATTTGCCTCCTAAATGAGGCTTCTAATTTGTCAAAGAAGTAACCCTCAAGTGGTTCCATTGCTTCCATACCATAAAGCAACGCAGCGGTGCATTTCTGGGTATAATATGTCCAGGCCGGCAAGATGGAAAATTTGCCATACCTCCTCATTATGATTTTCGTTTGGGATATAGAGGTTTGCAATTTCTGTTGCAGTATTTGTAGATGACCGTAATTGCGTTAACTCATATCAATGGTAATGCCCAGATAAACATATTGACTTACAACATTGATTATGGTGTTCTGAATGGTCCAAATCTTTGTGTTGCGAGTTGTTATTTTCGGGGCGTACATGACAATTTTTGTTTTCCCAAGATTTATACTCAGCAAATTGATCTGTATATACTGAGTCAAAAGAGTTAATAGTATTTGCAAACCCATCGGACTCTTAGAGCAGAGACCTAAATCATCCGCGTATAACAATGCAGCTATAGGCATACCATTTAATTTTGGTGCGTCTGTCAATTGACCTGCAAATACCTCTTGTCATTTTTTTGTTGGAGTTAGGAGCTTTCTGTAAGGACCATGACCAGGTTAATGAAAGCAGATGATGGTCACTGTTAGTTTGTTCTACAATTTGGAATTGAGTGGCTAGACTGAATACATTTTCATCTACATAGATGTAGTCAATGATGTTGCTTGATTTGCCACGATGCCAGGTGTTCTTAGGGGGCACATCTTCTGGAAGAGATCCATTGGCCAGTTTGAAATTCCTATCTGCCATAAACCGAATCCACCTTTCAACTTGCTCTGGTCTACTTTGTTTTTGGCTAGATATGCAATTAAGATTAATATCCCCTAGAACAATAGTGGCCGAGATATCTGAAGCGGCCAGAATTAGATCTAGAAGTGATGTCAAAGTACAGTAAAATGCATCGTCTGTAAGGCCCGCCAGATTCCTATACATATTTATTAATGCAAGGGACGAGTACTGTAAATTGATCCTTACCAGCTGAAGGAAATCATTAGGAGCTGCCCAAGGTATGACAGTTAGCCCACTGGTTTTTTTGACTGCCACTAGCAATCCCGAAGTGGGTCTGCCCTTAGACGCCTTGGCTGCTGGTAACAATATGACCTCATGATTGTTCCAAAGAGGAGTATTCCTCAGCCATGTTTCTTGTAGGGCTATGATGTCATAGTCCTCTAAACGGTTTCCTTTCTCTAGCTGTAGGTGGTTGTGTCCGCGGGTGTTCCAGGAGGCGAGGCAGATGTTCTGTGGGCAAATGGCTGATTGTTATGCTCTATGATGTGTAGTGGACTCCGATGCAGCGGTTTGATAGATTTGAGGCACATGTTTAGGAGCCTGGACGGATTGTTGATCCACTTGCCCTTTTGCATGCAGATCTTGTGCAATTATGAATCCCAGCTTGAATATCTACATCTTTGCTTTCCACAGGGCATTCAGCACTATTCTCAATGTTAACCATAATCGTACAATCGAAAGATCCTCATTGTTCAAGAATTCAATTTGATCGATGTCTGTAGTTGATACATCTTCCCGCTCAGGAATGTCTCCAAATATATTCAGAACACTCGTTCTACACAAGTCAAATGTTGAATGCGGGGCAGCACAGCATTTCACGATCAATTAATATCTCCTTTCAGTTGTTTTACTTGCTCGTTCCTTTTTATTGACTTTATTGACTTTATTTGAACAGTTCAAGTTCTTGTCTTGAGGCTGTTGGCTCTTGATATCCATGATCTGTGCATTGCTCTCTTTTAGGCGAAAGGACTGTGGCCATTCTTCAAGACTATGTTGTATTTGTCCTAAGGCACTGTTGGTCAGCGATGCCATTGAGTTGTTCTGATGAGGTCCTTTGAGTCCACTACTGTGTTCCATCTTCTCAAAATAGTTATCTAAGCAAGATCTTATTGACATTTCAATGCGCGTCTGTTCTTGTAGCAAATGTCTTGAGGCTTGTGTTGGACTATTGTGAGTCGTATCTTCAGTTGGAACTGAGGTAAATCCAACCCTCTTCTCATGTACTATGAAACAGTCGGGTTGGGTACTTGTCTTGTGTGAAGCGATCTTGTTTCTGAGTGATTCTGGGTTTTTCATCTCGAGAGCTGGGTACTGGTTCTCAGAGCTTTGCGTTGTGGATGAAGCAGCACCTAAGCTAGCCTTATCCGGTTGCTGTGTTCTTGAATTTTCACTTCCTTTTTGTGCGTTTATGTATGCATCAACGGCTTCTCGATTGGATGCCCTTTGTTGATTGAGTTGTACTTCATTGGGCTTGAAAGATGGTTCTCCATGCATTGTTTTCATTTGGTTCATTTGATTCATTAACAGCAACTCAGTACTCGAATCACTGTAACTGAAGTTATTTTCCACGTTAGTATTAGCCACTGGTAACTGTTTTTTGCTCAACGGTACTTCAAACAAAGTAACTCCATGCGGCTCTTGCGGTGGCTGATAGCAGACACTGTTTTCTTTTATTTTCAAGATGTTTAGATATGCTTCAACTTCTTTTCTAATATCTTGTCTGCGTTGTTCATAATAAAAGTCATCATTTGGATCATTAATTCGTTTTTTCATTGTCATTGGGTCTTGCACAGTTTTTTGTTCTACCAGTGCTTTTGGGCGAACATCTTTAATTGCTATTGAATGGGTCTCACTCCCCAAACTGGCAGATTGCTGGTGTTGATTTAAGGCAATAAGCGGTCATTTAGAGGTCGATGCGTTAGTGTATGATTTCCGAGATGAGTGGTAGGAGCATTTTCACACACATTTTCACAATAGTCTTTGTCAGCATCCAATTATTTCTCTGCCACTCCAGTTATTTTGTTCTTTCGGGCTACTGACGATTGTTGTTTCTTTCTCCCGAATCTTGATTTCCGCATATTTTCTGTGAGCTTTTGTTTGGTCTGCTGCACTTTTTTATTTTTAGCAAACATTTCAAAATATCCTTCATCAGTCTGTGTTTGATTTAGATCTGGTATATTTTCCTGTGATTTTTGTTCTATGCTAATCCAAGAGTTGTTTTTTCTTGACTCATTTTCTGCATGAGGATCTGGAACAGGCTCTGAAGGTAACACGGGTAATATGATTTTTTCAATAAGCGGAACAGCTGTAAGAGTCTCACCCACGGGTCGCATGCTGGTTTCAGCTATTTTGAAAAGCGAGATGTTATGACCTCGTATTTCATTTTCCATTGCTTGTTTGTTTTTTAATGCTAGTTCTTCCGCAATCCACTTAGAAATGTCTTGTATCAGCTCTGTTTGCTTTGTCAATTTTGTCTCTAACGTTTCAAACAATTTAAAGAGACTTGCTATGGTCATATTTACCACTGACAGGGTAATTTCTAGCATAGTATGGGGCATTGGAGATGCTGCATAAGGCTCAGGTCGAGGGGCTGTATTCTTACGTGGGCTAGGGTGCACGAAGGATACAGCCGGAGACCCTGAAAATACAGAGCCATTTATGCTCGGTGTTGAGGCAGTGCAAGTCTTGGATTCATTTGAGAGATCATAGGCAACAGCATGCAATGAGATGTCAGGTATTACATGACTGGTATCAGGGCTCTCATCGACAATTCCATGTGTCGGGGTTTCAGCTGGGGGCAAACGAGGGGGTACCCAAGTGTTTCCCAACAATGTTTTGTCTGAAACTACTGGAACTTTTTCAGTCACAGCCTCGGAACTATGAGCGCCGGAAGCTTGCAACCTTGAATCAAGGTTACATGGAGGTACAGCTGTCTGTAAATTAATGTGACTTGGGGGCACATTTAGAGTTGGAGGAGGTAAAAAAGTGTCTGGGAAAAAAGTTTGAATATCACGTGAGGGAGTAAGGGAAGAGCAGCGAGTCACTGGTGTAAGCGTTATAACTGCATAGAGCCACCGCCCTTTACACTTCCCCCACCCCCTCCCCTTCTCTGGGGAACAAGTAGGTCAGCAGGCATGTCTGATTTTAGTGAATATAAGCGTTGCAACATAAATACAGCTGAATGTGCAGATACAGTTCAGCGTAAAGCAACATAGAGCCCAAATGAGCGGTTCACTCGTACTTGGTATTATATAAATAACAAACCCAAACACAAACCACTGCTTGTATGCAACACTTCCAGACACACTGAGCTTTAACAGCTCTGATTGTTAGGCATAGATAATTGTTTAGATAGAGAGCGGGCCGAACTCACAAGCTCACATTGCCGTGGCGAAGTGGCAAAGTGGTCCTTTCTGGTCCTTGCCTCGGTACGCGTGTGCTGGTGCGCGCACATTTCAGATTTATAGCTAACGCCAAAAAAGGGGGCGTGGTCAACAATTAAAGCCTAGAACAAGTAAAATATAAACAAATTAGTATCTCTCCTTAGGCTAGATACATATGTAATGGTGATGTAAGTCATTAAAGTCACGTAAGGCAGCAAAAATGTCCAAAGTAGAAAAACGCTGGAAGGAGCAGGAAAGAGACGTCTGTGGCAAAGTGGTCCTTTCTGGTCCTTGCCTTGGTGCGTGCGCGCTGGTGCGCGCATGTTTCAGATTTATAGCAAACGCCAAAAAAGGGGGCATGGTCAACAATTAAAGCATCTTTAAAGGCAGCAAAAACGTCCAAAGTAGAAAAACGCTGGAAGGAGCAGGAAAGAGACGTCTGTGGCAAAGTGGTCCTTTCCGGTCCTTGCCTCGGTGCGCGATGTTCCTGCAATTACAACGTAGGCAGTTTATCAATCATTTTCATCAAAAAGAGCACATTTGTGATGGGCCTAAAGTTGGTATAGACTTAATAATCGAGCCCCTGACACATTTTTTAATAGGTCAGGTACTTGATTTTCCCTTAAGGTCGTGTTAGTGAAACAGATCAGAAAAGGAAGGAAGAACTCACTATTTTCCAGAATAATTTTGGAAGGGAGGACCTCACCAGTACATTTGGTGGGTGTCATTTCTTTTAGGACTTCAACCAGGTTTGAAGGTAAAGATAGGTCTATCCGGCTGGCATACTTCCTCCGTAGTTACAGACAAGGCTTCCTGGTCAAAATTGACCAGGTTTTTCTTAATAGGAGTGTGGGCTGCTGCGATCTTCTCAGGAAAAACCTTCTGGACTGCTTCACAGTCTGCAAATAGGTGTATCAGAGCTTTAGGCTTTTCCAAGTCCCAAAGAATCTCAAAGAGTTTCTTCGAGTCATTTTTTGATACAAAAATGTAATTGTCAAAATAAAATTTCTTGGCCAGCAGGATCTCTGTGCGGTACACTTTTTTCCACTTTTTTCCAGGGACTTCCATGTGTCCTTATTTGCTTGTGATTGATCCATTTCCCAGATTCTTTCGGATGTTGTCTTTTCTTGTTTCGGGGTGGTCAAGTCAATAGTATACAACCTATGAATATTAGTCTTTTCTCTAAGAGTCTTAGACTTAATCGGCGCCACTCGGTCCAAGAAGCTAATCAACGCCTTCCGGTATTCCAACACCAGGGAATGCAGAGAGTCACAATCGGAGGTGGAGTTCATAAGCCCTATGAGGCAATGATCCAGATCAAATGGCAAATCTTATTATAGTTCCCACTTGCGACTTTCCTCAAAATATCCTTTTCTGAGCTACAAAGGTAGGGAATGTGCAGTTAAACATCACAAAAAAGTGATCGGACCAAATACAAGATCCAATGTGCAATGGACTGAGCACCAAGTCCGTATTAGCAACCCAGTCTAACATATAAGATGCGGGAACATCTGTGAAAGGTACAGTGAGCTAAAGTGTGGCTGTAGACTGTAGAGTGGGTACCTTCCCATAGAACATGCCATTTATGCTGTTTTCGTTCTCATAGAGGCGCACCCATAACTATTTTTAGATTTTTCCAAGGGCTTTAGGTCTAGTCACCTTAACTTTCCCAGAGTCATCCAGACGTGGACCTCTTGCTCACTGTGCTCAGAGATGAACAGATCCACCTCACTGATGATGCCCAACTGCTGAAAAACGTGTATGGGGTTGCTGTTGGAACTCTTGTTCAGAAGAGAATTGCCACAGCTTTTCGGTGCTGGACTGACCCATGTGGGCGGGACAAAGACTGATATGCAAATGGATATTTGCCATCTGCGAAAGGTACAGTGAGCTAAAGTGAGGCTGCAGACTCTAGAGTGGGTACCTTCCCATAGAACAGTCTAACACATTACCCATATTGTGAGTTTGTTTTTTGCTACAGACAGAGAAGTCACTGATCTTGAATATTTGCTCAAGATGGATGGCTTCAGTATCCTGGAGGTTGCCAAACCATCTATTAAAATCTACTAACACCATTCTGGAGAAATTTGGTTTGTTCATGGATGACAAGATGTCCAAACATGTTAATCTTATTGAGGCCTTGATCACCTTTGAAACATTCTGCATCATTCACCATGCCTATTGGTAGCATGGGACGAGGGACCGACAATGAATCATTTCTCTGCACAGCCTTAGTAGATGACCGACATCTTCCTCTTCATGATTGCTTGTAGTCCAGCAATCCAGGGCAAGAAATACTGTCAGAAAGCCCTTGTGGCTGATTCATGGAATTTGTGCGCCGAAAACCGGGGAATTGTGTGCCATTCTAGCCACAAATCCCTATTTGTTAAACAGGGATTTGCATTCAGAATGGCGCACAAATCCCCCTTTTTCGGCGCACAAATTACATGAATCAGCCCCTTTATGTCCTGTTGTGCCCCAGTTCTGACATTCTCTTTGAGTCTGCTTTAAAGAACAAAGACATCCACTTCTCTTTTATGAAACACACCTTTTTATCTGTATGATATAAATTAAGCAGTCAAAGGCATTGTTAATCTTAATTTCACATCTAATACCTGATACTTCAAACAAGAATCACTTTGTACTGGGCATTGATGCACGCCTTGCCCAGGACTTACTTTGGGTGGTTTGGAGGTGGTTGGGTCCCGCAGGGCACTGGGGAACCACCATGAAGGGAAATGGCATGAGCAGTGCATGGCTGTAGCTGAGTTATAGATATTTTACGGAGACATTGACATTGTTATGTTTGCTGTCAAAAAAATAACTGGTAAATATTAACTGAACAGGCACCAGTAACTGTTGATCTATGTAGTTTGTTCAACTTTAAATGGTGGAATCTAATGTTGCTGCATTTTAGTCTATAGCATCTATTGTTTTGCATTACAAAAATGTAAAAAATATCTGCCAAAATGTTATCTGACCAGCTTGATAGTCACTGCGACCCGATGAACGCCTTGCACAAGTCTACAAGAGAAGGGCTGGCCGGGCCTGGGCAGCCACCTAAAAAGATGGCAGAATACGTGGAATGAGGAAGAATAAGTTTACACGTGAGCGTTACGAGGGCCGTTCCACCGCCAAACAATCGCACCGCCCATAAGCATGCAACACAAACGTATTCATGGAATTGAACAGGAAAAGCCGGCTCGTGTAAAAGCTTGCAGAAACAGCTACGCCACCCGATAGCAGGCATAAACGGCAATGCGCACAATAACAAATGCATGCGCGATAAAGAAATGCACAGATACAGTGACAATGAATGTACCATTTGTTGTAGCAATCATCCAGAGGACCACAGGAGGAGGAGGATGGCCAGGGACCGGATCTTCCACCCAAGGACCAGCCTTTTTGGGATGCCTGACAGCCAGGTCTATGGCAGGTATAGGTCCCCCCCATATCTTCCCCCGACCTGGTCTCGGAGTGGGAAGATGACCTCACATCACTCCCTATGTGCAAAAGGTGCTTACTGTTCTGCATTTATTAGCCACTGGCTCATTCCAGTGGACCACCGCCATAGTAGGTGGCATATCCCAGGTCACGCATTCACGTTGCTTAAACCAGGTGTTGGCAATCATAATTGCAGGTCCGTCTGCTGGCATATATATATGCCTAGAACACCGGCAGAACGGCAAGCAGTAGTCCAGGATTTTTATGGGGTAGTGCTCTTCCCAAAAGTGCTAGGTGCCATTGATTGCACCCATGTTCTCTATGTCCACCTCAAGCAACAGAGCACATCTACCGCAACCGGAAACATTGGCACTCCATCAATGTTCAGGTTGTATGTGATGCCAAAGGCATCATTAATGAAGTGTATGCCAACTATGCTGGCAGCACACATGATAGTTACATTTTCAGGATGTCCCTGCTACACCGGGCCCTGAAAGCTGGGAAACATGGCAACACATGGCTCATTGGTGAGTATGAATGGCCATGCACATGCATGGATTTTGCACACAGACCAATCGACACTGTCAACAAATGACAATAGCAACCATTCTCACCTCTACAGCGGACAGTGCTTCCCCTCTGAGCACATATATGATGATGCCCATATGTAATTCCAACACACCTGCCAAGGTAAGGTACAACACTGTCCATATTGCAAGTCGGGGCATAATGGAGCACACATTCAGAGTGATCAAGTCATGTTTCTGCTCCCCTGACCACTCTGGTGGTGTGTTGCTTTATGCAACACCAGTAGTCTACAGGATCATTGTGGCAGCGGAGTTTGCAGAGTTTGCAGTCTAGGCAGCAGTATTGGCAGTACCTCACAGCATTTTGCAATCCTTGGTGTTTCTTCCACTTACACCGTGCAGAGGTGGAGCTCTGCTGTAAAACCCCTTTTGCTACGCAGAGAGTAGCAGAGTTTGCAGAGTGTGCAGTCTAGGCAGTCTGTGCCAGGAACGAGTTATGATATGATATGGCATTTATAACGCGCCTATACACAAGTGTTTCAAGGCGTGACGAGGCAAGTGAGAGGAACAAGGGGACAAACAACGATCCTACTAGGCCAGGTGTCATTCAGATTGCACAAGTGCGTGGGAAGGGAGGAAGAAAAGTGCAGTACATGGGAATAAATAAAGACAATAAATAACATAGCGGCCAGCAAGTGGCAAGTGCAAGGGTAAGTGCGGATATCAGCTATCGAGGTCTGGTGGGGGGACTGAAGGGATATAGAACAGTCCCCGAGTGTGGGGGTTTCCAGGGGAGCAGTGTAGGAGTGTGACACTGGCGGGAGAGGGACCTGGCCTGGGATCAGAAGGGTGTCCAGGTAGCCAGTGCAGTACCGGTTTCAGCCAGGGGTAAGCAGAGGAGAGGAGGAGAGAAGGCAGAAGCAACGAGAAAGATTTTGAGGTGTTTCCAGAACCAAAGATGGTTCTCCTCAAGTTTAAGGGAGGGAGGGATGCTGTTCCAGAGGGAGACACCAGCAGAGGAGAGAGATCTATCACCAACTTGTTGCTTAGAGAAGTGACTGACCCTGAGGGAGTTGGAGGCAGATGAGCGAACAGCTTGAGAAGGAAGATATTTAGGAAGAGCGAGTTGGAGGTATTGAGGCCCCCGACCCCAGAAGGCCTTGTGGACAATGCAGATGGTTTTTGTCATGACCACTGCCTCCAAGGTGTCAGACCTAGCCCAACATCCTTGGAAGCAGGGTCATGACCCTTATTCCAGGCACAAGCCGTCCCCCGTAGGGGCCTTTTGGACCTTGTCCTGGCGCCAGCGGCGCCAGGCTCATGCTCATAAAGGGACCCAGTCCCGGCACTGGAAGCGCCGATCTCATATAAAAAGGATTGGTGCTTGGGTGGACTTACCTCCTGCAGACCATGCTGCTTTCCTACCTGCAGGATGAACTCTTCATCCAATCCTGCTGGGACTACTTTAACTGCTAGGTGGGGCCAGCACCACTCCCAAGAATTACATACTGGAACTCTTTTCTTACCTCTGAAAGCTGTGGAAGAAGACGCCTAAGCACTACTGAAGGCTATTTAAACCACACCCGATTGGTTTCACGTGCTTCGCGTTATTCTGCAATAGCAGCAGGACGCTCACCGTGTTGGCTCCAGCTGATCTTCTTCTTCTGCACCTGAAAACAGGAAAATCTTCAACTTACCTTCCTGAATCCAGCTCCAGCCTTCCGCGACATCTGAAAAGGAAAACGAGAACATTAGAGTAGCACGAGAAAGTACCAGAGCTGCTCTTACCACCTTCCGGCGCCTTCCAAGGCCTCGTGCCGCGATTCTTCGTTCTCCAGCCATCTGCAACTACAAAGAATACAGGTTAGCGATAACTCTGTGATATCTGCCTACCTGTGCCACGGTCTCCGCGATCTCCGTTCAGCGCCATTTGTCCGCACCTGTAAAATACAAGAAGGACATTATTAGAGCTCAGGACTCCATTTCTACTCACGTGCCTTAAGTGGTGATACCTGTCCATCCTCCGGCACGATCCTTCGGCATCAGTCTTCATCGCCGATTGCACCGCGACCTGAAAGAAAGGGGAAAAAGACTTTTAAAAGTGCATTTAACTTCAGATGAACTTTTTGCTTGCCTGCAAAAACTCCGGACTTCTCCACTTACCGGATCAGCATACCAGACCTGCAAAGAGGCAAGATTCTGAAAGGACAATAAAAAGACTCATATAAGGCACTCACCGTTCGTGCAGCTAACGACGGTCTTGCCTTCTGGACTCTACCTCCGCAATAAAAGGCTGAAATATCGTCCAGTGAAGTAACTGGCTACAGCGCCCCTGCACAGACGCAGGATGGAGAGCGCCGCTTTTACCTACCTAAGGTGAGCACGTGCGGCCTAGGAGAGTTGTAGGAGTGTCAGGAAGGGGAAAGGGCCGAAACCCCGTCAGGCAGACGTTAACCCCTGTTTCTTCTCTGCCCGCAGACGTCTCACTCTCCAGATTAGGATCACAGTAAGGAGGGGGCCCTTCCAGGGTGGTGCCAAAGAACTGCGAGTGACTTTGGAAGGTTCGGAGAACGCCCAGACCAGACCCGCGCCTCCGAGGGATTCAGGTGAGCGTTACAGAACGCGAAGCCTACCACAAATATCCCACCCAGGCGCAATGGAAACCTTGGATACAGACCAATTGGCCCAATTGCTTGGGGAGCTGAGGGCCGAGGTACATGCATCTAGTCAAGAAACAAATGCCTTACGAAGGGAATTGATCGTTTCCAAAGAGCGAGCGGACGACCTGGCCAGGCAATTGCTACAAATTCAAGCTGGGCAAGCACCTTTGCCTACCTCGGGAGGGAATTATCCACTTACAACCTCAAGCAATCCGGTGCAGATTAATCTGCCAGGGAATGTGCCCCTGGCTCCACCAGAACGTTTCTCAGGTGATCCTAAACGCTACGCAGTATTCATCAACCAATGCCGCTTGCACTTTTTGTGTAGACCTGCTGCATTCCCAACTGACCAAGCTAAAGTAGCGTTTGTACTTTCCTATCTTAGTGGCAATGCGGCTGATTGGTCCATTCCTTTAGTGACACAGGATGATCCGGTCCTCCAAAACTTCCAAGACTTTCAGGCCAGTATGGAAAAGTTGTTCGCACGACACTCACAAGGGCAGGCCTTGGACAATGAACTCCTATCGCTAAGACAAGGTAACCAAGATCTCCTGGCGTACATAGCATCTTTTAACAGACTGGTGGTTGAAACCAGGTGGCCAGAACTTAAAGATGTCTTAGCACAGGTGGTAAATCCTCCGCAAGAGTGCTCCGATTATATCGACCTAGTAGTTCAATTAGATCATCAGCTACAGAACAGAAAGGCCGATCGCTCCAGATTTGAAACCCGGACGTTCTCAAAGACTCAAAACCCTGCTAAAGGAAATGATTCCGTGGAACCCCTGCAGCTAGGCATCGTGAAAGGACCTTTAACTCAAAAGGAACGAGAAAGGCGAAGACAGTTACAGCTGTGCCTCTACTGTGGGAAGTCTGGACACTTCCTTCGAGATTGTTCAGTGAAACCAGTCAAGAAAGCCTTGGGAGCTTCCGATAAGGATGCAAAACACCAAGAATCAGGAAACGACCTCGCCCGGCAAGCGTAGAGGTCCGCTTGCCGAGCGTAAAAACCAGTTCCTTGACCTCGCATTTCGTACTGCCCATGGTCCTCATAAACCCCGACCAACCAGATCGTATGCATGCTATTAAGGCATTCATTGATAGCGGATCAATCGGTAACTACGTGGATCAAGATATGGCAGCTAGGATGAATCTTCCTTTATGTCCTAAATTGGTAAAAGATGTAATCACTACAGTGGATGGTACAGAAATAGTTTCCGGACCAGTCTCTCACACCACCGTGGAAGTGACGCTGCTCTGCCAGGACGGACATCGGGAAGGAATCGTGTTTGATGTAATCAAGGCCCCGCAGTTTCAAGTAATTCTAGGAGTGTCATGATCTCTGCTTCCAAAAGGTCAGGGTTTTCCCAACTCCCTTGGAAGCAGATCCATAACCCAGGTTCCGAGTGCCAACCAGTCCCAATTGGGACCTCTTGGACCCAGTCCTGGCGCCAGTGGCACCAGGCTCATAAATATGCCCAGTCCAGGCGCTGGAAGCGCCGGGCTCATAATGCTTGGGTGGACTTACCTGCCGCAGACCATGCTGCTTACTTGCCTGCCAGTTGAGCCTCTGATCCTCTTCTGTTTGGAACTACTTTTCCTGTTGGGTGGGGCAGGAGCCACTCCCTAGATTCAGAACACTGGAACTCTTCTGGAAAGCAGGAACTCTTTTCTTACCTAGGCGTGGCTGTGGAAGGAGACACCTAAGCACTACAGGAGGCTATTTAAACCACACCCGGTGGATGAATCTTGCTTTGCGTTATTCTGCATCCTCTGCAGCAGAACGCTCATCGTGTCTTCTGCATCGGATCCTGGGCCTAAGGAAAAAAGGCTTACCATCCTGAATCCAGTCTTCAGCAACACCTATAAAGACAAGAAAGAACAGGTTAGCATTCCGGCATCTGAAAGACAAAGGCTTACCTACTCTTCGTGCGCTCCGGTAGGTCTTCACACTGCATTCCGGCACCTGAAAGACAAAAGCTTACCAACTCTTTGCACGCTCCGGAGGCCTTCGGCGCTGCATCCCCTATCTGAAAGACAAAACAAGGTGCGTTTAAAGACATTGGGGAACTTTAATACTCACGTGCCATTACTCCTTTCCACATCTAACCCAGTGGGTATTCCGGCACCCTGCAGCCGCTCCGAACTCGTACCTGCAAAATAAAAAGACAGTTAGAGCGCATCGTGAAGCAGGCAACAAGCGCTTACTTACGTGCTTCCAGGCGCTTCTATTCATCACACGGACTCCATCTTCAACTCACTTCAGCCCGTCATCCGCCATCGCCGGAACCCTGCAAAACAAGAGACATCATTAATAAAGACTTTAAAGACAATAGAATTGCTCGAAACTTACCGTTCGTGCAGTAAACGACGGACAGCAGTCCTCTGAAGTCAAGAGGCCTGCGCTACCTACCCAGTGAAGAAACTGGTTACAGCACCCTGCCCCGAGGCAGATGGAGAGCTCGGCATTCACTTACCTAAGGTGAGAGCGTTAACCTTTGGGGGTCTACAGGAGAGCAAAAAAGGGAAGAGATAGGGACACCCAATAACCCCAGTTCATTAATCCCATATTTTCTATCTGCAGACATCTCACTCTTGAAGTCAGGCATACAGTGCACAGAGGTCCAGCCCAAAGAGCCAACCGGGTGCTACACATCACCTTTGAAGATACTGTAGTTGCCCAGTCTAGACCGGCGCCTCTGCGAGAATCAGGTGAGCGTTACAGAACGCAAAGCCTACCGCAAAACTCTCGCCCAGGCGCTATGGAAACCTCGGATACTGACCACCTAGCCCGGTTACTTGGGGAACTAAGGGCAGAAGTGCATGCAGCTCGTCAGGAAACGAATGCTCTAAGAAGGGAACTAATTATTTCCAAGGAGAGAACAGACGGTCTTGCTAGACAATTGCTACAGTCACAAGCCGGACAGACCCCGTTACCCGCATCAGGGGCAAATCTTCCTTCAACATCCTCTATGAATCCAGTGCAGATCAACCTACCTGGGAATGTACCTCTGGCTCCGCCCGAACGATTTTCTGGTGACCCAAAGAGGTTTGCAGTATTTATCAATCAGTGCCGGTTGCACTTCTTATGCCGGCCAGCAGCCTTTCCAACTGATCAAGCTAAAGTAGTTTTTGTACTTTCGTACCTTAGTGGCAATGCGGCAGACTGGTCGATCCCTCTAGTTAATCAAGATGATCCGGTTCTCCATGATTTTCAAGCCTTTCAGCTTAGTATGGAAAAACTGTTCGCAAGACATTCACAGGGGCAGGCCTTGGACAATGAGCTTCTTTCGTTGCGACAGGGTAATCAAGACCTTTTGGCTTATATTGCATCTTTCAATAGACTAATAGTGGAAACTCAATGGCCTGAGGACAAAAGGATTACGCTGTTTTATAGAGGTCTTCGTGGAGAGCTCAAAGACGTTTTAGCCCAAGTAGTGAATCCCCCACAAGACTGTTCGGATTATATAGACTTGGTCGTTCAAATAGATCATAGACTGCAGAACAGGAAGGCCGACCGTTCCAAGTTGGATGCTCGAGTATTTTCCAAGTCGCCAACTCCTTCCAAAGGAGTAGACTCCGGGGAACCCATGCAAATAGGGGGTCTGAAAGGTCCTCTAACACAAAAGGAGCGGGAAAGGAGAAAACAGTTGCAGTTATGCCTATATTGCGGAAACTCAGGGCACTTTCTTCGAGACTGTCCGGTGAAACCTGCCAAGAAGGCAGTAGGAGCTGCAGTTACCAAAGTTACAAACTCTGAGCAGGGAAACGACCTCGCCTGACAAGAATAGAGGTCCTCTTGCCGAGCGTGAAAACCAGTTCCGTGACCTCGCATTTCGTGATACCTATGGTCCTCATTAGCCCTGATAATCCGGATCGATTACATGCAATTGAAGCTTACGTCGACAGCGGTGCCATCGGCAATTATGTGGATCATGAAATGGTTTTGAGGATGAATCTAACTCTTTGTCCCAAGGCTGTAAAGGACGTCATTACTACAGTGGATGGTACGGAGATAGCCTCCGGGCCAGTAACGCATACCACTCAAGAGGTGACGCTAGTAAGTCAAGATGGACACCATGAGAAGATCGTGTTCGATGTGATCAAGGCCCCTCAGTTTCAGATTATTCTAGGAATACCTTGGTTAGAGAAACACAATCCTCTGATCGATTGGCGAGCAAGAACGGTCCAGTTTCCAGAATGTGTCTCTACTTGTCACCCTCCACCTGGTGTTGCACTGGCAGCAATTTCTTCAGAGACTCCCCAGTTACCTCCCGAATACCTAGAATACCAAGATGTTTTCCGGAAGGATCAGGCTAACTCTCTACCTCCTCATAGGTCTTATGACTGCCAGATAGACCTGATACCTGGATCTACTCCTCCTTGTAGTAGAATTTATGCCCTCACCGAGCCTGAGAACCTTCACCTTCGACAATACCTGGATCAATACCTGGCAAATGGGTTTATTCGTCCTTCCAAGTCCCCTGCTTCTTCAGCTTTGTTCTTCGTTCCAAAAAAGGAAGGAGACCTTAGAACTTGTATCGATTATCGCTCCCTGAACCAGATCACCGTTAAGAATAGATATCCGTTACCTTTGATCCCTGAACTCCTGGACCAAGTCAGAAAAGCATGCATATATACAAAGCTGGATCTTAGAGGAGCTTACCACTTGGTACGAGTAAAAGAGGGCGATGAATGGAAGACAGCCTTCCGCACCAAGTATGGGCTATTTGAATATCAGGTCATGCCCTTTGGACTTTGCAATGCCCCGGCCGCCTTTCAATATTTTATGAACGATGTCCTCAGAGAGCTCATAGATGTGTGTGTTGTTGTTTACATTGACGACATCCTCGTTTATTCTTCATCGGAATCTGAACATCGGAAACACGTGAAAATGGTCCTCGAAAGATTGCGTCAACACAAACTTTTCGCTAAGTTGGAAAAATGTGTTTTCAACGTGACTGAAGTTGAATTCTTGGGATTCATATTATCACCTGGCGGAGTACGTATGGATTCAAAGAAGGTCGATGCAGTTCTCAAATGGCCATCACCATCCTCCGTAAAAGGTGTGCAAAGCATGTTAGGCTTCGCTAACTTTTACCGCAGGTTTATCCCCGAATTCTCTCGAATAGTCCTGCCCATCACTGCCTTGTTAAAGAAAAACAAACGTTTTGAATGGTCTACCGAGGCGGAACAAGCTTTCCAGGATTTGAAGACTAAATTTATCTCTGCACCAATCTTAAAACACCCTCGCCCCGAACTCCCCTACATCGTGGAAACTGATGCTTCAAGCCTTGCCATGGGGGCAGTTCTATCACAAAAGGACCCGGTAACCAATCAGTTGCATCCCGTGGCATTTTGGTCCCGCAAATTCTCGCCTCCTGAAATCAATTACACGATTACTGACAAGGAACTTCTGGCTATCAAGTCTGCCTTTAAGGCTTGGCGGCATTATCTGCTGGGGGCCCGACACACCGTTACTGTGATTACGGATCACCGAAACCTGCAATATTTGAAAACCGCAAAAGCCCAATCCTCTAGACAACTCCGTTGGGCATTATTCTTTGCCGAGTTTGACTTCATAATTACCTATCGACCTGGTACAAAGAACGGTAAAGCTGATGCCCTTTCTCGGATGGGAGTGGAAGAACACTTGATCAACCCTAAACCTGTACCAATCATTCCCGAACAAAGAATTCTGGGTGTAATCGCCACAGAATCCATAGAGGAAGTTAAGGATAAAGCCAGGCAACTTGTAACTCCAGCAGACATACAGAATTGGCATCTGCAGGGAAAGGACTTTGCAGTAAAGGACAACTTATTGTATTTCCAAGAACGATTATACCTACCCAGCACAGATTTACAGAAAAAAGTAATCTCTTGTTATCACGATTCTTTAATGGAAGGTCATCCCGGTATGGCCAAGACCTCAGAAAAGATCAAGCGCTACTTCTGGTGGCCGTCTTGGAAAAAAGATATCAGAGACTTTATAATGTCCTGTGGAGTATGCGCCCAAAACAAGAGTCAAAAGGAAAGACCAGCAGGCCTCTTACGCCCTATTGACATCCCACCTCGACCTTGGCATACGCTTTCTATGGACTTCATCACCGATCTACCTCCATGCTCCGGATACAATACGATTCTAGTAATCGTGGACTTATTCTCCAAGATGGCGCATTTCATTCCGCTCAAAGGCTTGCCAACAGCAGCAACTCTGGCCCGAGAATTTCTCGAAAACATCGTCCGACTACACGGTTTTCCTTCGGTTCTAATTTCGGATCGAGGTAGTCAATTTATTTCTCATTTTTGGCGAAGTTGCTGTCGGGCGGCTCAAATTGATGTGAGACTATCGACCAGTCACCACCCTCAGACCGACGGACAAACCGAGAGGACCAATCAAACTCTGGAACAGTATTTACGCTGCATGCTGCAACAAACTGAAAAAACTTGGAAAGACATCCTTTGGATAGCCGAATATGCCTACAATAACTCTGTCCATTCGGGAACTGGGAAAACACCGTTTTTTCTTTTGTACGGCAGTCACCCTCGAACCTCGGAGTTGGATCCCCTCCAAGATCTTGAAACACCAGTAGTAGACTACCTGCATTCTACAATCACCCAAGCCTTTAAGGAAGCTGTTTCTCACCTTCAAAGGGCTAAAGAACAATACAAGAAAGGAGCAGATCAACATCGGAAGGAAGCCCCTCAATATCAAGTAGGGGACCAAGTCTGGTTATCCACCAAATATCTACCTCTAAAAGGGCCACGCACATTCAACCCAAGATACCTTGGTCCCTATTCCATCACTACCATAGTAAACCCAGTAGCGGTCAAGTTGGACTTGCCCCCGCACATGAAGATACATCCGGTCTTCCACGTCTCTCTATTAAAACCTGTGCAACCTCAAACCCGACTAACTAAATCTCCAAAACCCATCCTAGTTGATGGAGAACTCGAGTTTGAAGTCAAAAGCATTCTGGACTCCAAGATCTCCAAATCTAAACTATTTTACCTAATTGACTGGAAAGGCTACGGCCCCCAAGAGAGATCCTGGGAACCTGCTGAATATGTCCACGCTCCTCGCCTAATCAAAAGATTTCACCGAACATTTCCTGACAAGCCAAAACCCCCGGAGAAGCCCGGTTTGGGAGGGGCCTTGAGGGGGGGTACTGTCATGATCTCTGCTTCCAAAAGGTCAGGGTTTTCCCAACTCCCTTTGAAGCAGATCCATAACCCAGGTTCCGAGTGCCAACCAGTCCCAATTGGGACCTTTTGGACCCAGTCCTGGCGCCAGTGGCACCAGGCTCATAAATATGCCCAGTCCCAGCGCTGGAAGCGCCGGGCTCATAATGCTTGGGTGGACTTACCTGCAGCAGACCATGCTGCTTACTTGCCTGCCAGTTGAGCCTCTGATCCTCTTCTGTTTGGAACTACTTTTCCTGTTGGGTGGGGCAGGAGCCACTCCCTAGATTCAGAACACTGGAACTCTTCTGGAAAGCAGGAACTCTTTTCTTACCTAGGCGTGGCTGTGGAAGGAGACACCTAAGCACTACAGGAGGCTATTTAAACCACACCCGGTGGATGAATCTTGCTTTGCGTTATTCTGCATCCTCTGCAGCAGAACGCTCATCGTGTCTTCTGCATCGAATCCTGGGCCTAAGGAAAAAAGGCTTACCATCCTGAATCCAGTCTTCAGCAACACCTATAAAGACAAGAAAGAACAGGTTAGCATTCCGGCATCTGAAAGACAAAGGCTTACCTACTCTTCGTGCGCTCCGGAGGTCTTCACACTGCATTCCGGCACCTGAAAGACAAAAGCTTACCAACTCTTCGCACGCTCCGGAGGCCTTCGGCGCTGCATCTCGCATCTGAAAGACAAAACAAAGTGCGTTTAAAGACATTGGGGAACTTTAATACTCACGTGCCATTACTCCTTTCCACATCTAACCCAGTGGGTATTCCGGCACCCTGCAGCCGCTCCGAACTCGTACCTGCAAAATAAAAAGACAGTTAGAGCGCATCGTGAAGCAGGCAACAAGCGCTTACTTACGTGCTTCCAGGTGCTTCTATTCATCACACGGACTCCATCTTCAACTCACTTCAGCCCGTCATCCGCCATCGCCGGAACCCTGCAAAACAAGAGACATCATTACTAAAGACTTTAAAGACAATAGAATTACTCGAAACTTACCGTTCGTGCAGTAAACGACGGACAGCAGTCCTCTGAAGTCAAGAGGCCTGCGCTACCTACCCAGTGAAGAAACTGGTTACAGCACCCTGCCCCGAGGCAGATGGAGAGCTCGGCATTCACTTACCTAAGGTGAGAGCGTTAACCTTTGGGGGTCTACAGGAGAGCAAAAAAGGGAAGAGATAGGGACACCCAATAACCCCAGTTCATTAATCCCATATTTTCTATCTGCAGACATCTCACTCTTGAAGTCAGGCATACAGTGCACAGAGGTCCGGCCCAAAGAGCCAACCGGGTGCTACACATCACCTTTGAAGATACGGTAGTTGCCCAGTCAAGACCGGCGCCTCTGCGAGAATCAGGTGAGCGTTACAGGAGTTCCTTGGTTGGAAAAACACAATCCTCAGATCGACTGGCGAGCCAAGGTAATCCGGTTTCCAGAGTGCGCCCAAACTTGTTATTCTCGGCCCGACATCAGGCTGGCAGCCATCGCTTCCGAGAACCTCCAATTGCCTCCTGAATACCAAGAGTTTAGTGATGTCTTCCAGAAAGATCAGGCCAACACCTTGCCCCCGCACAGATCATACGACTGCCAGATAGACCTGATACCCGGATCCACTCCACCGTGCAGTAGAATATATGCTCTTACTGAGCCAGAAAATCTTCACCTCAGACAATACTTAGACCAGTACCTGGCTAACGGATTTATTCGTCCCTCAAAATCTCCAGCTTCTTCAGCTTTGTTCTTCGTCCCGAAAAAGGAAGGTGACCTGAGAACGTGTATAGATTACCGCGCCCTGAACCAGATTACAGTCAAAAACAGGTACCCGCTGCCTCTGATTCCCGAACTATTGGACCAAGTAAAAGGCGCCTGCATTATTTACACTAAACTAGATCTCAGAGGAGCTTACCACTTGGTACGAATCAGGGAGGGTGACGAATGGAAGACGGCCTTTCGCACAAAATACGGATTATTCGAGTATCAAGTAATGCCTTTTGGACTATGTAATGCACCGGCCGCCTTCCAGTTCTTTATGAATGACGTTCTCCGAGAGCTTATTGATGTTTGTGTAGTCGTCTACATTGATGACATCCTGGTATACTCCTCCTCAGAAGCTGAACACCGATGACATGTCACCGCAGTTTTGCAGAGGCTTCGCCACCATTGTTTATTTGCTAAATTGGAAAAGTGTACCTTTCATGTAAAGGAAGTCGAATTTTTGGGGTTCATTTTGTCACCCAACGGTGTTCACATGGACACAAGAAAAGTGGATACTATCACCAAATGGCCGTCTCCGACTTCGGTAAAAGGAGTACAGAGCATGTTGGGCTTCGCTAATTTTTATCGAAGGTTTATCCCCAAATTCTCTCGAATAGTCCAACCTATCACGGCTCTCCTAAAAAAGAACAAAAAATTCGAGTGGACTCCAGAGGCCGAACAAGCCTTCCAAGATTTGAAAGCCAAATTTATTTCTGCTCCAGTCCTGAAACATCCTCGTCCAGAACTTCCTTATATCGTCGAGACCGACGCATCTAGCCTTGCAATGGGGGGGGGGGTTTGTCACAAAGAGATCCTGAAACACACCAATTACACCCTGTGGCGTTTTGGTCCCGCATATTTTCGGCTCCGGAAATCAACTACACAATCACGGACAAGGAACTTCTGGCAATCAAGTCCGCCTTTATTAATTTGGCATTTATATAGCGCTACGAACCCTTAGGTATCTGAGCGCAGCTTATTATTACCCACGGTGTGTGGTGCTCATTTATCGACCTCGGAAGGATGAAACGCTGAGTTTGGCGCTGCCGGGATTTGAACCTGCGTTCGCAGGCTCTGCACTGATGTCAAAGCGAGCGCTCTACTCGCTGTGCCACTTGACCGGCTGGCGGCATTATCTCCTAGGAGCCCGGCACACTGTCACTGTAATTACTGATCATCGTAACCTCCAATATTTGAAGTCAGCCAAGGCCCAATCTTCAAGACAACTCCGTTGGGCTTTATTTTTCACAGAATTTGATTTTGTGATTACGTTTCGGCCGGGCGTCAAAAACGGAAAAGCTGATGCCCTTTCACGAATAGGCGTTAACGAACTCGCAGCTAATCCAGAACCAGTACCCATAATCCCCGAACAAAAGATTTTGGGAGTCATCCACACAATGTCTCTTGACGACATAAAAAGGAAGATCAAGCAAATAATAACTCCCGAAGATTCCTTGACTTGGCTGCAGAAAGGAAAGGATTTTACGATAGATCAAGATCTATTATACTTCCAAGGCAGACTTTATTTACCGTGTGATGACTTTCAGAAACAGGTCATCACCTGCTATCATGATTCCTTAATAGAGGGACATCCGGGTGTAGCCAAAACCTCCGAAAAAATAAAAAGACATTTCTGGTGGCCGTCCTGGAGAAAGGATATCAAAGACTTTGTGGCCTCATGCGGCATCTGTGCACAAAATAAGAGCCAGAGAGAAAAACCAGCCGGGCTACTGCATCCGATAGACATTCCACCGTGCCCCTGGCACACCCTCTCAATGGATTTTATCACGGATTTACCCCCTTGTTCCGGATATAATACAATTCTAGTAATTGTTGATCTTTTTTCAAAGATGGCTCATTTGGTCCACTGAAAGGATTACCCACAGCTTCCATTCTAGCCCGAGAATTCCTTGAAAACATCGTTCGCTTGCACGGGTTCCCTTCAGTCCTAATCTCTGATCGAGGGAGCCAATTCATTTCCCATTTCTGGAGAAGTTGTTGTCGTCTTGCACAAATTGACGTGCGACTCTCTACCAGCCACCACCCTCAAACTGACGGGCAGACTGAGAGGACTAACCAAACTCTGGAACAGTATCTTCGTTGCATGTTACAACAATCAGAGGGTACTTGGAGGGACATTCTTTGGATTTCTGAATATGCGTACAACAACTCAATACATACCGGAACAGGTAAAACCCCTTTCTTCCTGTTGTATGGGGTTCACCCTCGGACCTCTAATTTAGATCCGCCTCAAGATCTCGGAACACCCGCTGTGGACCATCTTCATGCGACCATAACTCAAACATTTAAGGAAGCCGTCGCACACCTTCAACGAGCCAAAGAATCTTATAAGAAAGGTGCTGATCAACATCGGAAAGAGGCCCCTCAGTACCAAGTAGGAGACCAAGTCTGGCTGTCTACTAAACATCTGTCTCTAAAAGGACCACGCACCTTCAATCCAAAGTACTTAGGACCCTACACGATCACGGCTGTGATAAATCCTGTGGCGGTTAAATTAGAATTGCCCACTCGAATGAAAATACATCCTGTTTTCCATGTTTCACTCCTGAAACCTATGCAACCCGGAACCCGTCTGACTAAACCTCCAGAGCCAATCCAAGTAGACGGAGAAAACGAATACGAGGTTCGGAACATCTTGGATTCTAAGTTTTTCAAGTCAAAACTGTATTACCTGATTGATTGGAAAGGGTATGGCCCCCAGGAGAGATCTTGGGAACCTTCAGAAAATGTCCATGCTTCTCGTCTAATCAGAAAATTTCATCGGACCTTCCCCAACAAACCAAAGCCTCCGGGGAAGACCAATTTGGGAGGGGCCTTGAGGAGGGGTGCTGTCATGACCACTGCCTCCAAGGTGTCAGACCTAGCCCAACATCCTGGGAAGCAGGGTCATGACCCTTATTCCAGGCACAAGCCGCGCCAGGCTCATGCTCATAAAGGGACCCAGTCCCGGCACTGGAAGCGCTGGGCTCATATAAAAAGGATTGGTGCTTGGGTGGACTTACCTCCTGCAGACCATGCTGCTTTCCTACCTGCAGGATGAACTCTTCATCCAATCCTGCTGGGACTACTTTAACTGCTGGGTGGGGCCAGCACCACTCCCAAGAATTACATACTGGAACTCTTTTCTTACCTCTGAAAGCTGTGGTAGAAGACGCCTAAGCACTACTGAAGGCTATTTAAACCACACCCGATTGGTTTCACGTGCTTCGCGTTATTCTGCAATAGCAGCAGGACGCTCACCGTGTCGGCTCCAGCTGATCTTCTTCTTCTGCACCTGAAAACAGGAAAATCTTCAACTTACCTTCCTGAATCCAGCTTCAGCCTTCCGCGACATCTGTAAAGGAAAACGATAACATTAGAGTAGCACGAGAAAGTACCAGAGCTGCTCTTACCACCTTCCGGCGCCTTCCAAGGCCTCGTGCCGCGATTCTTCGTTCTCCAGCCATCTGCAACTACAAAGAATACAGGTTAGCGATAACTCTGTGATATCTGCTTACCTGTGCCACGGTCTCCGCGAGCTCCGTTCAGCGCCATTTGTCCGCACCTGTAAAATACAAGAAGGACATTATTAGAGCTCAGGACTCCATTTCTACTCACGTGCCTTAAGTGGTGATACCTGTCCATCCTCCGGCACGATCCTTCGGCATCAGTCTTCATCGCCGATTGCACCGCGACCTGAAAGAAAGGGGAAAAAGACTTTTAAAAGTGCATTTAACTTCAGATTAACTTTTTGCTTGCCTGCAAAAACTCTGGACTTACCGGATCAGCATACCGGACCTGCAAAGAGGCAAGATTCTGAAAGGACAATAAAAAGACTCATATAAGGCACTCACCGTTCGTGCAGCTAACGACGGTCTTGCCTTCTGGACTCTACCTCCGCAATAAAAGGCTGAAATATCGTCCAGTGAAGTAACTGGCTACAGCGCCCCTGCACAGACGCAGGATGGAGAGCGCCGCTTTTACCTACCTAAGGTGAGCACGTGCGGCCTAGGAGAGTTGTAGGAGTGTCAGGAAGGGGAAAGGGCCGAAACCCCGTCAGGCAGACGTTAACCCCTGTTTCTTCTCTGCCCGCAGACATCTCACTCTCCAGATTAAGATCACAGTAAGGAGGGGGCCCTTCCAGGGTGGTGCCAAAGACCTGCGAGTGACTTTGGAAGGTTCGGAGAACGCCCAGACCAGACCCGCGCCTCCGAGGGATTCAGGTGAGCGTTACAGTTTTGAACTTAATCCTCGCAGCCACTGGGAGCAAATGCAGAGATTTCAGTCCTGGAGAGATACGATTCCTGGGCTTGAGGCCAAGGACAAATCTCGCAATCCTTTTCTGGATGAGTTGCAGAGGGTGGAGATTAGAAGCAGGCAGATTTAGAAAGAGGGTGTTGCAATAGTCCAGCCTAGAGAGAACCAGGGCTCTGGAGACAGTGAGCTTCTGGGGGAAGGAGAGGAAAGGCATAATACCTCTGAGGAGGTGCAGCTGGTAGTGTGACTTTTTGGAGAGGTCAGAGATATGAGGAGAGAGTGTGGAGTCTAGATGACCCCGAGGTTTTTGGCTTTGCAGGTGGGAATGGGAAGAGGACCAAGAGAGGCCGGCCAGAGAGCAACAGGAAAGGAGGGAGTGGGTGTGCGATGTGGAGAATCTCAGTCTTACTGGCATTAAGGCAGAGGTCATTGGCGGCACACCACTTCTGGATAGCAGACAGACAGTCAGAGATGAGGGAAGGAGAGGAGGAGGTAGAGGGTAGCCTGAAAATGAGCTGGGTGTCATCCGCATAGCACTGAAAGTTGGGGCAGAGAGCGGCGATGTGGTGGGCGAGGAGTGCCAGGTATTGGTTGAACAGGCAGGTAGAGAGGTTAGACCCCTTGGGGACACTACAGGTAGAGAAAAAGGTAACAGAGAGGAAGGACCCAAGTTGCACCTGGGAGGTTTGGTCAGAGAGGAAATAATTCAGCCACGCCAGAGCCTGACCAGTGATACCCAGGATATCACAGAGACGGTTCAGCAGGATGGCATGGTTGACAGTGTAAAAGGCAGATGAGAAGTCAAGCAGGATGTGGACACAAGGGGTGTTAGAGTTAAGATTGGAGAGCAGATCTTCCCGGATGTTCAGGAGATCGGTTTACGTGCTTCTGGCAGCTCTGAAGCCAGACTGATGGCAATGAAGACAACAGATTCAGTATGGAGATTGAGCTGGGAGATGGCCAGTTTCTCCAGGAGCATGCCCAGGAAGGGAGTGACAGAGATTGGGTGATAATTAGCTGGGCATGAGGGGTCAGCAGAGGTTTTCTTAAGAAGGGGTGCACAAGGAAGTGCTTCAGGGGGGATGGGAAAACTCCAGTGGCGAAGGAGTGATTGCAGAAATCAGCCAGGGCAGGAGCCAGGTAGTCAAGCTCTATACATGGGACCGGCGTGAGGCCCTAGCCACTAAAGATCCTTTGGCTTCCCCGGAATTACATTGGTTAAGAACCACAGAGGTGAGTGCTGAAAGAGACTGTGAGGCAGCTGCGACCAGTCCTACCATCACCACTAATACTACAAGCGCTGCACAATGTAATGTTGTTTGTAACCTTAGTGCTCCAGAGTACATTATTCCCTGTTCATGCCCCTTTGACATCGAAGTGGAGGTCACAGCCAGCACAGGCCTCTTTACAGACAATCGTAAAGTCAGTGTCCCCAAGAAGCAAACAGGGGGGCTCGAGGTGGCAGCTGCGAAGGAGGAAAGCCCTAACGTTCCATGTGGGGATAATGCCTCTTCTTGCCCCCAAAATATTTTCTCCTTAGAAGCTACAGAAGTAACAGGGGTGACAAACTGTGCCACCTAGATCAAGAGAACTGAATCGGTGGGTCACCATTCAACCGTGCAGGGCGGTACATTGAACGTGGACCTTGACAAACATTCTGTTTTGCATTCCAAATGGACAGACGAGAACACACCCGCCGATCAGCTTTCAATGCAGATGAATCACCCTTGTATGTCAGCTCTTGAACACTGCAGAGACCTGACACAGGTTATGGTCTACCCACCAAGTATCCCAGATGGGGGAGTCCCTAACACCCAGATAGCGGCTAGATTCCCCCCAAGCGCACCTGCAGAACTGAGGATCCCTTCCAACCTTATACTGGTTGACAAGAGTCCCAGGATTGAGATACGGGAAAATATCTCGACTGTCAGAGATGCAACCGATCATTGGAACACTCCCAAACTTTTGCACAAACTAGGAGAACTCCAACCGTAACTCTGTTGGGGACTGTCCTTCAACGCGGCTTTCAGGCCCAAAATAAACAACCAATGGACTTCCATGAAAAACCTTTGGAGGTCTTTCCGGCCTGTTCTGCCCCACTGAATACTCCAGATCTAATCAAAGGCCTGCTAGGCTTCTTAGTTTGAAGCAACCTAACCAATTGCAGAATACCCACAATAACATTTCTGTAAAAAGACCTTGGTTGTCCTCAACCTTGGAAAATGACGCCTCTTACATAGCTGAAGAAGAAGATGTAAGGAGCCTAAATAAATCGACGTCAATGGAACTAGATGGAATTGGCCCTCAAAACTGCCCTGGTAACAACATGAACACAGGATGTAACCAAGGAATTGACACCGATATGATAGGTACACTATCTCTTACCTTGGCACCATTCATGAAGTTGCACGAGACCTTGAATTAACAGATAAAGGACAATACCACTGTTCTAGCTATGTTGCTTTCTAAAATCATATTTGTAGAGGGTTTCCTGACATGTTTTCAGAAGAATCTGGACTGTAATGCAATGGAAAACTACCAAAATCCTGCACAGTATTCTAGATTCCATTATAGAGGAAAAAGACAAACAACGTATGGAAAGACATTTACTTCAAGCTGGCCCACAGAAGCATTCCTCAGGAACTAGAAATACTGAACCACAAAGAAGACAAAGCTTTGAATTGTGAAATAATGTAAGGGTTGAGAATAACTAAGAGACAGACATGAATACCAGCTCACTGAAAACAAATTCCCTACCCATGAGCAAAATCGAATCAGGGGGTGACAAACAGCATATGCTCATGTCCCAACAAGAAGTAATTTCTCTAGATAATGAGGATATACTACAAGAGAGAGAGATGCAGAAGCCATTAACTCTAGAAGTACTGATCATGAGAACCCAAAGCCTGGCCCACCTGACCTGAGGTTAACAACAACCTCTAATAAAGACTACCATATATTCACCATGAAACAGGCTGTTCCGACCAAAAGAGCAAGTGCTTGATTTATGATGCCCATAAAAGCGGGCCAAACGGACAAGCCTTGAAGTCTAGGAATATACATCAGCTGCCTGCAATGCCAAAAAAATCTAAAAAACATAAAATTACTTAGTAAAACACGCTCCAACGAAAGTACATTATTTGTGAGGAACTTCACTTTACCATCTGTACATGGCAAATCGGCAGCTAATAATATCCCTACCATCCAATCAGGGAGAGCGGTCCCCATTTTGACTAATGGAGCTTCATTACAACAGTTGGCTAGTAACCCCTCGCCCTCAGCTTTGTTCACTGAATCAATGGAGGAGCTGATGAACCTGTCAACTTATACTACGTTGGACAATGAAACTGCTGCACAGGGTGAAATTGATAACCCTCTATAAGAGGAAGTAGACGAGGATAACACCCCCAGTTCCGTTATTGTGTTAAAGGAAGAACAATCACACAATGCTGGCAGCATCCAAAAACTGTCTGTTCAAAATACTTGAGGTCCTTGTACCCAACATAGCTCAGTACAAGGGCCGCTATTGGATGATGGTTTGAAAGAGCAGGGTCTCCAGATGGATAGCCAGCCTCAAAGAAACCCCCGAGTCAATTTAACTAGGGCAGTTGTCTCGCTCTTCCAAACCATGGTTCAAATAAGGAAATTGCATCTAGCACCTGACCAAGCTTCTGGGGGAAAGATGGCCAGCGACCAACCAACTGTACCCATGGTCTGAAATATAGAAATACTCACTGAGACAGAGAAAAAAGAGCATTCATAGGCACATATCCACATCCTGAGCGAAGTCAGGAGCTACCAGCCTGAGTGGGTAGTAGGACAGTCACAGCTTGGAAGCTATCACCAGAAAAGGACGTTAAAGAATGGACGAGGAATCACCCATATGTATTTAATATCCTGGAAGAAATGAGAAACCAACATTGACAGTTAGAACCCCCCAAAAATTCGACAGCATTTAATAAAAGGCAACCTATCACTCACAATTTACTTTTGTGACAAACCTAAAGAGGGTGGCATGGAAGGACCAACATTACTACTCGAGCGGATCCTACACATTAAGGACGGTTTAGTAATGAACTGAGCGAATGTGCTTATATTGTTACATTACATGTTATCATTGAAGTTAATAACAACTAACAGTGTGAAAATCATCAATTTAACAGAGGAGGGCTGATTGGATGTGGTAAAATTGCACCTTCCATCTGAATTCATCAAAAATCTATTATTGAACGAGGCCCCTCAATTGTTGCAGATGGGCTTTGATCTCCGGGAGCTTTCCACTACTGAAATAAAAAAGAAAGAAGAAGCAACCAAGAGGAGATCTAACTCAGAGCAATTACACAAGAAGATGCAATGTGGAAGAAGACAAATGACATTGTGAACCTCAAGGCCCTAAACGTTTGAAGAATGGGTAAACTATTAATAAAGAAAAACTGTCTGTGAACTTCACTGCAAAGATGCCACTGAGAGATTTGATGGACGCTGTCTTGGATACCCCCAAAGAACAAGGAACAGACAAACGCAACTGGAGTTGGTTGGGGGAAGCTTTAGTTTTAGACAACAAGAGATCATAACTGCCAGAAGTAACTGAAGAAAAGAACCTCGTAATTGGCAGCTGGAATACACAAGATTTTACCCATTTGTTTTCCCAAGTGACCTTAGCCCGAGAATCCTTTGATCTGATTTGCCTGCAAGAAAGTTGCTTAGAATTGCTCCCCCCTTACCCGGTTATTCGATTCATTTAAATACAGCTAGAAAGGGGCCTAAGGGTTGGCCAATGTTGTGCTTTCTCACATCACTTGAACTGTCAGCAAATTGGCATGTTGTGGCAGTGGAGAATCCGAATTCATATAGCCAAGTCCTCACAATTGTGATTGGAAAGCTAACTGCAACCAAACCTAAGAAGATGATATTGTGTAATCTTTATTGGAACAGTGCCTTATTTGATGCCGCCAAGGTGCACTCAACAGTGCGAGACATCATGGACAGTGCAAGAGAGAGATGGTCTGATCCCAAAATAATCATCTGCAGCGACCTAAACATTAATTGTTTCGATTCTAATAAAGATCTCATTCATTATAACAATCATATTGCGACTGATTCTGAGTCCAGAGCTTTGGCATGGAGACAAGATTTGCTCTTAAGAAACATTGAAATTCTTAATGGAATAACAAAAAGCGATAACCCACCAAATATCACTTGGATAAACGCCACTGGAGTCAACATTTTAGATTGCATATTCATATCTAAATAATATGCAGAAACATGTGAAAGATCTCAAAGTAATAGAAACCCGGCTAAGTGACCACAACAACCCAAAATGTACTTGCTGCTGTCTGAATGAAAGACTGATGGACACTTACTCTGCGAGATTAGGAGTCTGTCCTGGAAGAAACCGACTAATCATTAACCCAGCAAGAATTAAGACGTTGATTGAAAGATTCAGTGTTAAGCTAAACAAATCTGATTCAGACTCAGTGGATAAGTGTCTGAATTAACCCACTCTTTTACTTGACTTTATGGAATATAAGAAACCCAATGAGAAGAGCTCCTTGCTTCGAATACACACCTATGATAAATAGCTAGCCATCAAGAAAAATACCTTAAATGCTGTTAGTCAGAATCACCTGCAGTACCCTTGGGGAACACTACAGGCAATTAAGACTACATGTGTCAGTACAATTTCATCTTTGGTACAATCCAGTACTACACAGTTATGTGGTAGCAGTGGCTGGGCAGCCAGACATATCTCAAGAGTTGAGTGAGCAGTAGAACAAGTTACAAAAAGGACCAATTAATACAGTGATTCAAATATACACTTACTCAAGGTTTCTTGATAAAAGAACATATATTTATTTACTTAGTCAGTTAGAAAACATTACACTATCATAAGTAGTTCAATATCACACACTAATACACCACAAAAAATCCAACCGGTAAGTAAATGAACAAGATTAGCTCCAAAATGAAGTGGGAGCAAAATGGCACTTCAGATATTTAATTAAGGAGGGAAAAAACAAGGTAATAAGAATAGACAGCCCAAATACATTCATAGGCAGGGAAAAAGGTTTTAGTTAAATACAACCAGCAATTCTTCCCAATAGGCCTGGTCCAATGTCAATGGTTCAGAGTCTTTTGTATAGCATAGCACAGTTCTGGTATATAACGGTCAAGTCTTTGCCACAGATTTTTTAAGGATTTGGCTAGGCGAAATGTTTGACGAATGTTAAGGGAAGGACAAGCCTTCGTAGTTGAGGAAAGTTTCACACACTTTCTTGATGGTCGAAAAGATTTTGTGCCGCGTTTGCAGAGTACCTTGTTAATGAAGAAGAGCTTTAGCTGAGGCAGTTGCACCTGGTAGATCCTGCAGATGTCTCTGTTCCTGAGCTTCAGTCGTGGGGACAAGAAGGAGGACGTCGGAAGGTTCATGCACTGCCGAGGGACGAGGCCAAAAGCTGTATCAAGATGTCGGTTTAAGGTGTGAGTGCCTTAAAGTCTGCAAGCTCGTTTCCTTCCCTCTGGCTATCCGGTTTCAAGCAGCACGCTGATGAATATTTGACCTGATGGGGATGGTGTCCAGGTGGCTTGTGAGTTGGTTGTTCCCACCAAACTCAAGGGAAGAAGTTAACCTTTAAGGACTTCTCTGTCGTCAGAGTTTCAGGCAATTTGGACCTGAAGCAGCTGGCCAATCACGCCAGAGTGCATTCAGGTCTCCTAGGAGACTAAGCAACGGGAGTTTAGGGCACCCCCCTCACATCCTGTCCACACCAGACACTCAGGCTCCAGAGGAGGGCCACAGCACCGAAGCCCACCAAATGCTAACAAACAAAGGGACCAAACCTGGTTTGGTGTGCAGAGACAAACACAAGAAGGACCCTTCCTAAAACAAAATGTCAAAAAAGGATGACCGGAGTCTGTTTTTACAGATAGTTCTTGGGCGCCATATTGAAAAACATGGCTGACCCGATTTTTAGCTACCGTTGTTCGCTTTCGGGAAAAATCATGGTAGTTTGATCTAAACCAATGCTACCAGCTATTTAAAGTAGGAAAGTGTAACATTTTTCTGTTACATGAGTGTTTTGACTCAGGGGAAGCTAGGCAACCCATCCAGCACACTATAGGAAGATAGTGTGTACTGGGTCAGTAAATTTAAAGAGACTAGTAAAGTCAATTTAACTTTACATGCTCTGAGAGACAGTAGTCAGTCCCAGAGAAGGTATTTAAACCTTGGGGAGTCTGAAAGACATCCATGTGCCACTGCAATGAAGGTGCTGTGTGACACACAGAAAAAGATGATGCCATGGAGTTTGTTTAAAAACTCCATAACCAAAGAACATAAAAATAAAACACATCCAAAATACATGGAAGAGTGGGAAAAAAGGCATACACTCTTCCCAGGTAAAAAAATAAAATCCTAGAAATCCAGCAAAGTTGCTGGTAGTCTCAAAAGGTAAGGGCAATTAGCACATATTGAGAATTCTCCCTAACAAACGCCAACTTGAGGGAATTTAAAAAAGGAGAACTTGCATGCTGCATTAAATATGGCCAAGAAACCAAAACAATAATACCATAATTGGATCAAGGCAAGGAAGCACAGGATGCTCCAGTGTGATTCGGTGAAACTGCTTAAAAGCATTGCTGCAAAAAACACTAGTGAAATCTGGCAGGTAATAAATAATGTAAATGCACCCCAAGAAACCCTTCTTATAACTGCTGTGTCAGCAAGTGCATGGAGTGAACAATTTGCTTCCTTGCTGCAAAGTTTAGAATACTCTCCACAAACAAACCTTAGTCAGAACACCATTGGATGATCTTTTGAAACAACTCGAGAAAAAACATCCTTGCTCTAATTCATAAGGCTAGTGACTCAAGGGCACCTAGCCCTGACGGGATGTCGAATGCGACACCCAAGGAAAACCCTGAGTTGTGTGCCTCTTTCCTGTGGACTCTATTTGATCACATAAAGAAGGTGAAGAAGGTTCCTTTATCATGGAAAAAGGCAATTATCCTCCCCATTTTTAAAAAGGGTGTCATATCAGACCACACAAATTATAGGCCAATAGATCTACTAGATGTACCTGGAAAAATCTTTGTGGCTTTCATTTTGCGGGTGCTTGCACCGTGGAGTGCAAAAACTAAGATCAATGACATAAGAAAGGCTGGATTTGTGAAAGGCATGGGCAATGCCCTGAATGTTTTCCTGCTTAACATCCTCAAGGGGCCTGTACAAGAAAAAAAGAAAACCAAAATGAAAATACATCTAGCCTTCATAGATCTGGCCCAAGCTTTCAACACTGTGGATAGAACAAAGCTATGGTCAAAATAAGAGAACTGGAATTGTTCAGACGACTTATTGAAAGCCTTGAAAGATCTCTACACAGGGAATCCTGAGAGTTAGACTTGACACCAGAGGCACCTTGTCAGACCAAATTGAGACTTCGAAGGGACTGAAGCAAGGCTGTCCGCTAGCAGTTGCATTGTTCAACCTTTTTCTATCAGATGTTCAACAGACATCAAAGAGTTTACCACAAAAAATTGCGGGTGAACAACTGGATAGATTGCTGCATGCAGATGACTTTGTATTGGTGGACCAAACACCTATTGGGCTCCAATGTCAACTGGATACATTACTCATCTACGTCAACGTCAATGGCCTAGAAATAAATGGAAAAAAGTCCAGAATATTGACATTAGAACCACAGCCGTATAGAGTCAAAGATAACAAATCACTGGCATTTAAATGGAGAGAAATTACTTAAAGTGAACTTGATGACATATCTAGGAATCTGTTTAAATGCTAGCACCACTGATGCTCCCAGGTTGGTCATTCTGCACAGCAAATTGGCAAATTTATCTTCACAGGCAAGGACTCTCTTAAAAAAATTCTACAAATTCTCAATTACTCCAATCCTAACATTCTATCATTTGAAGGTGGTGCCTATCCTCATCTATGGAGCGGAAACATTTTTCTCTCTTCTTGCATCTGTATGGCCCTTATTGGAGGGCCTGTTTTGGAAGAAGATCCTCGGTCTTCCAAGAGGAACTCCTATCCAGGCAGTTAGAATGGAACTAGGGTTAACCTCCTTCTTTGCTATAGTTGTCTGGAAGTCATTGTGTCTGTACCAGAAATGCATTTCACCAGCACGTCTTCTGGGTTTTAAAATGTCCAGGCTGCATTACAGGAAGGAAAGGATGCCACACTTGATGCATGGAAAAATATATGCTCTAACATCCTGATAAGCTTGGATTCCTCTGATGATTCCTTGGCATCCAATCCAACCAAGATAAAGCGAAAACTGTTTGAACAAGACTGGATAAAGACCCAGTAGGAGAGAGATGACCTGAAAGGCTATGGGAAAATTTGGTTTGCGAGTCGCTCCTTAAATTCGCTCCCGAAGTACCTGCAAATATTTCCAAACCCGCATTATCGTCAACCGTTCCCATGTTACAGACTAAACCTATTCCCAACTAGAGAGATCTTGAAATTTAGGACAAAGGGACAAGGAGCAGACTTCAGCTGTAGACTTTGCACTCAAACGAGTTGCAGAGAGATGCTGAAACATCTGGTCCTCTTGTGTCCAGCGATTGCTGAAGTTAGGACCAAGTGGCTGGGAAATTTTGTAAACAAGCAGCCGTCGATTTTGGCGGAGCAATGGTGATCTATCCTCATGGAGGGAGAGCGAATTTCTTAGACATTGGCCTTGATACACTTCCTAAAGTAAATATTCTGTCTACTTGAATGTCCGCTAAATATGTTTAACAATGTCTGAAATGTAAGCTTATGATTTATACTGTTCTTTTTTTATCTTCTTTTTTTCTTTGATAATAATTGCATTTAAAATTGCGTGTTATGGTCAACACTATAAATTGTTAAAAGGTTTTATTTTTAAACCATACACCTCAAAAAATAAAAATAAAATGTACAAAAAAATGGTGGCAGCATGTGTCCTGTACAATGTTGCAACACAGTGTGGCGTCCCGGTGGACATGTTGGTGGCATCCCATCCACACCCATAGGCACAACGCCTGCGCATGGATGGGCAAAGAGCATGTGGAGAGGCTGCAAATACCCAGCTTGTGCAATCTTACTTCACCTAAAATCCTTCCCCAGTGGAGTGCACACGATCCCTCCAAATACCAGGTGCCATTTAATAATGACAATGGGCCAATCCACAGTGCCCACAAAACCACCCTGAGAAAGTGGCCTTGGAAGTGCACATTTGTGTGAATCCCTTAGAACGAAAAAGACATTTCTTTGTGTGCTTCCAAAAGAAACACATAGAGCCTCATTATGACCCCGGCAGTAGCCGTGCTAGTAAAAATGGCACAGCTGCTGCCGGAGCCATTTTTTTCCAGCGCCCGGCAATGGGGACTTAGCGGGGCATTACAGTCCCGGCAATCCCGGTAATTTCACATTGCCAGGCGCTGAAAAAGATGACTCCCCTTTCCCATTCGAGTCCCATTGGACTCAATGGGAATGGGGAGGACGGTAGCACAGGCCCCATTCATAATGGGGCCGGTGTTACCATCAAGGTCTGTGAGCGGGTGCTGTTCCGCCCGCCAGGTCAGACCTGGTGGGCAGGAAGGCACCCACACACAGAACTCAAAGTATACCGGTCCGGAAACAACGGTGCCGGACCGGCATACTCATAATGAGGCCAAATGACTAGGGAGGACACCACTACCACCATGCCAACCATTGAATTAAATCATCCCTTTGGCACCAAAAACATCACATATCACTAACTAACATACCTGTCAAACGTGTAAGCAGCGATAAATCCAGAAACATCATGTCTTAGCTGCATGCCATACATGGCCCAGAAAATAACATGGACACAAAATACAACAAGCACATTGCTATATAGCTACACACATGTCCTAGAATGTGCATGATGCGCACAAACATGTCCCTATTGTGGGGTGTAGAAAATCAGTGCAGTAGGGATCAACAGTTTACTCAATTAGGCAACATGACCACAATAAACCCCATCCCCAAATCATTTTTGCAAGAGGTAATTTATAATTATGACAAAGAGGGCGACACACCAGAATTGCCACATCCATCATGCAGAAACTAAAGAAGCCATTCCATAACAATCAAGATAAATGCACATCTTACCTGTCCCAATAGCATGCAGTCGACAGTTATATTTCATCCAATGAAATAGCCATCATTCCCTGACGGAAGGATCTGCAGACAATGAACACAATGAAACAGAGTACAGCTAACACATCCATGCACCCAAAAACTCAAGACCCACGGTCCCCCCTCAGTGACATACAACACATGCAAACACCAACTCCCAAGACAACAATCAATATGTGTTCCACCGCACATGCAGCAACAATTGCACAATGCATGCAAATGAAACACACAAAACACACAAACTGACAAACAACTGGAACTCCCACACTGCATGTCCCCCTCAATGACATGCAGCAAACGTGCATGTCACATATCCCCATTCACAAGACAATGGCACATACACAACGTATGCATCAGTCAACTTTCTGCAACAAAATTAGAAGACATCACATATGCAGATTATTGAGCCCACAAAAAAAGCTGGGAGGCCCCTGGAAGACTACCAATGACATGACAAGGCATGCCATCATCTGCATAGTATTGGGACAGTGCACTAAACACAGTCATTGGAGAACATTTATTTATTTATGCATTGGTCACTTGTTAGGCGCTTATACAGTTAGCAAAACTGTTTCAAAGCACCCACATGACAACAGGGTGGGGACAGGGGAAGTTAGCCAATGAATTACAACAGAGATAAATAATTGAACAGTGGAGGATTAGACAAACCTACTATGCATTGTGATTGTTCAGAACGTGAAAATGCCGAGGGGAGGAGGGTAAGGGAAAATGTGCTGAGGTGCACATGGAGAAGTGGTTGGGGTGAAGTGCCAAGAAAAGAAAAGATGAACGAAAGTGCAACCTCCCATGGGCAGGTTGAGCCTGCGCAAGTGCAGAATATAGACAGCGGATTGAAGGAGAGAATTGGGGGGGGGTCAGGGCCTGAGGATACATAAGTGCTCTGCACATCAGTCATGCTACTGTATGATTAGCAGTGAAGAGAGGAGGAGAAGGAAGAGGAGAAGAGAAAGATCTTGAGGCTTTTTCGGAAGTTAAGAGGTTCTGCTGAAGACGCAGAGGGAGAGAGAGGCTATTACACAGAAGGGGGCCCACCAAGGAAAGTGATCGACCACCAGCTCTCTGTTTAGCAAATCGCTTCAAACGCAGGGAGTTGGTGCCAGAGAAATGCATGAGTGTAGAAGGTGAGCATTTGGTCAGGAAGCGCTGAAGATAAAGTGGGTCCCAGCCCCGGACAGCCTTGTAGATGATACAAAGGGAGTTGAATTTAATCTATGCTGAGACCAGGAGCCAGTAAAGGCTTTGTACGGCAGGGGAGATGCGGTCCCTGTGCTTGAGGCCAAGGATAAGTTTTGCTGCCCTATTCTGGGTAAGCTGGAGTGGTTGCAGGGTGGATGAAGGAAGATTAAGGAGGAGGCTGTTGCAGTAGTCTAGCCTGGAGAGAACCAGAGCACGGGTAAAATTGAGTCTCTGGGGGAAGGTGAGGAAGGGTAGAGTTCCTTTGAGAAGGAATTGCTGAAAGTGGGACTTCTTGACCATTTCCTGAATATGAGGGATGAAGCAAAGGGAGGGGTTGAAGATGACTCCAAGACTCCTGGCTTCAGAGGAGGGGGAAGGAGGGGAGCCCATGGAGGAAGGCCAGAGTGAAGGGAAGAAGTAGGGTGCAGGGGATCCAATAGGGCGGAATCTCTGTTTTGCTGGCATTGAGGCAGAGGTCATTAGCAGTGCACCAGGCCTGGATGGCGGAGAGGCAGTCAGGGATGAAGGAAGGTGCAGGGGTGTCAGTAGGAATTTTGAAGAAGAGTTGTGTGTCGTCAGCGTAGCACTGGAAGTTGGGGGAGAAGGAGGCAATGAGGCATGCCAGCAGGGAAATGTATATGTTAAAGAGCCATGGTGACATAATGGAGCCCTGGGGGATTCCACAGGTGGAGGAGGAAGTATGGAAGGAGAAAGGGCCCAGGATGGTTTTGGAGGAACGGTCGGTTAGGAATGAGGCAAGACAGTCCAGTGCCCGCTCCGAGATACCAAGGGTATCATGGAGCCTTTTTATGAGGATGGAATGGTTCACTGCATCGCATGCAGAAGAGAGATCAAGGAGGATGAGGACAGCAGAGGATTTGGAATTGAGGGATGCAAGCAGTTCTTCATGGGTGTTCAGGAGAGCAGTTTCCATGCCTCTGGAAGCTCATAATCCAGATTGGTGGCCACGTAGACTGCCAACAAGTTCCGGATGGGTGTTGAGGTGCGGGAGGGCTACCTTCTCAATCAGTTTTCCCAGAAAAGGGGTGATGGAAATGGGGAGGTAGTTGGCTGTACAGGAAGGATCAGCTGATGGTATTTTAAGGAGGGGGGGCACACAAGGGAGTGCTTGATGGAGGATGGAAAAGAACAAGTAGCAAATAAGTGGTTGCAGAGTTCAGCAAATGCATGGCTGAGAGAGGAGATGGTGTACTTAATGGTTCTGGAGGAGCATGGGTCAACCTGTTTGGAGGAGACCTTCATGGAGTTGACAAATCTGGTGACTCCTTAAGGGGAGACAGGATCGAAGGAGGAGAAGGAGGAAGGAGGAGGGTGAGTGGTAGGGGTGGTAGGGGAGAGCAGGAAGGGTGGGGTTAGAAGAGTATGTGACAATGCTGTTGAGTATGTCCTGGAATTAGGAAGAAAATTGAAGGGCAAGTGCATTACAAATGGCCTGAGTAGGGGCAGAAGATACTGCGGATGGGTTTTCAAGTTCCCTGCAGATTTTGTAGAGTTCAACCATGATGCAAAGCACAATAATGCAAGTACACAAATACTCACCTCTTGGACTCAAGGCAGGATCATGCCTGATGCATCAATTCACAGAGGCTGATGTCAGACTGGAAGGCTGGCCACAGAGGCAACTGCCATGGAAGACATAAGCAGACAACACAAAGCTATGTGATACTGAAAACAATTATAAATGCATGTTAAATGTAAGATGCAAACTAAAAGTGAAAGGTCAATGCAGACTTCCATGTGATAGAATGCATTTGGTCCAATTCTGCATTCAATTGAATGCAGCAGTACCATGCACCCAGCTGCGGTGAACTTGAAGCTGCAAACACCGTGGTGCAGCATGAATGGGACATGCATGTGAAAACACCAACACCACTAAACGTAATGTGCTGGTACACAACATAGCATCCCAAAAATGTGCATCAATGTTTGCATGGTTGTGGCTTCTAACTGGGGCTGCACACCATAATTGGGGAACCCTAAGCAAGAGAGGCCAAATGTTCAGTCGAACCATTACCGCACAAACATTGCAAGGGATGTGAAGTGTCACTCAGTATACATGGTCAAAGTGCAACAAGACACACACCAGTACAACCATCAACACCTGTCACAGGCCACAAACAGCCAGCCCTATCATCCACTCCCAAACACCCAAGAAATGACCACACAGTTTGAATTCCCACAATTTAGAATATGAAACCAATGGCCCCACCAATCCATAGAAACAACACCATGCCCAGACCTATCACCAGAACCACACCCTGTGAAACAGGCACGCATGAAGCAGTACTGGTGCTCCACAAGACAAGTCAATCCCAAGTGATCACTCACTGTGCAAGACTCCCAGCCAAACATCGCACAAGCATATGCAAATGCCTTTCACTTAACTGCATATGCCTTGCATACAATGCAACCCGTTGGGCAACGCATCCCCTAAATGCAATGACATGCATAGAAACAACAGAAAGAGCATGAACATCCATGACAACACTTGAACTGATCCTGAAAATATGCAGTGAGCACCCACTGCAGAAGCACCACAGGGTGCAAGATGGTTACAGGACATAGATTGTAATCTGCCTATGAGTGCCGCATACCAAAACAGAGAGAGGGGGAGTGACAGTGAGAGGGAAGGCCAAGTTAAACACACTTCAAGGAGTACACTGCCTGGATTGGAAATAGCCAATGGCATGCACTACACCACAGTAGGTGCGGCCATAGATGAATTAACAGAGGGAGGTAACACAGTGACATGAGTATCACTTAAACAACCATCCCAGCATTGTAGCATGCAAAGCACATATAATAAAGTTACACATACAGTAAACATGGCAACCAGTTACGCATGCTCAACATGCAAGACAGTGCTCATGCTGACACGCTGACTGCGCCGGCATTGTGTGAATCTCACATCACCTTCAACAGGAGTTGTGTTTCCAAAGTAGCGATAGGAGGGACAGTGCCTGGTGGAGGGCCTGGGGAGCATGGACTTTAAAGGATGCAGGGTGTCTCCGCCGGGTCAGCAGTCACCACCAGATCACGGATTACTGAAACAACATGGGAGGAGACATCACAACAGGCATAGTGAAGTACAATTCATACAGCACATATATGTGCGAGGAAAACATGAACCCATAGTTACCTGCACATGCCACCATGTGCACCACCATGCAAACATCATGGCCCTGAGATGTTAACTGCACAACTAAAAAAGAAATTAAATAATACAAGTAAAAGAAGAGGCTATATGTTTCAGGGCAGAGCAGTGAAAGGAGTGAGTGTGAGGCAGAAGGCACACGTGGACCTGATGGACAGGATGTCTTCCGTGTTCTGTGGATATGAAGAGCAGATCGGGGCAGAGAGGCATCGGGCACGGGAAGCAAAAATTGTGATGCCAAGGCAGAGATTGTGCTGCATCGGGCCAGGAGACAGGCTGCCATCCTGGAGGCCACTTGCAGGGACACCCGAGTGATAGAGACACATTTTTCTGGAGAGGCTGCAACCCCTCCAGGCAACAACAGAGGCCTGCCTGAGGGGTGAGGACGTGGTGCTGGACTCAGCCCTTGTGGAAAGGCTCAGTGAGTTTGCAGATGAGGATTGTACATAGTTATTTAGGTGTAGGTTTCCTTTTTTTATTTATTATTTTCCTCAGCCTTTGAGCACTCTTCCTGTCCCAGTTTTTATTATACATAGTTGTTTAGGCTTAGGATATTTCTTTTATTTCATATTTCCCTTTGACTACTTTGAGCTTGATTCTCCATTTATTTTTGTACATATTTATATCCAATACATTGTTCTGTTTGTTACATTCCATGCTTCATGCAGTTCATTTGTATGTCAAGCTCTTTGATAGTTCTATTTCAGCCAGTGCATCTCTTATTGCAAGTCATGTGTCTTGTGGTGTGTCTGCGTGTGTTTTTTTTGTTGCTGTGGTGGTTGTGGATGGAAGGATATACATGTGGGGGTAGGTCCATCAGACGGCTGAGTCTACACTGTATGTTTTCATTTGAATGTACCTGTGCAGCATCATTGTGTGTTTGGTATCAGTGTGGGTGGGGTGGAGAGGGGTGGACTCACTGTAGAGGAGTTCCATGGTCACGTTAATAGCATGTTTGTTTGTCATTGCTGTGTAAACCCCATGTTGGGCAGACATGCCCACCAGCATGTGCAGTCACACACTGCCTTCTCTCATGTGTCGCTCAACCTCTACCACTGGAATGCAGTACTGGGCCGTGTTTGCTCTTCTGGAGTGGCTGCACAATTCTCTAGTCTCTGTGATTCATGCTCTCTCTGACTGCCCTACCATCACGCATGCATGGCCCTCTCATGTGATTGTTTGATGACAGGTATATTGCCACCCATTCCACCCAGGTCACTGATGCTCAGGCTGCCCATTGTTTGTGTATCTTGGAACATCTTTTGGCAGGTTTGCTTCTGTCTTGGGCACGCATTCAGTTACTCTGCTTTGATGCCTTGGCAATGTGCCATGGACAACATGCGCATAGATTTGCATTCACTTGTCACTTTAGTATGGGGGTGGCTGATTAAGGCCTAGAAGGGTGTGTGAGCAGATGCTACACTCAGGGATGGATGTACGGTGCTTCCAGTTGGTCGAATTTGCGAAGTACATGTTGTTGTTGCTCTTTGTGGTAGTGCCAGACCACGGAAGTTCAGGTGAGCTGCAGACATGCATTGCACTGGTATAGTGGGAGACTGTAAGGGTGCTGCCTGTGGGTGGGTGTCCAGTCTGGAGGGGGCTGTCTGTGGGGGATGTCCAGTCTGGAGGGGACTACCTGTGGGGGTGTAGATTCCAGAGGGGGCTTCCATTGAGGGGTGTCACAGATGATGGGACTGGGGGGTGGTGTCCAGTCTGGAGTGGGCTGCCTGTGGGGGTGTCCAGTCTGGAGGGGGCTCCCTCTGGGGGATGTCCAGTCCTGAGCAGTCTGCCTCTGGGGGTATCCAGTCTAGAGAGAGCTGCCTGTGGGGGTGTCACAGGTGAGGGGCCTCGAGGGGTGGTGTCCACTCTGGAGGGGGCTGAATGTGGGGGTGTCCAGTCTGGAGGGGGCTGCCTGTGGGGAGTGTCCAGTCTGGAGGGGCTGCCTGTGGGGGGTGTACAGTCTGGAATGGGCTGCCTGGGGATGTCCAGTCTGGAGGGGGCACCTGTGGGGGGTGTCCAGTCTGGCGTGGGCTGCCTGTGGGGGTGTCCAGTCTGGAGGGGACTGCCTTTGGGGGGTGTCTAGTCTGGAAGGGGCTGTGTGTGGGGGGTGTCCAGTCTGGAGTAGGCAGCCTGTGGGGGGTGTCCAGTCTGGAAGGGGCTGCCTGAGGGGGGTGTCCAGTCTGGAGTGGGCTGCCTGTGGGGTTGTCAAGTCTGGAGGGGGCTGCCTGTGGGGGGTGTCCAGTCTGGAGGAGTCTGCCTGTGGGGGTATCACAAGTGAGTGGGGGGGCTGTAGTGTGGTGTCAAGTCTGGAGTGGGCTGCCTGTGGATGGTGTCCAGTTTGGAGAGGGCTTCCTGTGGGGGGTGTCCAGTCTGGAGCAGGCTGCCTGTTGGGGGGTGTCCAGTCTGGAGGAGTCTGCCTGTGGGGGTATCACAAGTGAGTGGGGGGCTGTGGTGTGGTGTCAAGTCTGGAGTGGGCTCCCTGTGGATGGTGTCCAGTTTGGAGAGGGCTTCCTGTGGGGGGTGTCCAGTCTGGAGTGGGCTGCCTTTGGGGGGTGTCCTGTCTGTCATGGGCTACCTGGGGGGTACCCAGTCTGGAGGGGGCTGCATGTGGGGGGTGTACAATTTGAGTTGGCTGCCTGGAGGGTATACAGTCTGGAGGGGGCTGCCTGTGGGGGGGTCTCCAGTCTTGAGGGAGCTGACCGGGGGTGTCCAGTCTGGAGGGGCCTGCCTGTGGAGGGTGTCCAGTCTGCAGTGAGCTGCCTGTGGGGTGTCACAGGTGAAGGGGGCTGGAGGGTGGTGTCCAGTCTGGAGTGGGCTGCCTGTTGGGGTGCCCAGTCTGGAGGGGACTGCCCGGGGGGTGTCCAGTCTGGAGTGGGCTGCTTGTGGGGGTGTCCAGTCTGGAGTGGGCTGCCTGTGGGGGTGTCAAGTCTGGAGGGGGCTGCCTGTGTGGGGTGTCCAGTCTGGGGTGGGCTGCCTGGGGGGGTCCAGTCTGGAGGGGTCTGCCTGGAGGGGGTGTCGCAGAGGAGGGGGGGATATGGTGTGGTGTCAAGTCTGGAGTGGGCTGCCTGTGGGGGGTGTCCAGTCTGGAGGGGGCTCAATGTGGGGGGTGTCCAGTCTGGAGTGGGCTACCTGGGGGATGTCCAGTCTGGAGAGGGCTGCCTGTGGGGGGTGTAACATCTGGAGATGGCTGCCTGGAGGGGTGGGGGTAACCAGTCTGGAGAGGGCTGTCTGTGGGGGGTGTCCAGTCTGGAGTGGCCTGCCTGGGGGTGTCACAGGTGAGAGGGGATGAAGGGTGGTGTCCAGTCTGGAGTGGGCTGCCTGTGTTTGGTGTCCAGTCTGAAGAGGGCTGCCTGTTGGGTGGTCCAGTCTGGAGGGGTCTGCCTGGAGGGGGTGTCACAGGTGAGGGGGGCTGTGATGTGGTGTCAAGTCTGGAGTGGGCTGCCTGTGGGGGTGTTCAGTCTGGAGGGAGCTGAATGTTGGGGGTGTCCAGTCTGGAGTGGGCTGCCTGGGGGGTGTCCAGTCTGGAGTGGGCTGCCTGGGGGATGTCCAGTCTGGAGAGGGCTGCCTGTGGGGGTGTAAAATCTGGAGTTGGCTGCCTGGGGGGTGGGGGTAACCAGTCTGGAGAGTCTGGAGAGGGCTGTCTGTGGGGGGTGTCCAGTCTGGAGGGGCTGACCGGGGGATGTCACGTCTGGAGGGTCCTGCCTGTGGAGGGTGTCCAGTCTGGAGTGGGCTGCCTGGGGGTGTCACAGGTGAGGGGGGCTGGAGGGTGGTGTCCAGTCTGGAGTGGGCTGCCTGTGTTGGGTGTCCAGTGTGAAGGGGGCTGCCTGTTGGGGGTTTCCAGTCTGGAGGGGGCTTCTTGGGGGGTGTCCAGTCTGGAGGGGGCTGTCTGTTGGGGATGTCCAGTTTGGAGGGGGCTGCCTGTGAGGGGGTGTCCAGTCTGGAGGGGGCTGCCTGTGGATGGTGTCCAATCTGGAGTGGGCTGCCTGGGTGGGTGTTCAGCCTAGAGGGACTGCCTGTGGGGTGTGTCCAGTCTGGAAGGGGCTGCATGTGGGGGTGTACTGGAGTGGACTGCCTGGGGGGGTCTGGTTTGGAGTGGTCTGCCTGTGGGGGGTGTCCAGTTTGGAGGGGGCTGCTGGTGGGGGATGTCCAGTCTGGAGGGGGGCTGCCTGTGGAGGGTGTTCAGTCTGGAGTGGGCTGCCTGGGGGGTGTCCAGTCTGGAGAGGGCTGCCTGTGGTGGGTGTACTGTCTGGAGTGGGTTGCCTGGGGGGTCTGGTTTGGAGTGGTCCGCCTGTGGGGAGTGTCCAGTTTGGAGGGGGCAGCTGGTGGGGGATGTCCAGTCTGGAGGGGGGCTGCCTGTGGGGGGTGTCCAGTCTGGAGGGGGCTGCCTGTGGAGGGTGTTCAGTCTGGAGTGGGCTGCCTGGGGGGTGTCCAGTCTGGAGGGGGCTGCCTGTGGTGGGTGTACTGTCTGGAGTGGGTTGCCTGGGGGGGGGTACAGTTTGGAGGGGGCCACCTGTGGGGAGTGTCCAGTCTGGAGGGGGCTGCCTGTGAGGGATGTTCAGCCTGGAGGGGCTGCCTGTGGGGGGGTCCAGTCTGGAGGGGGCTGCCTGTGGAGGGTGTCCAGTCTGGAAGGTCTGCCTGTGGTGAGTGTCCAGTCAGGAAGGGGTTGCCTGTTGGGGGTGTACAGTCTGGTGTGGGCTGCCTGGGGGATCCAGTTTGGAGAGGGCCGCCTGTGGGGAGTGTCTAGTCTGGAGTGGGCTGCCTGTGGGGGTTGTCCAGTCTGGAGTGGGCTGCCTGTGGGGGTGTCCCAGTTGAGAGGGCCTGGAGGTGGTTTCCAGTCTGGAAGGGGCTGCCTGTGAGGGGGTTACCCGTCTGGAGTGGGCTGCCTGTGTGGGGTGTCCAGTCTGCAGGGTGCTGCCTGTGGAGGCTGCCTAGTCTGGAAGGGGCTGCGTGGGGGGTGTCCAATCTGGGCTTGCCAGGTGATGTGCACAATTTTGCTGGGGTGCAGTCTGGGGGCTTGTGAGGGAGGATCCGTGTTTTCGCTGGGGGGCAGCCTGGTCTTGCGAGGTGAGGCACGTGATTTTGCTGGGGTGCAGTCTGGCTTTACGAGGAGAACACGCATTTTCACTGGGATGCAGCCTGGGCTTGTGAGGGGAGATGCACGATTTTGCTGGGGTGCAGACTGGGCTTGCGAGCTGAGGCACGCCTTCTCTCAGCGGACGTGTTGTGGACGTTCCTCGCACAGCTTGTTTTTACTTGAGCAAAGGCTAGAAATGCGTTTTTAAATCCATGAATATGTGTGGCATGCAAAAAAACATTATGCGCAACGACTCACGCAGGATCCTTCTCCCATGCAGTCCTTGAGCCATTTATGCACCTGATTCCATGAATCGTGACTTGTAACTGTGATGTTATAGTTAAGTAGCACTCCTGTTAAGGAAGTGCATTTTTTCAAAGGGGGTCATTATGAGGTTGGAGGTAATGGAAAAACGATGCCGGTAAAGGATTACCAGCATTGCATACCGCTCCGGGCTATTCCGACCCAAGAACCCAGTATTAGAGGTGCCGCTAATAACGGTGCCGCTAATAGCGGCATGGGCGCAGGCACGCGGCCCTTGAGGCTGGCAAAACTGGGATGCCGGTAACAGGAGGACATCACAAGCCAGGCGGACATGCAAATACCGGAATCATGAAGACGCTTATACGGGATAGCGGCATGTTGGCAATACCGGCATCACGAGGCACCCGTAAACTGCTATGTGCAGTGTTCCCAACTGCCACAGGTGCACACAATCAGTACAGGTGGAGGCAATCAAGTCTGGGCAAGCACAAAAGAAGCACACCCACACACCACGCCCCTTCCCACACCAAAATGATACCACTAGTAGTAGCAATACTGGGGCTGGAGGATATGCTTGCATTGCTACACCAGCAACAACAACAACAGCAGGCACGACAGAGGCGGTGCAGGAGGAGAAGCAGGGTGAGACAGGTCCAGCATGCCCCACCAGTGCAGCCAGTGGTACCACGCAGGCAGCCCCCAATCCTTCGCATCAGGGCCAGTCCATTCAACCTAACCCCTGAGCAGATCCACACCCTGTACCGTCTGGACCGGGACACCATCACCACCATTGTGGACATGATACACAATGACATTGTCAGCCTCATTGAAATATGCACCGCCATCCCCCTCTACTGAAGGTAGTGTCAGTGCTCCACTTCCTTGCCACAGGCACCTACCAGCACCCAGTGGGGCACATGCATGGCATATCACAACCCATATTTTCTCACATGCTGAACCAAGTGCTGGAAGCCCTCCTGAAGCACACAAGGGACTACATATCCCTACCACGGACTCCCCAACAGATTTTTGATACAAAAGCTGGCTTCCATGCACTGGCAGGCATGTCAAATTGTATTGGTGCCCTTGACTGCACCCACGTGGAGCTGGTGGTCCCACATGCCATGGAAGTGGTGTGCCGCAATCGCAAGCAATAGCACTCCATCAATGTGCAGATGGTATGTGACGCCAGCAAGATCATTACACATTGTTGTGCCCATATCCCAGAGAAACTCATGACTCAGTGGTCCTGCGGAACATGCAGGGCGACATGCCTGGCTGTGTGGTAAATTGCATGACAGGCACATGGCAGTGAAATGGGGGGATAGATGCACACACCACCATGGTGTCATTGTTGATGTGACTGCACTATGTGCACATCCCAAAACACTGTGCTCCAAAGTATCTTAAACTGAACATTACAACCAAATCCCATAGCAATGAAGTAAGCTGCACACATATCACAACATGCCAAACTTAAAACCACCCCACATCCCACAACACGCGCACCACCCACCATCGTACCTTACCCTCCGTAACACAATACAGCAACATGCTGTGCATATACACTATGTAAATGTCTGCAGCAAATCACCACACAGGACAAGCATCCATGGGAGTGCACTGAAGAAAACCACCAAGGGAATCCACTGCTTGTCACAGGGCCGCCACCACCACAGAAGTGCATCATGTCACCATGGGAATAATCAGCGCTGAATGGCAAATAATGCAGAGAGTACTGCCAACGCTGCCAGTCAGAAAATCATATAGAACACTACACATTACATATGCAACACATACACAGCGGTATGCATCCACAATGCATGAGCAACATCAAGGCAGTGCACACCGTGTATCATCTTGAAGATACAACCCACACCATAAGTCCATGGCACAGAACACATTGAGGGCATGAGAAATGTGTGCATACAACCAGGGACATGTGCATGTGACCATCAATTATCAGCAAGTATGTGTGACAAGTAGAGCTGTCCACCACGAATACACCAACATATACCTTTAATTTCCTCTCATGCATGTGATAGTGGCTATCCCTTGAAGCTGTGGCTCCTAACCCCTGTCCGAAACCCGCAGAACAGACACGAGGAGGACTACAATTGTTCCCATACCCGTACCCGTGTAGTCATCGAGCAGACCTTTGGCCTGTTGAAGGCACGGTTTCGCTGCCTTAGCCGGTCGGGTGGGGCACTCCTCTACAGCCACGAGAAGGTGGCCAAGATCATCATGGCATGTGTCATGCTGCACAACATGTGCATCCGATGGAACATGCTTCTGCCCCTTGATATTGAACTGCAACCACCTGGAGATGATGAAGTGGATGAAGAAGATGTGGGCGCACATCATCGCGGTGCCGATGCAAAGGAGGGTTGTGCTGTGTGTCAGTCAGTGATTGCACAATATTTCTAACACACATGGTGCAGAGGGTGACATGAATGTGGGACAGAGGGCACTGGGTGTGGGAGTACATGTACACTATGCACTGTACATAAATAAATGACACATATGCAATAAGGAATGTCCACTCAAGAATTATTTTTTTACACAACGGGTGTATTAAACTGTCCATTGGAATTAAGTGCTCAAACCCACCTCCTCACACACCCTCTCCTCCCTCCGCCTCCCCCCACAACACCCCCACACACCCTCTCCCCCTATGACTCCCCCACAACTCCCCCACACATCCTGTCCCCCCTCACACTTCCCCCACAACTCCCCCACACACTCTCTCCCCCTCCCTCTCCCCCCACAACTCCACTACACATGGTGTCCAAGCAAATGCTTCATGTGTTAGGGTCTATTGCCTTCATCAGGCTGCCCCATCTACACCCTTCCACTTCCTGCACCTGGTGGTGGCATGTCCGATCTGCGCAAGGTGCACGCTGACCTGTGTAGGGGGCTGGTTTGGGTTGAGCTGGATCAGGAAGGGGTGGCCGCTTGCTCCAGTCTGGCGGCCTGACGCTCAGCCTCCAAGGAATCCGCTATGCGGGAGAGGACCTGCCTCAGTGCAGATACCTCCTCGCATATTCTTGTGGTGCTTGCCTCAATGGCCTGCCTCAGGGAAGTAGTGTTGTTGTTGCGCCGATCCTGCCTTGTCTGGAGACCGTCTACAACAAATTGCCTCACTAGGGCAGTGTCCTCCTCCTGGCGCTGCACTGCATGTCCTATCTGCTGCACCCCTGCCTGTACAAAAATGGAGGTGGAGGGTGTTAAGATGGATTTCTGAACTCTGTCCTGGAGGGGCAGAGGTTCAGAAGGCCAGCCTAGTTTCTTGGAACAGGGTAACCTCTGAACAAGCCAGACTAATCAGGGTAGCGATGGCGGCGGTCAAGACAGGTCTCAAGAGGGGTGAGGGTGACTGAAATCCGCAATGAGCACACAAAGCAAGGACGCTTACAAATTACTCCAGACAGGTGTTATATTAAAAATATAGACACATTTATTACAAGGCCTTTGTAACATCGACCATAGTAAAGAATCACAGTAAAACTCCAATAAACCAACACATCACACGCAATACAATATATATACAAGACCAAGGGGTCTAAAGAGTTAGAAGCACGAAATATGCAGACCACCTAGATGGGGAGGAAAACAGGCAGTGCAAGTAATCGTTAGACCCAGTTGGACATCAGTGGCCACCTAACTAGAAGGAAGTCCGAGCCCTACGAAGAGAGGAGCCTTGTGCTCAAAAGTACCTGCACATCAGCAGGATGTCTCGACGCCGTGTAGATTCCGCGACAGCAGGAGTCAGGGTCGAGGGTGTCCCGAATGCAGCGAACACGAACAGGTTTGTTACCACAGCAGGGCAACTCGGCAACCGCAGGTATTCCGGTCCCAAAGCACACGTCTCACTTCAGACCTGGGAATGCCAAGTGTACGAATCGTGTGAGAGTGCCGCGGACACGGGATTAGCAGCAAGCCAGACGGCGGTGACAGAGCAAAGTTCCTTTGTAGGCTGGTCAGTCCACTGGATGGCCCTGGGACGCTTCCGAAAGCTTACGTACAGGATTTGATGAAGATGCCAAGAATAGTTGTTCCCACTATTCTAAAGGGTTGAAGCGCCAGTAAAGGCCTTCTTGTTCGATCAGAGGCAAAGTGGTCTCACAGGACGACAGCAGTACAGGGTGCCAAACCTTCAGTGGGTCACCAGTGATTCCTTGACTCAGCTTCTTAGTTACAGGATACTTGGCTCCTTTATCGTTTGTTCGTGAGAACTCAGGAGATCAACATGGTAGTGGTGTTTCCAGCCTCCTCTTATCCAGAGTTCCCTTTGTGCCGAAACGGGAGATCTGCTCACAAAACACACACACCATACGTGGACCTATTACGGACCACGGTGGTCCCAGGCATTCAAGACACTCTAGACTCTCTGGCACCCAGGATGTGTATTGGGAACAGACATCCCAGCCCACATCCTGGAGGCACACACAAGGCATGCAGAAGCCCGCGAAAGCGTTGTGTTTCCCGAGAAAGTGCATGACGAAATAAGGACTGCCTGGGTCGGCTCGACCTGGGGGAAGGTGAAGGGGCAAGACGGTCAGCGGACAGGACAAAGAACCTCGTGGCATGGCCATTTTGGAGGCCAGGCCACCCATTTGGGCCAAACGCGGGAAGCGCGGTTAACATGGCAAAAAGGGGTTAAAAACACAAAGAAACGATAGCTGCCACGAGTCCCGTCTGTGACACACTTGCACATTTCATGATAAGTCCAGCGAGAGTTTCTAGGGCCATTGGAATGACTAGAGACCCAAGAGCGCGGTAATGTAAGTTACGGTGCACTCTTGTTTCATGTTGCTCAAAAGCTGCAACATGAGGAAAGGACTAAGGGAAACATGTCTCCCGGTACTGACTGTCTTAAGGGCATGTCAGTTTCCCCGTAAGAATGGAGCGAAAGCCCAGAGGAGTGCAGCGGAAGGCTGCGCTTCTCTAGCAAAGTCGAGATCAGGGTGTAAAACAACAGCAAAATGTTTGGGGGTTGCCACATGGAAGGAAAATTACCTACAATTATGAAATCTTTCCTAACAGAGGGTGCATGTGTGACATCCCCAAATCCATGTGGCTCCTCGGTGGGACTCATGCTCTCTTGTTCGTCCTCCCCTCCAGACTGCTCCGGTGTGGTGTCATGGTCGGAGTACACAGGTGTGACCTGGGGGGATGGTGCGGTACTAGGTGTTGCGGGGAGGTCCGAGGAGTCGTCCTCGATAGGAACACACACCTGGACCTGCGCATCATCGTCTGTCTGGGTGCTGTAGCTGCCGCCTCCCCAACAGAGTTGTTCTCTGCTGAATGTGCCCCATCGCCCACTTTCTCCTGTGCAGGTGACACAGGTGTTGTCGGGACTGTGGCAATGGGCCTTAGCGGCACCAGTGCCGTGGCATCCTGTGCTTTTGGCAACTTCATTGCCTGTTGTGGCTTGGCTGGGGCTTTCGATGTGGAATGCCTGTTGCCTTCTTCCCTGGCACTCTTCGGGGGAGTTGTTGCCTGTGGGGGTGAGTCCCGGGCCTCGCTGTCAGGATCTGAGCCTGTGGGGGACCAAGAGAGGGACAGCATGAGTGATGTTTTGACAAGCATCATGCTTACATTGGTATTATTGCTCTTCTATGCATTAGAGGGGATTAGGCAGTGGCGTTTTGGTGATCACATTGCTTGCTAAATGGGTGGAGAATGCAGGTATCCGTCAGGGTCACTCATGTTGGAGCTGGCGTATGCTATGTGACATGCATTTCTGTTGTGGACTGCTTGCAGTGTGACTAATGCCATTTTCATATTTGTGTGGTGTGTGTCAGGTATGGCATTGCCATGCTGCATGCATGTGCATGTGTCTGTGCTGCGGACAGCATTTAGGCAGGGATGTGTCAGATGTGTATTTATTAGGCCATGCATTGCCTCTTTGGAAGGGAAAATGATGGACTATCATCATACTTTGCATTACTGTGTTTTCTTAGGACACTCACCTCCATCTGCCGATGAGGTGGCGCCACGTTCCATCTCGCCGACTCCTTCTATGGCCTCGATGCCAATCGTTCTGACACAGATCTCCTCCCATCGGCTCAGCTTGATGGGTGAGCTAGGACCACCGCCAGTAGCCATGGCCTGGCCCCGGTTTGCGGACAGGATGCTACTGACTCTCAGGCGCAGGTCATCCCATCGCTTGCGGACATCCTTGATCGTGCGGGGGGTGTTGCCTACGGCACTGACTTTTTGGGCAACAAGTTGCCAGATCTCTTTCTTCTTTATCTGTGCCTCCCTCTTGAGGATGTTTGCCAAAACAACCTCTGCACTGTCTGTCAGTGTCTCAACCAGCATAGTTAATTCATCTCATTAAAGGGCTCTTTGTGCTGCCTGTGGCATGATGCTTGTGCTGATGGTTGATTTCTGTGGTCAGAGAAAGGATCCAGATCCTATGTGGTGACGATGGCAATGGATTGTTTTTTTCGCCATGCTCTTTCCCGTTCCTGTGCGATGACGCTACTTCTGGTTCCACTTATTAACGGTCATCGCTATTAGTGGTCACTGCTAATGATGTATCCATTGTTGCCGGTAGTGCTGTCTGCGGTTTCCATGATGCCGCTAAGGGCCATTTTTTGGACTTTATCGGCATGCCGGTAATGTCGTTACCGGCATGGCACTGTTGGGCATTTTTGTGGCGATTTGGGGCCTGACGGTATTTTCTTACAGCCGAAAAATAATTTAGCAACAATCACTCCTTGTATTCAGATTGGGCCATGTACAACAATAATACAGTGGAAATGCATTATTTCAGCACACAGACATGCGTGGTTGGTATGCGTGGTTGGTATGCGTGATTGGTGTTATTTTGGTGAGCATAATTCCTTTGTTTTATTTGTGGCCCCAATATCCAGAACCCCCTTATTTTTGTTTAGATTTTTCGTGTAATCACTAGAGAGACCTCAGGCTTGCATTTCAGGAACACCACATTTTCATTTTTAGTGTGCCACCATGTGCAATTTTTCTCGGTCTTATCTACGGCAGCGAGCTATCATGTGGTATTTTTCACTATCTTATATATGGTAGTGAACTATGTCCCGGGCCTCCCTTTCTGCCGACTCATAGACCTCCGGCAGACTGCAACACACACAGTTAGTTATAATTGCTCATACTGAATTACATTGTGCACACAGCTGCAGCCAAATCTTATGCTTAGCTACCTTGAAAATGACAATTGCACTGTCTAAACATCTCCCCACATCATCAGCACTGTATTGGTAAATATAAAACACACCACCCATCTGCTTTCAGATATTTTTGTGTATTATAAAAGTTGCATTTAAACAGGATCTCACTCTTTAGAGAAATAAATGAAATAGCACAGTAACAGCATTATCTGTGATACACTGAAAAGGGAGTGGCGGAGACAAGAACTCAATTTGCAACATTAAACACGTGAGTAAAGCACAGGAATCTCCTTTCCTACACTGATTGAATATTCTCATACGAACTCAGCCCCCACACCTCAGCAAGATAATTCCCAGGCTTATTCAGCATGTAACTTCTTTGGCTGTTCGCCTTCTGGAGGGGTTCACCCAGCAAGGACAAGCATCTGCTGTCACTCGAACTGGGACTTGTTGACTGGAAAAGCCAGTCTCTGCAACCAAGTTGAATCTGCTTTAGGAATCAGGCATCCCCAGCTGTCAACCCCGTCCTTCTTCGAGCTGTGTCAAGATGTCTCTCCCTTTCTTCCCCAAGATTCTGCACCAAAGCACTAGTCACAGCCTCTAAGATGATGCTTGATGTGACGTGCTCCAATCAGAATCAATCATGTTCTATCCTCCTACTTTTAACAATGGTTCTTCTTGTACAGTTGCAACTGTAAGAAGCTGATTTGAATGTGTGTTTAAAACTGATTTTCAGAGTCTGCCTCTTTTTGCAGTGAAGACACATTCTTTTATTAATGAGTTATAATTATTAGTCTTGTTAGTGAGATTAGTTTGTTAATTACCAAATGTGTCTCTTGCAACATAGGCATTTCAGGTGAGAAATGGTGTGCATTTTGAAGGTACAGATGTGTGCTTTTAACTGTGAAAAATGTATTTGCATTTTATATGTAAAAATCGTTTTTGACTGAATAACCTGCCCTTACTTATATGTCCATGTTACACTGTCAACACATAGCTTGAAACAACTGCATCATAGCAATGCACCAAACCCATGCAGTGGCGCTGCACTTCAAAAAGAAAACATGCTATACATTGATCCTGTGCAGTGGTGCTGTACTCTGTGCTCCCAAAACACGCTAAACACTCCTACATATACCCTCCTTTTTTTTTTATTTGGCTAATCCGTGCCACAATTGGAAAAATCCAACTTGTTCCTTTCCTTCTTTCAAAAATGTCACAATCCAATACAATTAACATCCTTGTCGTGAAGATGAAAATTGAAAGTCGCTGTTCAATCAATGTAATATTAAAATTCAACTGAATTTATCAATTCTTATAAAATATTCTACATTTGCCTTCCCAATGGAAGTGTACAGTCCAGTATTTCAATTGTATACTTGAAGTCAATTGAAAATAATAAAATAAAACAACTAACTAAAACAAATAATTAACATAACAGATTAAAACAATTAATTAAAATAATAAATACGTGTAACTCCATATGTCAGGACTCTTGTCTGCCTCTTTTGGTTCATTCGGGTACTCTTTCATCTTGGTACTCTTGGATCCTTTTCTATAGAAGTCATCTTTTCTTTGGCATTCCCGCTATTTTGTCTTCACCTCCACCCGGAGGCAGGCATCTTTTGGTCTTCATCCAGGGTACTCCATATTCTATCGTCTCCCGTGACCTCCGGTATAAATAGTTAATGTTCTAAACCAAAATAGAAAAGAAACAGATTAAGTATATAGCACAATACTAACCACCCTTTTGCCAAAAATAAAACATTTTTTTTCCTGAAATTAAACACAGGTTAAAAAGAAAATAAGCATACATGAAACAACATTTTAAATTCAATGCATTTTCATTCTGCACACTGACCATGAGCTTCCATTATATTTGTTTTTTTACTTTTTATATTATTTATTTATTTACATATATTACAGTATTTATGTGCCATTATAATAATCAACTTTTTAACTTCTCTGTCACTGCCTCCTGACTTTACCCAATTATTTTTCTTTTTGTGTTCAAGGGACTTTCTGTTGTATTGTGTGCATCAGTGGGCAGTAGCCCCAGGGCTTTCTGTTTCTACATGCTCAAGCCGCCTGATCTCGTGTCTGGGATGGCATGGCTTGATCTGATTTACATGGACAAACTGCTCTATCGCTGTTTCACCTTCATTCTTCAAAATTTTATACACTACAGGAGAGATCTTATCTATAATTCGAAATGGCCCCTGCCAGGCTGCTAGAAATTTAGAATGTTTCTGTTTACTTTTTCCAAAATGAAACTTGTACACCTGATCCCCTACACTGTATTCTCTCACTGATGTTCTTTTATCATAGTATGTCCTAGCACTGTCAGCAGCCCTTTCCAGATTTCTCTGCACAAAAGTAAATGCATGTTGCAAATGCTTCCTCAGTTCATCAATGTACTCATGAACTGTGGATGCACTCACAAGTGTCTGCTTATGTGTTCTGTATAGTAGGTGTTGTGGTAACACCATTTTCCTACCTGTCAAGACCTCATGGGGCTAACACCTGTTGCTTTGGCAGGAGTTGATCTGATTGCCATCAAAACCAACGGTAAACGTAAATCCCAGCTGGAACCTGCTTCTGCCACAAATTTCTTTAAAATATCCACAACAGACCTATTGCTCCGTTCAACTCCACCTGAAGAGGCTGCCCGATATGCGATATGTAGTTTCCTTTTCACACCCAGTATTTGCCATACCTTACTCATTAGGGTACTTGTGAAATGACTTCCTCTGTCTGACTCAATTCTTTGTGGCAGCCCAAACCTTGAGAACACATGGTTCACCAGCCATGTGGCTGCTGTTTGCGCACTACAATCTGGTGCAGGAATACATTCAATCCACTTCGACATCAAACATATCACACTTAAAATGTAACAGTGTCCTCTGCTCGACCTTTTTAAAGGGCCTACATAGTCTATTTGCAAATCTGACCATGGGAGAGTTAGGCCTCTTTTCATCAATGGTGCTTTATGCATTGGTGAAGCAGGTTTAAATTGGGCGCATACTAGTCATCCTCTAGTATATAATTCCACATCTTGGGACACATGTGGCCAGTAAGCATAATCTTTTAGTATTTCCAATGTTTTTTGTGAACCTCTGTGGCCTGCAGTTATTGCATCAATTGCATGTTGTAGCATTAGCCCTCTGAATGAAAGGGGTACCACCCACTTTACCTGTCCTGTTATGGACTCTCTAATCATGAGTCCATCTTGTAATCTAATTCGTGTTTTGTTCTTTAATAGTACCCTCAACTCTTCTTTTCCCATACAATCATTTTCTGTTAAAGGGTTTTGTTCAGGATCTATCAAATTATTATAATAGATTCCCAAAAATTGATCATTTTTTTGTGCCTCAATCAAATCTTGGTCTGGCGTGTCATGGCCCCATTGCACCACTGGTTGATCTACCTCCTTTGGTGCTTTAGAACGTGTTACTGCATCAATCTGTATTTCACCCAGTAAATCATCAGTAGGTAGCAATTCTCCCATCACAGCCCCAATTTCAGCTAGATGGTCTGCCTTATCATTTCCCTCCTTATCCTCTCCTGGTGTTTTTAAATGCCCTCGAATTTTTCTCCAGTATATTGTTAGATCATTCTCTGACACCAATTTGTCTATGGCTTGTATCATTTTTCCATGTTTAAGTGGCTTTTTGTTGTATGTAATCATTCCTCTTGCTTTCCAGCCAGGTAAATATTCCACAAAACTATTCCGTGCGTAGTCAGAATCAGTCACCAGGACAATTTCACTGAACTTTCTATCAACTGCAGTAGTAATTGCTTTATAAATGGCTGCCAATTCCGCCACTTGAGTGCTCCTAGCTCCAATCCTCATCCCTATACTGGGGACTCCTTCGCATTTCAACCAGACATTTCCTATTCCTGACACTAATTGTTTATTACTGTCATTTTCAATGTGAAAAGCACAACGATCCACATATACAGTTGGCAAATCCTTGAATGTTTTTTCATCAAAAGCTTTGTGTGGTGATTGTTAAAATTCCTGCCAATTAGGTTCCACTTCCATTTCATTTGATATTTGTTCAGCTGCGCAGTCATGTAAGTCAGCTAACCCTTGAGCAATTGGGCTCTTTTTATTTTGTCCATATCTCACTTCTACAGGAAAACCTTGTAATGCCAGCGTCCATGAAGTGATTCTGGACTGTGCTAGATTACCTGACCTAATTCTTTTACTCTCTAAAAACTGCAAAGGTTGATGATTTGTTTCAATAATCACCTTTTCCCCCTGAGCAATGGGGCGGAAATGTTGTAGCGCCCACACAGTGGTTAATAGGGCCTTTTCACATTCATTAAATTTCATTTCAACTTGGGAAAATGCCTTACTTGCATAGGCAATTGTTTTGTGATTCAAATCATGTTTTTGTGATAACACTGCTGACATACAATGTTCAGAAAAACCTATTTCTATAAAGAAATCCCTACCTTTTATGGGATATGCTAAACATGGTGCCTTTACCAGACATTCCTTTAGTTTAGCCACTGCCTCAGACTGCTCTTTTTCCCATTTCCAGGGAGTATTCAGTTTAAGCAGTTTAGTCAATGGTTGAGTGATTTCAGCATAATTTTCAATGAATTTTCTGTTATACCCTGTCATTCCTAACAAACTTTGTATTCCTTTCACATTCTTAGGATCTTTTAATCTTTGTATGGCATCTATCTTCTTCTTTTGTGGATTTAGCCCATGTTCAGTCACTTCATGGCCTAGAAAGTTCACTTTTTTCTTGCACCATTGTGCGTTTTGCAAAGATACTTTGGCGCCTGCTTTCTGCAATTGGCCAAGGACATGTCTTATTTCATCAAAATGGCTTTTCAGGCCTTAATTTTTTATCAAGACATCATCCACGTAAACTATGGTTCCTCTTTCCGCTGCATCAGGCATGCCCTTTCTCAAAAATATGCCAAATTCACTCCCACTATTGATGTACCCGAACAGCGTTCTAAGCCAGGCGTATTGAGTCCTGTCAAATGTAAAGGAAAATAAATTCTGTATCTCCTCTGCCAATGGCACGCACCAATATCCAGAGGTGAGATCTAATGTGGTAAACACTTTTGAACCATGTACCTGAGCTAAGCCCTGATCAATGAATGGCAATGGCCATCTGGACACTGGTACTCTTTTATTTAACTCTCTCAAGTCTGCACATAGCCGCCATTGACCATTTGGCTTTAACACACCTAAAATAGGTGTGTTGGATGTGCTATGAATGGGCCTGATGATTCCCCGTGATTCCAAATTTTTAGTAATCTCTGGCAATGATTCTAAACATGCCAGTGGTAGTCTATACTGGCGTACAAACACTGGACTTCTGCTACACCCTTCTGGTAGTGTGACCACATGTAAATCAGTTAAACCACAATCATAAGCATCTTTTGCAAATACATCCTTAAACTCCATAAATATCTCCCTCAGATTGTTTCTATCCTCATCGCTGTCACATGCATCCGCTAAGGAGATCTGCTCTTCTACCATTTTGGAAAATTCTGGAAAATCTTCTGGTAAAGGAATCTCAGCGCTTTCCTCTAACTGTGTGGCTGTGTCTTTTTGTAGAGCTGCCACTTTTAAATATTTTGGCATATCAGCTTCCACTTCAATGGGCTGATTTTCTGTTTCATTTTCATTTAAATTAAATATTATGCAATCCTCTTGATGGCAGCACACTGTCTCATTTGAATCATAAGGAAACACAGAATGAATTTTAAATATTCCTTTGGGCCGAGAGTCCAGGTGTTCTGGCAACTCACCCTTGGCATCTGCATACTTTTCAGGGATATTTCCAATCACCATGTTATTTAAATCTGCCGTATAATGTGATTTTTGTATGGCCATTCCTAATGGGGAGCTTTCCTCTAAATGAATATCCTGACAACCTTTATTATTTACCATAATTTTTACAGATCCTTCCCCAATATCTACCAATGGAATGTATTCATAATCCAGGCCTTGCTGTTTTATGGATTCATTCAGGCATACAAATGCATCAGAGTCTTTCATCTGCTGTCCATTTTTGCATTTCAGTGTTATTGCAAACTGTTTTGTAAATGCAGGAATAATAGTATCTTTCCTCATTTGCAATTCGATTGCATAAGGAACCAGTTGTGCACAATGATAAGCCCTTCTTTTGTCTTCAAATTTAGGTGCCGGGCCACCTAGGCGTGGCCATATTTTTTGATTAAGGAAATCTAACACCATACACATTCTGTGTATGATGCAATTGCCCATGTAAAAGTCATTATGTGCTCCACTCACTATCCATACATTATGGTAAATTGTTTTCTGCCCAATGCTAATTTTAAGCATGCATCTGCCTGCAATTCGGTTTTCAAAGTCTGGACTGTCCAACCCAGAAACATATTGGTTTTTAATCGTAAATTTCGGGATTTCCTCCCTCTCCATTATTTTTTGCAACAATTTCTCATTAATGAAGCTCCTCTCCTGTTCAAGCGCTAAAGGGGCTTTTATTGTTTTAAAACAGTCATTTATACCAACATGAACCCATGGTTGCTCATCTTCCATGTGTATTTCAGCAAGAGTGGTAATGTGTTTTTCTGAATCTGTTTTAGGAGCAATATTCTGTTTGATTGTTTTCTCTTTTAAATAAAAACGTAATGTGTGCTCATCTATGGCAGTCTACCAATTTTTCCTAGGGTCCAAGTATATTTGTACAGGTAGTCTTTCATTGTCGCTCTGCATTTTGTCTTGACACATTAATATAACAGTGACACTAGGTATGCAACTATTCTGGAGATATACCTCCACAGCATCATTTGTTTTGGCAACGGTGTAAAATTCATTTATGTTGCTGTTTTGTGATTTTAGTTTCTTAGGCCTCAATGGTTTTTTGGTTAAGGACCACAGCACTCCATTCACCCCATCTATGAGAGGAGACAATCTTTTCAGGCAATCTGTCCGCATCAAAAATGGAATTTCACAAATAGATTTGATCAATACCTCTTGTTTCATTCTGTGCTTTCCTATTTTTATGTCAACCTCAGTTACACCTATGATGGGCACCTCCTCCCCATTAAAGTTATGCACTGGACCTTGATTTTCCTTCACCGTGACTGACTCTGTGGGGGTCTCCCTTCATTGATACTCTTTACCAGCTCCTTAGACATAATTGTGGCCTGTGCGCCAGTGTCAATCATAGCAAATGTGTGGCATTTTTCTTCTACAGTGATGGGTGCATAATATCTGTCCTCAACTTCCTCTAATACACATAAGAAGTGTGAATTCTTAATGATTTCAGGGCTCACTTTTCTCAGGCCTTTTTCACTTTTGGCTAAGCACATTGGTAAATGGAAAGACATTTTTCCCTCCTTTTTACCCATTTCTGCGCGAGAGACTTTATTCATTTCTCCATGATCAGAAGTTTTTTGGAGTGTGGCCACTGTTCGCCCATCCATCTGGGTAACATCAGAGACCACATTACAACCTTCCAACTGAACATGTGTAACAACATCATTCAGCAATTTGTCATTGTTTAATTCTGTGCATTTGTGATCATTTAGTGTGATAGCAGCCCTTTCAGCCTCTTCAAAAATATGTGGCTCAAAGAATTCTTCAGCTGATTGACCCGTACCCTCCTTTTGAGTATTTCCCTTTTCTACCTGTGTTTGGTCATTGTTTTGCTTGCCCAGGGAAGGAGCTATAGCATCCCCACTTACTCCCTGTTCACTGGTATTCCTCATGCATGAGTCATTTTTCTTAAATCTGTCTCTTTGTTCTTTTGGAATTCCAGGTGTATCTTTTTTATTTGCACAAATCTTCAATGTTTGATTTAGTTCTAGGTTAAACCGTACCTCTTTTTTAGAAGTATTTGCATTTTCTGTTACATGTTCATTTATTGGTGCTTTCACTTTTAAATCATTAGGCATCTCAGAGTCATTATGCAAAATCACATCAGGGCAATCTGTCTTTTTGGCACTGCAGGTGTCATAAGTACTTAGTCACTTCTCAGAAGCCCCCCGGTCATTGCTAGGGCCATCAGCCCCCTCTTTAGATGGTTATTTTTGTGCTGTATAGAGCTTTCCTATTTGCTCAGCTAACATTTTCACTTGGGCCTCAAGGCACTGGAACCTTTCCATCTCTCTAGAATCCTCTGTCTGTGTCCTACGTCGATATTGGTTGTTTTCCCCCTGATTGGATCTATTCTGATACCTCTCAGGTGATTGATGTCTGTTGGGATGGTTTCTGAACTCTTGATTCATTTGTGGAGGGGAGCGGGGTGCACCCATCCTTTGATTATAGTCCCCTGGTGGAGAATCATTATACTGACGTGGATTGTAGTTCATGTTTTGCCTCATGTCCTGTCTCTCAGATTGTGGGTACTGGCCCCTATGTTGATTTCCATTATCAGTAAATCGATCCACATATCGGGGTCTATCCTGATTACCATACATCATGGTGATGGGATCAAATCTGCTCTGTGTCCCCAATGACTGGTAGGGACCATCATTTCTTTGATCTTGATTTTGTCTCTGGTTATTGTTCATACCTGCCATATCAGGCCGATATCCTACCCGGGGTCTGTCCCCTAAATACCTACGGCTGATGTAGCTCTCCCTATTACTAGGATCATGTGATTGGAACATTGGTACAGGAAAGGGCGATCTCTGTTGATTACCCCTTTGTTCAGGTGTCACATTATTTTTACCTTGGCTTTGAGCAGACTCAAGGGACATTTTGGCTGACCTGATTTCCATTATTGTGGCTGAGGGTTCTTTAGATTTAGGTCTAGTATCTTTCATTTTATCACTTTCTCTACCCTGACAATAGAGTACCTCATATAGTTTTGTGCTTTGATGTACAATCCATTCAAGGGACTTGTCACGGTCAAATTCACGGACCAATTGGGATATGATGTCTTTCTGTAGCCCATAGAAGTATGCAGTTTTAAACTCATTGGAATTTGGGTCAAAAGATACATCAAAGCGAGAAAATGCTCTTTTTAAGTCTTGTAAAAATTGGCGAGGGGATGTATTAGGCCCAGCAGTGATTGTGTAAGCGACTTTCTTTGCCTCCTGCAATGAAAATGACGCCTAATTTCTTTTTCAAACTCCACCCATGTCATATTCTGCTGTTCATTTAATCCCCTTATGATGCTGGCCATCGGGGCATCTAAAGTTAAATGAAAATATTGTCTGTACTGTTCCTTAGGTATCTGGAGTGCTTTAAAAATGTCATGCACCACTTCTAAGTGATCCTCAATGCAGCATTCACCTGGCGCTGCAACCAAGTTAAGTCACCGGCCCAGTCACTGGAGCACTAGCTCTTTTGGGCAGAACTAGAATTCACCTCCACTCCATTGAATGTGGTACCCTGCCGCCTCTCCTGGGACCTGGGAATGCACATTTGCTGTTCTATGTCCTTACACTTTTTAAGGAGTCTATTTGCTTCATTTTGTAAATAGTTGTTTTCATCACTCATCTTATTAATCACCTCCTGCATGTCGCACATTTGCATTTGGCATTCATTGAACTCTTTATTTCTCTTGTCTCTTTCTTGACTCATTTTAATCATTTCTTGTTCTGCACTCTGGAGATCACATTCTTTTTCACAATGTTCTTTTTGTAAAATCTGCATTTCTGAAACAACCTCATCTTTATCCTGTCTAATGTGGTCCAATAAGGCTTGTACCAATTCTTGCTCACTATCCTCAAATTGTTTCTTGCTTTTGGATAGCTGAGCATCAAAGTCTCTGCATTTTAATTGCATGTCTTTTTGGCATACATCCAATTCTGCTCTTAACATTTCCTGATTTGTGCTTGCCCCATCTAATTCAGTCTTTAACCTGTTAATTAGCTGGGTATCATTTTCCTGCATTCGCAGGGACCTATTCAAAATAAACCATATTTTGCCGCATAGCCGTATTAAACAGTCTTTCTCTGTACTTTTATCGGCTGCATTCAATAATCTTGTAAGGTAGACCCGAATTATGCTGCCTTCTGCAAAAATATTGTCTAGTTTTTCTTTCTGCACCTCACCCTGAATGCAGTCACGCCATTCTAAGGTACTGTTCGACGACCACGTCCCATGTGCAAACAACTTTGCCTCTAAATATTGCACTAGGTCTGAAAATGTGGTTGCCCTTTGTGACATTCTGAAATTCGTTTTTAGTAACACACTGCTATTATGAAATGGGTTCCACTTTAATGTACCGGCCTGCAACGCACCATAAATATGTTGGGTATTTTTGTGAAGATTTGGGGCCTGACGGTATTTTCTTACCGCCGAAAAATAATTTAGCAACAATCACTCCTTGTATTCAGATTGGGCCATGTACAACAATAATACAGTGGACATGCATTATTTCAGCACACAGACATGCGTGGTTGGTATGCGTGGTTGGTATGCGTGATTGGTGGTATTTTGGTGAGCATAATTCCTTTGTTTTATTTGTGGCCCCAATATCCAGAACCCCTTATTTTTGTTTAGATTTTTCGTGTAATCACTAGAGAGACCTCAGGCTTGCATTTCAGGAACACCACATTTTCATTTTTAGTGTGCCACCATGGGCAATTTCCCTCTGTCTTATCTACGGCAGCGAGCTATCATGTGGTATTTTTCACTATCTTATATACGGTAGTGAACTACGTCCCGGGCCTCCCTTTCTGCCGACTCATAGACCTCCGGCAGACTACAACACACACAGTTAGTTATAATTGCTCATACTGAATTACATTGTGCACACAGCTGCAGCCAAATCTTATGTTTAGCTACCTTGAAAATGACAATTGCACTGTCTAAACATCTCCCCACATCATCAGCACTGTATTGGTAAATATAAAACACACCACCCGTCTGCTTTCAGATATTTTTGTGTATTATAAAAGTTGCATTTAAACACGATCTCACTCTTTACAGAAATAAATGAAATAGCACAGTAACAGCATTATCTGTGATACACTGAAAAGAGAGTGGCGGAGACAATAACTCAATTTGCAACATTAAACACGTGAGTAAAGCACAGGAATCTCCTTTCCTACACTGACTGAATATTCTCGTACACACTCAGCCCCCACACCTCAGCAAGATAATTACCAGGCTTATTCAGCATGTAACTTCTTTGGCTGTTCACCTTCTGGAGGGGTTCACCCAGCAAGGACAAGCATCTGCTGTCACTCGAACTGGGACTTCTTGACTGGAAAATCCAGTCTCTGCAACCAAGTTGAATCTGCTTTAGGAATCAGGCATCCCCAGCTGTCAACCCCGTCCTTCTTTGAGCTGTGTCAAGATGTCTCTCCCTTTCTTCCCCCAGATTCTGCACCAAAGCACTAGTCACAGCCTCTAGCATGATGCTTGATGTGACGTGCTCCAATCAGAATCAATCATGTTCTATCCTCCTACTTTTAACAATGGTTCTTCTTGTACAGTTGCAACTGTAACAAGCTGATTTCCTGCTTATTCGAAGTCTTTGCTTCCTGCAGTTACCGTGGACAGAGCACAGAAAGGCAAAGAAAAAAAAACTTGAATGTGTGTTTAAAACTGATTTTCAGAGTCTGCCTGTTTTTGGAGTGAAGACACATTCTTTTATTAATGAGTTATAATTATTAGTCTTGTTAGTGAGATTAGTTTGTTAATTACCAAATGTGTCTCTTGCAACATAGGCATTTCAGGTGAGAAATGGTGTGCATTTTGAAGGTACAGATGTGTGCTTTTAACTGTGAAAAATGTATTTGCATTTTATATGTAAAAATCCTTTTTGACTGAATAACCTTCCCTTACTTATATGTCCATGTTGCACTGGCAACACATAGCTTGAAACAACTGCATCATAGCAATTCACCAAACCCATGCAGTGGCGCCGCATAAAAATGCTCAATAACACATGTCTTGCTGTACCACATTATATCAATGCACCAAACCCATGCAGTGTCGCTGCACTTCAAAAAAAACATGCTATACATTGATCCTGTGCAGTGGTGCTGTACTCTGTGCTCCCAAAACACACTAAACATTCCTACAGCGCAAAGCTTGTGCACACAAACTCATAATTGCTCTCTATTAGCGGGCTCTTTACTACACTGACACAGTATTTGCTCCATGCCGGTAAGGACTGTTACTTACCTCCAAAATCGTAATGACCCCCGAAAGACCTTTGTGCCATTCAACACATTTTCAAAAACGTTTTTACAAATATTGCAGACCCAAATGTTTCATGTGGCTTGACCAAGTGGGGCAAAGTGAAAGGGAGTCCCAAAACATATATTTCCCCATTTTTTCCCATTGACCAACATTTGTTCTGGTCTATAACCCAAATTACTGGATGGATATGTGTCAAACGTTTACAAGGAAGGGCATCTCATCACAAGTGTGCTTTTGTTATTTGGCATATACATTTGCAGCTATCGGGTCACAGTCTTTGGGCCCACTGTCTGGGGAACCCAAAGCCTGGTCTGTGAATCAAGCAAAGAAAAAACAGACAGTCTCTCAAGAGGGAGACATTATAAGTGTTTGCCATGGGATCAACATTTTTTGGGGACATAATTGTGGCAAGCAGACTTTTAGAGCGGTCTAGTCAAACCATGCACTGGAAAACTGTGTAGAAGGGGACAAATGCCATGTGTGATAACCTGTAAACATGGTCACCCTCTGACTTCTGCAACTCTGATATGTCATACATGATTGATTGTCTTCAGCTTAGCTTTCTTGCTGAAACAATTGTTGATTATATTTCTGCTTGTCTTCTAGAGGGTCTGACCGTATTGTTGTGTCATTTAATAGGATACATTCTACCCAAGAAGGTGTACATTAGCACATTTAGATGCCATTCCATGTTGGTCTTCACTTCATCATCCTGAAATTAGTAGCAAGTAAGAGAAAACCTAGCCTAGGCCTGATAGGTTCCAATGACAGAAGGTGGTGAATAGACCCCCTTACTAAATGGTGAAGACTGTATGCAATATGGTGCTTTAAATTAGCAGGTAAAAACTGAGAAGCGCTATACACTAGACAAGTACTCTATACGTTTGCAATTAACCTCTAAGTGACGCTTGGGCCTTTAAGAGAATATACTCCATTTTAAATGTAAGTCTGCACAGACGTTTGGAGGGAACACCCAGCAACCAGCGAGAAATTAATATAAGTAACCTCGGGTCCTTACCTATGTGCCCCGGGGCATTACCTGAGTCGGTAATGCCCCCGACGCTCGGGTTCTATTGCTTAAATAGATTTACACTAAGAAACCCATATTCAGACAAGTGTCCATGACTAATTAGGGGGCTTTCCGTTTTCTGGGTATATAATGGATGACAGGTCTCCATTTGAAAGACTGACATGCAAGCAGATTGGAAGATGAAAGGTTCTGATGGAAGAGCAACCTGAGAAGCAGTCCTAAAGATCCTGTTATTCCTTGACAGAATCCCATCGTTTAATTTTAGCATTTGAAGATTGAGCTGAATGCTTTTGTATTATTTGCAGGATTTTGTATTTTGGGTTTTTGCGGGTTCATTATTAATAAAATGCATTTAGTTTACACAACTACATTTCTTTAACATTGAGACAGTGATGCATATTTTGGTTTAGTTCACCATATTGCATAGGTGGCGCTTTTCAGGCTTCCTGGGGGCCGATTCATGGAACAAATGTGCGCCGAAAATCCCAGCGCAAGCTGGCGCAAGTGTGAGAAAGCAAGCGCATGCGCACGTCTGCGATTCAAGGAAGGCACTGCGTGTGTTTTCCACTGGTTGTGCACCAAATCCGTGCGTGGCACACGCGGGTGCACACGTCATCAAACGGCGTGCCCTATGCAGACAGCGAAAGCGCACATAGCGCGGTGCACACAACAAAAGTGGGCGGAACAGTGGGCGTAACATGCGGAATGGGGAACAACGCGTGAAAAAGAAGGCGTGACTGGGGAAGTACTGCAGGGAACTACACGGAAAGCCCACACAAACGCGAACAACCTGTATTCATGGATTCGAATACGGGAAAACCGCGCACGGCAAAAGACGCGCATAGGAGTCAACGCGTCCACCACACATAGGCAGGCGGAAGAGTCCCCGCGCACAGTATGAAAGTGTGCGCAAACAACAAACACGTATATACAGCTACGATGAATGCCCCATTTGTCGCAGCACTGATTGTGGGACACCGCAGGAGGAGGAGAATAGCCAAGGCCCGCATTTTTTCACCCCGGACAAGCCTTTCTGGGATGCCTGACGACCAGGTCTACGGCAGGTATATGTTTCCACCTTGTATCATTCTAGACCTGGTCAGGGAGTGGGAAGATGACCTTACATCCCCCACCCTCTGCTCCCAAGCATTGAGCCCCTTGGAGAAGGTGCTCAATGTCCTGCATTTTTTGGCCACTGGGTCATTTCAGCGGACTACTGCCATAGTGGGGGGGGGGTCTCAGAGGCCACGCAGTCACGCTGCCTACACCAGGTTTTGGCAATCATGACAGCGCGCCCCTCAGTCCGCAGGCACATATACATGCCCAGAACACCCACAGAAAGGCAGGCCGTTGTCCAGGACTTTTACAGGGTGGCACACTTGACCAAAGTGCTCAGTGCCATAGATTGCACCCATGTGGCCCTACGTCCACCTAGGGCCACTGAGCACATCTACCGAAACCGCAAGCACTGGCATTCCATCAACGTGCAGGTGGTATGCGATGCAAAGGGAATAATCACCTCTTTCTATGCAAACTACCCTGGCTCCACCCATGACAGTTTCATATACAGAATGTCTACCCTGAGCCGGGCCCTGGAAGCTGGGCAGCATGGTGACAAATGGCTCCTAGGTGAGTACAAATGCCCGTGCACATGCATGCATGTCACACACACACACATACACAAACCCCAATAATCACAACCATCATCACCTCTCCAGGGGACAGTGCCTACCCTCTGAGAAACCACATGATGACACCAATTCGGAACCCCACCACACCACCCCAGGTAAGGTACAACGCGGCCCATATTGCAACGAGGGCCATAGTGGAGCGCACATTCAGAGTCCTCAAGTCACGCTTCTGCTCCCTTGACCGCTCTGGCGGGCAGCTACTCTATGCACCCCCCAGTAGTGTGCAGGATCATTGTGGCAGCATGTGTCCTGCACAATGTTGCAACATGGCAGGGCGTACCGGTGGACATGGTGATGCCCCCACATCCCCAACCACAGGCACAGGTGCTCCCCATGAGAGGGGATAGGGCATGTGGCGAGGTAGCCAGCTTGTGGCCACATTTTTCACCTAAACTCCCACCCCTGCGGAGTGCACACAGGCCTGGCACATACCAGGTGACAATCGATGATGACAAAGAGACAGTTAACTGTCACAACCTTACCACCCTGAGAATGTTGCCATGGAAGTGCCACATTGTGTGCATCCCTAGCTACTTAAACATAAGCAATCCTGTGTGACCAAAAGGCACACATGCAAGGTGTGAATCACACAGACCTGCAAAACAGGCCATGACTATCACTGGTATGTCACCCAAACCCTCCCAAACCACAACATGGCATGGCAGGCAATAGCTATACACCAACACAGTACCAATAAGGTACACATTGACATGTGAAAAATGTAAAGTGGCATCAGACAATGATGCCTGACATGGAATCAGATATAATGACTGACCAACAACCTCCCATCCAAAAGAAGTCATATCCAAATGCATTCCAACAGTTGTAGTTGTAACATAAAAATGAATGCCTGTCTACATGCACACTGTGCATTGCAAAATCAACACTGCAGCTTCTGTGTGCCGTGCCCACCTCCTGCAACACACTGCTCAGCGCACAGCATAGTGAACAGCCATTGTGTGTGACGCACACCCTGAGCATCACATCTAAGCGACAAACTACATCAAAAAGCAAATTATGTATTTACAGGATCCACAATTGGTCATAGATCATGTGCTGCAGGGACACAGTGGGCACTAGAAGGCAAACAGAGTGTACATGTGGACATGGAAGTGTGGTTGTACATGTAGTGGATCATAGTGCGAGTGTGTGGGTCAGTAGGGACATGCACTCAATATATGCATGTGCAATCAAGTGACCATCAGTTTCCTCTACACATCACATGTGAACATTCACCATGTGTACACCCCAGCATGTCAACCCACAACTATTCCCTCACACCTGAAAGGTAAACACAACACATGAACAGGCATTGATCAGCAGAATACATCATGTACATAGGATACCGCAATTACAATGTCAGGGTGCACATCACACTGTAGGGCAAGGCAACTGTCAACAACAAAACACCCCCCCTCCTTCACAAATCACCATGACCCACTGAACAACTGCACCTGGGTTATGTAGCCTTCATCCTTGAAGTTCACCTGGCCACAGGATCACCCTTCCCCTTTGTTACCATCTCCCACCTTGTGTGCAAAAAGTGTCCAGCACCCTCAGAGGCCACCTTGACTTGCAAAAACACAAAATCAAAGAGCGCTCAAAGCAGGCCAACACAGAAGCCAACAAAAAGCCTGCAGGCAGCAAAACAAACCAGAAGAGCCTCCAGTAGATGACTTGAAGTAGCAGTATGTCACAAAGCCCAAGCACTACCACAATGACGTAACAACCAAGGTAGCATAGTAAAACAATGTCACAACAGGATGTGTGCCATGTGCGGTACATAACACAGAATGATGCACCACAAACTGATGTGTATTGTCACAGCTCCCGTGTACAGGCACAGGAGTGGCACGAACCATCCACCCCCACGTGGTCTGGGTGCCTGCAAGGTCAAACTCACACAGGCCTCTGAGACCATGGTGGGGAAGGAGGGTCAGGGATGTGCAGTCGGGACAGGCATTGTTATACTGGATAACAGGAATGAGGGGCAGGAGAGGAGAGTAGGATTGACACAGGAAAGTAGGAAATGCACAAAACTGTACTACTCACATTAACATATAGACAAGTACACCAAACTTGATCATCATGCACATAGTAACAAATTACTCAAATGGAAGACAAAGAGAAACTTATCTCTGGGGTGAGTGCTGGCCTCCTGCCTGCGCACTCTCAGGTCCGGTAACAGGAGCAGTTCAATGCTGCAAAGAGAGCCACAGTTACTAATCTGTGCATGTCCATAACACACAAACACACCACCATATATGCCCCAAAGTAACAAACTACTCTACAAACAAACAATCTAGTGTGGATGCTTCGTACCCATACGTAACATTACCCCTGTGATGGTTCATGCACAGTCAATGCAGTAAGTCAGGCGCCGGTGGGTGCGTGGCAAATGGAAGACCAATGTGTCATGATTCACACAACATGCAATGTTCCCTGGGTCAGCAGCCAGACGCATATAGCAAGGTCTGACTTTAGAACAAGCCGTGTTCCACCATGGCCAAAATAAAGTAGGTAGTGCATGTGTAAAATTCTACATGAAATTAAATGCACTGCACACAAGTCTGTCCCTTGCTGTCTGTCCCTGTGAGATGCTTCTTTCCATGTCTTGGAACGCTACATGGCTAATACAAGTGCCTCAATGGACCGTGGTGGACCGGAGGGTATGTGCCACTGCCCCTGTAGGTGCCCCAGACAACTTTCCCATCAACTAGCCATTAGTCCACCAACGCATCTCAGCTGTATTGTGCGCTTCAACACCAATATTTGTCCAAGCTCACCATCAGTGCTGCTACTAAGCATGCATGTGCAACTGGCCTGGTGGAAGCTTTGCTGCGTTGTGACCCCCCTGTGCTGCTCACCTTGCTTGGAGTCCCTTGAAACACGTCAGCTGTTTTCGGATGTATGAGCGCAATCCCTGTGCCTATGCTTGCGCACACATGCGCATGTCGGCACCACCAAACGTGTCCAGCTTCCAGACGTCCAGTGGCCCATGTTTCCTGGCAAAGGTGGTCTGGGGGCTCATCCCCCTGCACAAAGGGCATGAAACACATCATTAATGCTTTAAATTCATCTGTGTGTGTCTCTTCAGGCATTTCATGACTGGACCATGTCAGAGACGTACATCAGAAATCACACCATCAGTCCGTCTTTTACAGGCAAAGTGTGGAACACACTATCTACGGCATGAATTGCAACAAGCACATGTACAGTAAAGATAAGAAACATACTACACAATGCATAGCAATGAATGTACACATGAATCATGAAACCCCCCATTTAGCGAAAGAAGAACAGTGGTCAAAAACACTGCTATCATCCCCACTAGGGGTGTTAACACAAGTTGGACAGCAGCAGACATGCCACAGATATGACAGTCCAGAGCCCTTGTGTAATAGGCTGTTACACCGAACCATCCTTGCGAGCCTATGGATAAGGGAAGCAGGAGTGGAATATGTGAGTCAAGGACCCCAAGCTGCAAACACATACACAAGACAAGCTTGAAGGGCCCAGCTGGAACAGACAGTGGATGCTTTCAAAAGCCACAAAGCACCACACCATCACATGAAAGCACAATAGACAACCAATTTTAAACTATATTAACTAATTACGCTATTATGAAAAACCTACATTACCTAATTAAACTAACTATCAAATAGAAACTTAACTAACTAAACTAAAAGAAAAATCAAAAATGGCCACATACGACCCGGGGGGGAGGCACCCAGGAGGGGGGAGGTACAGGGTGCTGCTCAACACCCACATGCGATGATGTTGAGGAAAAAAAAAACCTCCATGGGCTCAACGCCTGCACAGCCCAACCTATGTGGGAGATAGATTGTCGTCCGAGTCTGGCTCTTCCTGGAACGGAGGACATGGCACAGGAGCCTGACCATGCCTAGCCGCAGCTTGCCCCTCATCGGCAGCAAGTCTGCTGGACGGGTGAGCCTGGTTCTGTGCGGCGATCACATGTAGGTCTGCATGCAGGACCTCACGTGATACACGTGCTTCCTCTTGCAAGGTAACACGTGTAACACAGAGTTCCTCCTGCAAGGCCTGGCTGGACAACTGTTACACCTCCCGGCAAGCATGTAGCTCAGCCGAGATGGTACGCTCAAGCTGTGCAAACCTCTCCTCTGTCCGCTCCCTCTGGGACATCAAAAGGACACCCAGAGTGGATCTGAGGGAAGCATACTCCTCCCTCAGGGCCTCCATGTGTGCCTCTGCGTGAGCAGCAATTTCTCGATGCAAAGACACCATCTCAGCCTGGCATGCCCTGTCTGAGGCCGCCATGCCCATCCTGAGCGAGCGGGCCATGGACCGTACCGCTTGCTGCTGGAGAAGCACCTGCCTAGCAGGGGGGGGCACGTATTGGGCCACATGCTCCATGCTCACAGCGATGTTCTCCATTGCTGCCCCCTGGCGTTCAGAATTGGCAGTCATGTCTTGCTCCCACTCAGTACACACCGGTTGCGCTCGGCGACCGCGTTGCTGGGCTTGACCGCTGCGGGACCCAAGGACTAGGTGTCCCCGTTGTGTTGGCACTGCCCGCGGCTGCATGACTACATGCCCCCGTCAACGTGATGGCCCAGGCACATCAGTGACTGGTGTGGAGGGTGACCCTGCGTCCCGATCCACCACTGGCGGAGGTTCAAAGACTGTCTGACTCCTCAGTGCAGGTGTCGCGGACAGAGGAGTGCCAACATCAGAATCACTCACCCCTGACATATGGACCTGATGCTCATCCAACTCGACATGGACGTCAGAGTGGTCATCAGGGCTGGACTCATTGCCAGCCAGAGACAAGATGGACTGTAGCACATGTGGGTTTTTCGTGGCCTACCACCCCACGACCCCCACTTGTGCCTGGTTGCTGTAGTGATAACAAACCTGTGCCTGGCATGACAACACCATCCTCTGGCTCCATTGCGTCATCATCTGAAAAGTAGAGAGAAAAAAGGTCACTACACATGTTAGAAGCACACAACACACACACAGACATCACACAGACACCAAACACATCAAGCAGACATGTCACACACAAAAGAGAACCTGCCATGCATGCTGGGTCAACTTGACACTGCTTCTGTGATTAGGCATGTAGAATGGTGTCATTTTGCACAGAAGTGGGTCGATGCAGTGCAGCAATTTTGTACATTACTCACTGTCTACATGTACAAGTACTTCATGATGTGTATCTGAAAATGTGAAGGCAGTGCAAGGTCAACTTCAGCCATCACGTGCAATGTGCATTCAATGGCTAGCATGGCTACAAGCAAATCGCCCCTCCCCCCAAGTACAAATGCAGGGATGCCTAGCATGGTATCAAAAGGCTGACCATAGACCTGTGTATTGACAGACAGTGTTGACTAGCATCAACTGCATCATGTGAGTCAAGTGACAACACAGCAAATGATGATGGGACAGTAAGTAGGACACATGATGAAACCTCCTGAGTACACCCACATGTGGAGAAGGCACGACACCAGTTGGACAGAGTCATTGGCCATTAAACAGGCTGAGGCCTGTGACCCACACAGACTGTCACACCCTAAACATGTGTGCAACGCAGGACTGAGCCACAGTGGACATGGGAAGGCTGATGAAATGCCATGCAAGGTAGGTCCCCCTGGACTCGTACTACAATGATCATCCAGTCAAGGACACATAGGGGCATGAGTGGAATATACATGGAGCATGAATGGGCACTCATTTCCCTGCGGGGCATCTGACCTCTGCACAGTCCAAGTGAGACACCCTGCATCAAGTACAAAGGATGTACCACACAGTATATGTCTTGCAGATTGGCTGCTGGAAGTTAGCATGTACACAGGACGCATGAACAGGGAAGTACTCAACGGCAAAATTGAAGCATACCAGTGCTAAGGTGGAATTGGGGGTGCAGAGGGGAGTGGAGGGGCAAGGGAGCATGCCTAAATGGAGTACTAGAATTTAGGCAGAGGACACATGCACGTCATACATGCTATGACTTAGTTCCTGGGCTGAGAGGAAGGTCACCCCACGTTACATGCAGAAGGGCCAGTGAGCTGGAACATGGACTGGAGGGGCATCCTGGTGACCAGCATGTGAGTAGGGTGCAATAGTGGTGATGCGGACAGTCCCCGACCGCTCCACATGTCCACCATCCAGCAGAGCAGGCATGCATCAGGGAAGCATTGCATTACTTGCACATCAGAACCATGTACACGTGACATGTAGTGTCAGTCATGCACAACACATCACACAAGTAAAACACACATGTCCTCAACAAACACGCAGCAACACTCACTGGACTGGCCATCAAAGTCCGGCATCTCTCCCACTCCTTCGACTGATTCAGATGGTATGAACTCCGCAACGAGTGACTCATGCGGAGTGAGGTATTCCTCCTCAGGTGCAGGCCCACTGCCAGTCACCAGAGTCAAGTTGTAATTTGAGGCACGCTTAGCCTTAGCACTGCGTTTGAGGTCATTCCAACGCTTTTTGCACTCTTGCGCACCTCATGGCCGAATGCACTCACATGTTCCGCAACTTGATTCCAGTGGGTATCACGGTGGGCAGCTGTAGTCTGACAATTAGGACCCACTAGCATGTCACAGCTGTGGTCCCGCACGTAGTCCACGATGAAGTCCAGTTCCTGGTTGCAGAAAGGCTTCTTCCTAGACATGCAGGAGGTCGTGGCTGTGTGTGGGGTCCCAGCCTGTGCTGCAGGTGCAACCTTCCACTTCTTGGATTGTGGCGCAGACCCTGGCTGGCAAATGCCACCCCGATCACTATGGAAAGTGGCACCGGTGGATTGAGCCAAGGGAGTGGCAGTTGGAGGGACGACCAAAGGCCTGACTTGCATCAGTGGCAGCTGGGTGCCCTCTAAAGGACCCCGCGCAGGAACATCCGCTGTGGCAGGGTCATTGACCGCGACTGTCCTGGTTAGCAGACACACAACCGGATGTTATTGGCTGCATCTGCCCCTGCACTTGCCAACACCCGGCTGTTCGGGGCAGCAGATGACAATACTGCCCCAGGGACACGTGTCTTGGTCAGGGCAGCCCTGTGTGCACCTACGGTTTCCCTCCTGGCCTGTTGGAAATCTTCCAAGGGCTCTTCAAGTGCCAACGCAGCCTGCGCTGGCAGACCCTGAGACTGGGTGGTGGTGTCCACAGCTGCACCTGCAGCTACCACTACCTTTGGGCCGTGGCAGTCGATGAAACGGACTGCCGGGTCACACGGGCGCCAGTGCCAGATGCAGAAGCTGCATCTCCCGGAACCACAGGGGGTGGTGGCATGACTGCACCGACACATGGCACAACATTGTGCTCAAGTGGCGCACCCCTGCCTCTTCCCCCTCTGCAGCCACCCTGGACACCCTGGAGTCCCCCTACTCCCTGGTCACCCCGGCCACATCCCTGACCACCCTCGCCACGAGGAGGACACCCAGCTGAGGTGCCCCTCACCTTTTGTGGCCTCCCAACCATGGCACAGATGGAGTAGTGGCGGCACAGATGGAGGAGTGCCAATGGGAGGTGTACACCACAATTGTCCTGGGCAATTGGTGTGAAGGGGGTGGGATGCAAGATGTTAACAGCCCCCCTGCACCTGCAAGGCTGTATGTGACCCCGTGATGTAGTGACGGGTCACGCAAAGCTCAGGCACCCCAAAACTGCAGTAAAACCGTGCACGCAACCCTGCAGCCTAGGTGCGTGGAATCAACCTCCCGCAGTACGCAGTGGCACCCAGTAACACAAAAAACGCGTACGCTTGGGACACACAGGCTACTATGACCTTGAAAACGGGTGCGATACACAGGGGCACCCGCAGTGGGAAAAATAGCATGCGCGACTCACCGTCTGACTAGCGTGATAATGAAAAACACACGTAGCCAATACCCCCGCCAAAAGAAGAGATACGTCCTTGATCTGCTGTGAAGTTGTGATGGCACGTGAAACAACACAAAGTAGCAACACACGTCGGTCTCCACGAAAGGCATGTACAGCGAACTGCTGGCCCCGCTCACCTTTAACCTGTGCTGAGGGAAACGCCTGCGCATGTCACGTCACTTATGCGCGTAGGCCCTTTCCTCGGATTACACGCATTCACACACGGACGTACAGTTTTTTCACACGAGCGCTGAACCACTATGCCAACGTCACGAGGGAAAAGCCAGCGCACGTAACGTCACAGAAGCGCTTACGCGCTAAGGGCCTTTCCTCGAATTACACACTGACGTGCATTTTTTTCACGTGCCAAACCATTCCGTATCAAGCTGGTCTCGCAACAACACACGGAAGACCACGCTCCTGCCCAGAAGGCCAAATTACTGCCCCCCAGAGCCCCGAGCACGCTCCCACCTGCCATCTGCTGCTGCCTGCCTGCCTGCTGCCCATGTCCCCTGCTATTTGCTGCCTGCACGTCAGCCAGGGGTGCAGTTGCTGTGACCACCCCTGCTGGAACTGAAGACTCCCGACTGGGATACCATCGCTCCACAGTCCAGCCCAGGACCCAGTTGCCCACCCACACCTGCCTCTGGGGTTGCCATGTCGGGCACAACATCATCTGGCACCACTGGCAACCCCCAGCCAGAGAGGCAGAGGGCCACCAGCATCAGTGCCAGGGAAGTTGGTGTCCTGGTGCAGCAAGTCCTGGGGCAGTATGATGCCCTCTTTGGAAGTTCGCGTGCCGACAATGAAGGAAAGACCAGGATCTGGATGGACATCGTGACTGCCATCTACGAGGAGGGGGTAGCAGTCCGCGACATCAAATATGTTAGGAAGCGCTGGGAGGACTTCAGGTCCAGGACCCTCGACAAGGCCCGGCGCCTCTTGAAGGCAGCGGATGCGGAAGGGCGCCGGGGCCACCTGTCCGACCACCAAATGATGGTCCTGGAACGCATACGCCCAGTGCCACGTCTAGGTCCTTGAGAGGCAGACCCGTCTGGTGTCGAGCGGTAAGTGTACATGCATACTGATTGGACGCTGTGCATGTTGTGGTGTGCCAGTAGTGTGCAGGTTGCACATGTGTTTTGTAGGGCGATGTATGGATGTACAGGGGTGTGAGGCTGCCACATGTGAGTCATCTCATGTGTGAGACACATCGATGGTGTATGTGTTGCTAAGCATGCTGGCCAAATGCAGGTGTGGGAGCACACATGTTTCAATTTCTGTGTATGTACGTTGGCATGGTTGTGGTGTCACACATGGATGGTGGTTCCTGGTGCATGTATCTGCACTGTGTACATGTGCATGTGTGCGTATTTGACAAGTGTGCAACTGTGATGCAACATGGATGCACGTGACACTGACATGTAGGAGGCTGATTGCCAGATGTCACATGGATGGTGACATTATCACTGCAGTAGTGGAGATGTACAGATGCATGTCAGTTTGGTGGCATGTGTGCATGTGTTGTGCACTCCCTGTGTTTCATGTGACGTCAGACTCACCTTTGGCTGCTCATGCTGTTGTTTGTGTATGGACGGTGCTGCCTGGCGCAATATTCCTGTTGATTTGCTCATGTGTATGAGTTGAAATGATATGTGTGTTGGGGAGTGTGATGACATGTTTGTAGTTTTACACTGCCACTCATGTGCAACTGTCATGTGTGTATCAATCCATTGTACAGTGCCCTGATGCCTGTGTTCTATCTCTCTCTGTCTGCAGCATCAACTGATGAAGAGGGCGGAGAGGGTGCTGTGGAGCAAAGCGGCAGGGATCGCACCCCCAGCCAGAGACGCAAGGCCCGGCTCCCCTCCCAGGTTGTCATCTCGTTGGGGAGTGAGGAGTCTGGTGCCGTGTCCCAGGCCGCAGCTGCCGAGGGTATGTCCAAGAGGCGGAGGTCGGAGGTGGATTCCTTGGCAGCAGAAGGGGCAGCTGAGACTCCACAGGGTCCGACGGAGGAAGATGGCATGGAGTCATCCAGGTTGGTGGGGGGTTTGGTGGAGGAGGAGGCCGTGGAAGGGCGACACACGGGGTCTGGAGGTGGGGATTCCACTGGTGCTAGTGGTGCAGTGCAGGAGCAGGGACAGGAGGCAGCACAGGCCGCCGCGGAGGTGCCTGTGTGTAATCCTGTTCCCGATCCTGTGACTGCATCATCCTGCACCAGCAGGGATGCCTACGTCCAGACCCCTTTTCAGGGAGGGGATGAGCGCACAACAACTGGCCTTCCTCTCCCTGTGGATGTGGCAATCCGGGACCGGGTTGAGCCTGTCCTGCCTGGGATGGCGTTGCGTCAACGGGGCATGCGAGGTGACCTGCAGTGTTTTCGTGAAGACACTGCACGTCATCTCAGATTCCTCGTTGAACGCATTGACCTACTGGGATGGGTCACCAGGGCTGGATTCCTCCATATGCTGGACCTTGTTCCGACCCCCTCCTCACCTGAACCCCATATGCGCCAGTCGTACTCCATGCCATCTTCCCACCCATGTATCACCTGGGTATCCTGTGGAGCTGCCTCTGGCCCTGCGGCCAGGCTGGTGGAAGACACATCACTGCCACAGTCGGGAGTCGGACGTCCAGCAGGGGTGGCCACCTCAACAACTGAACCCCAGCCGTAGGAGGACATGCAGGCAGCAAGAGCCAGGGCACAGGCACAACAGCAGCAGCAACAAGGTGGAATCCTTGATGGCTCGGGGCCTTCAACATCCGAGGGGCAGGCATTGGCAAGAGGGCAGGAGGACCCAGGATTACAAGTGTCTTCTGTGTGGCAGTGGTTGGGCCAGGCCATAGATGCGGAGCGGCAGCGGGCGGAAGAGGCACAGCTCACAATGGTCAGGGCGGAGAACTCCCTGCGGAGGGCACTGAGGCAGGCCGAGTGCCTCGAGGCAATTTGCAGGGAGTTGGAGGTCAACATGGCATAGTCCCTGCAAACCCTCGGGGCCATGGAAGATGACCGCCTCCAGGACATCGAGCAGGAGTTCGATGATGCCTTGGCCCGGGAAATCGGGAAGTGAGCCATCAGACTAGCCTGCCGCCATTGTATATAGTTTGTAGTTTTAGGTTTCCTTCATCTTTTTCATTCATTTGGGGCGCTTGGACTATGCCCCACCTTTTTGTATATAGTTCTTTATTAGGTAGTTTTTTTGCTAGGTTTCATTTCATTTGTTGGGCTCATGGACCCTGGATTACTTCTTTGTACATAGTTGAACAGTGGATTTATCTATTATTACTTTTTTTCTCACCATGGAGCAATTGATTGTACTGTTTCCGTTTCCTTTGGATTTGATTTGGTGGCCGGCGACTTTGGACACATTTTCATTTCGATTTATTTGGATTCAGACTTCATGTTTTTCTTTTTTTGTTTTGGACATGCTGCATTTCATCTTTTTTTCAAACATTTTTATTCATGTTTTCATTTGATTACATTCTTTTTGTGTTCAATACATTTTGGTTTATTACTTTGATGCGTGGTATTCTCTCATTGGTTTCATGCATGTCACGGTGTAGGTTTTCACAATCACCAGCACCCATTGTGTGTGTGTGACAGACATGTGTTGATGTACATTCTTGCCATTTGGGTTGTATCATGTAATGGGTATTTTAATGTGGGGTGGGTGGGATACTTGGTTGGGTCTTTGCACAGGGGTGGCGTGCGGTGGGATTTGGGAGGCCATGAGGCCCATGATTGTGGATCATGATGACGTGTTGGGGGGACATGAGTCAGGGCCTGCTGGCAGGTGCCCCTCACTGCTGGGTGGGTGGGGGTGCTGGGGGACATGAGTCAGGGCTTGAGCCTCACTGATCGGTGGGTGGGGGTGCTGGGGGACATGAGTCGGGGCCTGCTGGCAGGTGCCCCTCACTGCTGGGTGGGTGCAGGTGCTGGGGGACATGAGTCGGGCCTGCTGGCAGGTGCCCCTCACTGCTGGGTGGGTGGGGGTGCTGGGGGACATGAGTCAGGGCCTGAGCCTCACTGCTGGGTGGGTGGGGGTGCTGGGGACATGAGTAAGGGCCTGAGCCTCACTGCTGGGCAGGTGGGGGTGCTGGGGGACATGAGTCAGGGCCTGAGCCTCACTGCTGGGTGGGTGGGAGTGCTGGGGGACATGAGCCGGGGCCTTCTGGCAGGTGCCCCTCACTGCTGGGTGGGTGGGGGTGTTGGGGGACATGAGTCGGGGCCTGTTGGCAGGTGCCCCTCACTGCTGGGTGGGTGGGGGTGCTGGGGGACATGAGTCAGTGCCTGAGCCTAACTGCTGGGTGGGTGTGGGTGCTGGGTGACATGGGTCGGAGCCTGCTGGCAGGTGCCCCTCACTGCTGGGTGGGTGGGGGTGCTGGGGGACATGAGTTGGGGCCTGCTGGCAGCTGTCTCTCACTGCTTGGTGGGTGGGGGTGCTGGGGGACATGAGTTGGTGATCACTAATGCAAGGTGACATGTGGGCTGGCTGGGGGGCATGCCCATGGTGGATGGGCTGATTGTGGGACATGACCGGGGTGCAGGGTAGTCCCCTGTGGTGTGGGCTGCCTGCAGGGGCCGTGGAGGCGGTAGAGGGCACACCAGGGAGGACCCACACTGCCAATTCACGTGTGGGACTCCCCCGCTGTAACGCTCACCTGATTCTCGCAGAGGCGCCGGTCTTGACTGGGCGACTACTGTATCTTCAAAGGTGATGTGTAGCACCCGGTTGGCTCTTTGGGCTGGACCTCTGTGCACTGTATGCCTGAAGTGTAGAGTAAGATGTCTGCAGATAGAAAATATGGGGTTAATGAACTGGGGTTATTGGGGTGTCCCTATCTCTTTCCTCTTCTCCTCTCCTGTAGACCCCCAAAGGTTAACGCTCTCACCTTAGGTAAGTGAATGCCGAGCTCTCCATCTGCCTCGGGGCAGGGTGCTGGAACCAGTTTCTTCACTGGATAGGTAGCGCAGGCCTCTTGACTTCAGAGGACTGCTGTCCGTCGTTTACTGCACGAACGGTAAGTTTCGAGTCATTCAAATGTCTTTAAAGTCTTTAGTAATGATGTCTCTTGTTTTGCAGGGTTCCGGCGATGGCGGATGACAGGCTGAAGTGAGTTGAAGATGGAGCCCGTGTGATGAATAGGAGCGCCTGGAAGCACGTAAGTAAGCGCTTGTTGCCTGCTTCACGATGCGCTCTAACTGTCTTTTTATTTTGCAGGTACGAGTTCGGAGCGGCTGCAGGGTGCCGGAATACCCACTGGATTAGATGTGGAAAGGAGTAATGGCACGTGAGTATTAAAGTTCCCCAATGTCTTTAAACGCACTTTGTTTTGTCTTTCAGATGCGGGATGCAGCGCTGAAGGCCTCCGGAGCGTGCGAAGAGTTGGTAAGCTTTTGTCTTTCAGATGCCGGAATGCAGTGTGAAGACCTCCGGAGCGCACGAAGAGTAGGTAAGATTTTGCCTTTCAGATGCCGGAATGCTAACCTGTTCTTTCTTGTCTTTATAGGTGTTGCTGAAGACTGGATTCAGGATGGTAAGCCTTTGCCTTTCAGATGCCGGAATGCTAACTTGTTCTTTCTTGTCTTTATAGGTGTTGCTGAAGACTGGATTCAGGATGGTAAGCCTTTTTCCTTAGGCCCAGGACCGGATGCAGAAGACACGATGAGCGTTCTGCTGCAGAGGTTGCAGAATAACGCAAAGCAAAATTCATCCACCGGGTGTGGTTTAAATAGCCTCCTGTAGTGCTTAGATGTCTCCTTCCACAGCCACGCCTCAGTAAGAAAAGAGTTCCTGGTAAGAAAAGAGTTCCTGCCTTCCAGAAGAGTTCCAGTGTTCTGAATCTAGGGAGTGGCTCCAGCCCCACCCAACAGGAAAAGTAGTTCCAAACAGAAGAGGATCAGAGGCTCAACTGGCAGGCAAGTAAGCAGCATGGTCTGCTGAAGGTAAGTCCACCCAAGCATTATGAGCCCGGCGCTTCCAGCGCTGGGACTGGGCATATTTATGAGCCTGGTGCCACTGGCGCCAGGACTGGGTCCAAAAGGTCCCAATTGGGACTGGTTGGCACTCGGAACCTGGGTTATGGATCTGCTTCCAAAGGAGTTGGGAAAACCCTGACCTTTTGGAAGCAGAGATCATGACACCCGCGCACCCCACTGGATACATGTACCCCGCTCTGACAGTGAAATCGCCTGTGAAACTTCCCGCGAACCCTAGTAATACACGTACCCCGCTCACACAGGCCCAATTGCGTGTGAAACTCCCCACGCCCCCCACTGGATACACGTACCCCGCTCTGACAGTGAAATCGCGTCTGAAACTCCCTGTAAACCCCAGTAATACACGTACCCGCTCGCACAGGCCCAAACGCGTTTGAAACTCCCCGTGCACCCCACTGGATACACGTAGCCCGCACTGACAGCATAATTGCATGTGAAACTCCCCGCAAACCCCAGTAATACACATACCCTGCTCGCACAGGGCCAATCGCGTATGTAACTCCCCGCGCACCCCACTGGATACATGTACCCCGTTCTGAGAGTGAAATCGCGTGTGAAACTGCCCGCGAACCCCAGTAATAAACGTACCCCACTCGCACAGGAACAATCGCGTGTGAAACTGCCCGCGAACCCCAGTAATACACATACTCCGCTCGCACAGACCCAATCGCTTGTGAAACTGCCCGCAAACCCCAGTAATACATGTACCCTGCTCGCACAGGGCCAATCGCGTGTGAAACTGCCCGCGAACCCCAGTAATACAGGTACCCCTCTCGCACAGGCCCAATCGTGTGTGAAACTCCCCGTGAACCCCAGTAATACAGGTACCCCACTCGCACAGGCACAATCGCATTTGAAACTCCCCTCGAATCACAGTAATACACGTACTCTGCTCGCACAGGCCCAATCACGTGTGATTCTCCCCGCGCAGGGGTGTACATGTATTCGGAGGGGTGCGTGGGGAGTTTTACAGGCGTTTTCGTGGTTGGGGGGCTGTATGCTGGTCCACTGGTCTGTGCGCCATGTACGGGATTTGTGCACTGTGCATGGCGCACAGGGAGGGGTTGGGGGCGTAAGTGGCGCTGCTGCAGGGTCGCTGCTCCAGTCTGCACCACAGCTGGTTTTGGATGTTAAAATCCATGAATACGCTGTGCGCGGAAATGGATTTTGGCGCACGCGGCTGGCGCAGACTCTTGCACGCGCACACTGTGCGCCAGCCAGGTGCACCACTTGTGCGCTGGATTCTATGAATTACCCCCCTGGTGTTTTGAATTTACCATGGTTTGATCTTGGTATTTCCAACAGATTGTGCGTGGCCCATTGAGGGCCCTGTTGAAAGGAACTGTTATTGTGTTTTGATGTAATTAAGAGAATTTTTATTTTCAGCACTTGCTCAGAATTAAATTTGAACTGTGATTTACATGCTGTGAAAAGATGGAGTAAGAATAATTTAATTGTGGAAAATAAAGAGTAGGCTGAGGTGCGTTTTAGTTTTTATAATAAAACATATTAAAGTGCATTTTAATAGTCAGTGCATTTGTTTGAGTCCATATTAATTTATTGGTAAATTTTATTCTGAGATGACAAATTGACATGACATTTATTCAGTTGAATTACTGTTTTGTTTTTCTCTTGAGATGCCCACTATTTGGGGTAAAACGTTAGGGGCACTGTCACACACTGACGGCGCCCATTTAGGGTTGGATGTGCTTAAAGGTGGGAGAAAGGGACATTCTTACTATGGTTCCTATGAGACTAAAACACACCTGCACCCATAAAATCACAAAAATAAATGTTTGTAGTTGCAAGCATGGAAAAGGTTGCAAGCATGGAAAAGGTTGTGCTCATAAACCAAGTTCTGTGTCATTACCTGTGCTGCCGTTTCAAATGGGACGCATGTTCAGTTCTTCCTACACAAAGTGCAGATGGGGATATTCCCTGTAGGAGCCAGCACTTCCTTAGCTAGCCAGCATTTTTTAAGCAAAACGTGACAGTTGTTACACCTTTTAACTGGTTACCAATAGAAACAGATCAACAACTCTTGTGGATGCACCTTTAATAATAGTGAGGAGTGGTCAGAATCCTACATGCTGGGTATTTTTGGACACACAGTATTTTAAAGAAAGGACTTGCAAAGGAGGTGCAGAAAGATTTGGACAAGGTAGTAGGGATTGAGGATAAGGGATTGGCAGAGATTCAGGTAATTATAGTACATCATTGCAGGTAGCAGCAAGAGAAAAAGAAGGAATTTGTGTACGGTGTGCAAAAGTCTTAAGCGAAGTTCGTACAGAAGAAGTTAGCAAAGGTGATCCTAGAAGGGGCGGTAATCACAGGCCCACTTCTAGGGCAGGTAGAACCGAGAATGGTACCGGTAGAACTGAGAATTTTACCAAAATTAACAGGAGGGTGCCAAGGCAATCCAGACAACAGAGGTTATCAGGGAGGTTACCCGAGAAGGAGAGGGAGATTCCAAGGAGGGTGAGGAGGTAGAGGAGGAGTATTTGGAGAGATGGGTTAGAGATTTGGTGGACACGGACCGTGGTGGTCATGTGGGAGAATAGGTCATTTTGTGTGAAAGTGTTGGAGCAGGCAAGCATCTGTGTATGATCCCCGGGTGTATCCCAGCAGGCCAGCGCCCCTATTACATATCAACAGCCGTATGGAATGATGCCTCCAAGTGACCCATATGTAGCAGTGCTCACGCAGGTGCCCCAAGAGAGACAACATCACTGGTATCCACTTGAGATGCCAATATGACAGCAGATGCAATCCCTGTGCCCATTAGCATGCCTGTGTTGATAAAACAGCCAGCACCACAAGTACTGAACAGAAACGCTTTCACGCATGGTACAGTGACTTATGCATTGGCAAGTGTGGTGGGCAGTAACCCTTTCATATTCCCAGGATCAAACACATATCCAGATTAGGACAGCCCACAAAGAGCCCTGATGTGCCCAGTATGCCAATCTCTGCTGACTCAGAACAGGAATCCCTGGTAAGGGCAGGGATAGGCAACACATCATTTGCTTTCATGGTTGACACAGGTGCAAGAAAATCATGCATAAAGGAAGTGTGCTTACCCTATCAGGAAAGGTAATGGACATGCAGAGGTTCTCTGGGGCAATACATTTGAATCTATTAACAGAAGACTTACCTATCAAGGTAGGCATCCAAGAGGTGTTAGCACTGCTATTGTTTTCAGTTGCAACACAAGTGAACTTGTAGGCAGGGATCTGTTTAGCAAGCTAAATATGACAATTTCATTCACGGAAGAAGGGATAGTGTGCTCCACACCAGGAATTTATTATGGGGTCCTGGTGATAACAGAAGCATTGTACAGTGATGGTGCTACTATTGGAATACCTTTGCACCCAGATTTGTTTATGTATGGAGTGACTGTGTTATTAAGTTGGGTGCCAGGCATCAGAAACAAACCATGGAGGGTGCTGTCAGAATTTAGTTTTAGGTCAGCAGTTTCCCAAGACAATGCTCCAGGTACCATTATCACCCTAGATCTGGAGAGGGTGCTAATTGCTGATTATAATGTAGTACTCATAAGGACTGATGAAGTGGAAAATGAGTGGTGTACAGTTTTGTGTATTGACTTGGCTCACCCACTGAGTGGGGTATCAGATGGGCAGATGTTTCAAAATGCTGATAATGATGGTGAAATTATACTGGAGGTTGGTATCCTATGTCAACCGGGGTCCCCAGCAATTCATTGACAGACAACCACCATAATATAGGGCTCTTGAAGAAAATAGGTGCAGTATGTTTCAAGTTCAAGCAGGGAACAGTGATACTTAGATTGCAACAGAATCCATTGTCAAGAGAAGCAGTTGAGGGAATACATGAGACACTTGTGGCATTACGGCAGCAGGGCATCCTAGTACCCTGAGAATCCCTGTGTAACACAGCAATATACCATGTCAAAAAATCAAAAGGGTCAAGTTGGAGGATGTTACAGGACTTGTGCCCATTGAATAATATTGTTGAAGTTGAATTCCCAGTAGTACCAAACCCAGCCACAATGCTTTTGCAATATCCCAACTTAGTCCACACATTTTACTGTCAATGATTTTAAAAATGTGTTTTTTTCCATTCCACGGCAGCCTAATTCTCAATATGTCACTGATTTTACCTATTGCAGACTAAGGTCCAAACAATCCAGACTTTCTCAGGGGTACTGTGAGCCCCAAAGAATTTTTAACAGAGTACATCTTATAGATTTGGGCAACATACATGTACTGAGTACAGTCATTCATTAAGAACATGACCTCCTAGTGTGCAGCACAACAGAAGACCTATGTAGAGCAGATTCAATTAGACTGCTAACACTACTCGCAGACAAAGGATACAAAGTACATAAAGACAAAATGCAATAATGTCAGAAGGAGGTGGTGTATTTGGGACAAATAATATCAACAGCAGGGTAAATAATAACTCCAGAAAGTACAGCCACAGTACAGAACACACCACAGCACACTATGGTTAAAGAAATGGAACAGTTTTTTAGTTTGTCTAGTGTATAACATGGATTTTTGATGATTCCAGCTACACAAAATATCTACTGCAGGGACTCAAACAAGCCAGAGAATCAAATGGTCTCTCACATGGACAGGACAAATGATAGCATGTTTCCAGGAACTCAAAATGTCATAAGTAATGCACCGGCACTTACTCAAATGCATTGTTTTTGTTTTCATGTTCCAATGGTTAAAGTATGACTGCTATGCTGGCTCAGAAAACATCCCTCTGACACAATTGCCTAGCCTATTTAAGCAGCATATTAGATTCAGTGATGCAGGGTCAATTCCCCTCTGAACAGGCACTGGTGCCTGCAGCGTTTGCCATCAAAAAGTCCTCATAAAGCACTATGGGTTGCTTCATGACTTTATATGAAAAGCATACAGTGTTTGCAATTCCTGAGAGATCAAAAGCCACTGTAACCATACAAAGACCTCTGCATTTGAAGTAATTCTATCAAGCCCTTCAATTCACATTGTGAGGAGCCTCACAGTGAACTCAGCCATGTTTATTGCAATTCCTTTCGAAGAAGGCGAGGAAGTGCATGATTGTATTACATATTTGGTCCCATAGATGACTTAATATGAGCAAGGGAGGATGTATTTGAAGAAGGGGAGGTCCTCTTCATTGATATGTCATCGACGATTGATCAGGTAACTGGCCAGAGACACACAGGTGCAGCAGTGGTGTGCCTTGTAGATGGAGAATAAGAGGTCATAGTTCAAAAGAGGTTACCAACACACAATTTGGCCAATGAAGCAGAACTGATTGCATTAATTGAAGCATTAAAGGCATCCTTGGTTGTTTAGTGACCATATCCATATATTCTGACTCTGCGTACAGAACCACCACAGTACAATCATTGGTGTCCAGATGGAAAAGGATGGGATTTCAGAGGTCAGATGGCACTTCTGTGCAGCATACAGTGTTATTGGAAATATTGATTTATGCTTTGTCCCACCCAACTCTAGTAGATGTGGTTAAATGCACCTCCCACACCAAAAATACAGACCCCATTTCACTTGGCAATGATGCGGCCGATAAGGCCACCAAAGAAGCAGTGTATCACAGGGAATCAGCATACTCTGTGGTGGCCAATCAACAGTTACAGTTAGAAATTCCATACACTGCAGTACTGCTTGTGCAGATAATTCAGTTAAAAGGTCAGGTGCCCCAGGAAGAGAAATAGCTGTGGGTTAAAAGGGGTGCTCACATTCACTGACTGATTTGAAATGGAGACACAACATTATAAGTAAAGTAGTAATGCTACAGAAGTTGCTTGTGGTTGCTTTTGATCAACTGCATTGTCCAGTACATATTTCTAAACAGCACATTGCAGCAGATATCCAGAAGGACTGGTTTGTCCCCAACCTACAAGAATACATCTACGTGTTTGTGGCAAATTGCACAATGTGTCATTTTTAGCAGGGGACAGCCTCACAGGACGTTCCATGGAACATTGCCCCATCTGACAGGACAATGCTGGGAACTCCACATTGATTATGTGGACATGCTTAACAGGTGCAGTTTTTACCATTTGCTTATTGTTGTATCTTTTATTTCCAGTTGGGTTGCGGCTGGTCCTGGAACACAACCAGATGCAAAATCTGTAGCAACATTTCTGGTACGCAAAGTCTTTCCTCGCAATGTGTATATGAGGGCATAAAATCTGATAATGGAACACACTTTTAAAATTAATTATTTAAAGAGATTGCATTCCTATTAACGATATGGCACAAACTTTTCTCGATATATCATACTCATTGTAAAGACTGGACGGGGGTATCTGTAATTTTGCCCACCATAAAGATGGGGTAGAGGCACAGAACACCCCAGCCAAGGTTTTTTAATGTTAGCTATGAGTGAGCAATCAAGGCTAAGTTTAAAGGGAGGTGATGCCAGCTGATTCTTAAGCACAGAAGTCCCTAAGCTCCCCACAAAGGAATGTCGACACACTATGTTATGTGCTAACAGAATTATTTTATTAAGTAAAATAAAGTTCAGTTAATTTTATACCAATAAATAACACATGTTGTACTCAGGAAACAATATTCTAATACTGGCAATGATATATACAACTCTATGTGGTACCACAGTATCCTTAGATTCAGTAAAAAAGTACCATCTGCAGACAGATATTAAAAAGCATAAGAATCACTAAGCATTGTGTAACTTCATAAGCATTAATGAAGAAAGGCAGGCAATATTCATAATGTTATCTTTAAGACCAAAAAGGCATTACTGTGTGAGGATCCCCCCACCTGGGCAACCTGTAAATAAATGTTAAGGTGTACATTTTGAACCCATAGACCTGGGTCCTTTAAGATGAGGCAGCTATACATAGAAATGGATGGGGATGCAGAACTTACTCATACATCAATAATCAAACTGACTCAGGAAGTTGGCAAAAATGAGTACTGTTTTATTTGCAATTATCTAAAACAGGGAGTTACAACAGACATCAACAGACGTTCGCTCGAGCTCTCACTGAATTTCATAAAAAATGCAACTTTTGTAGTCAAGGATCATCATCAGTGACATCACACTACATGGCAAACAACAAAAACCTACTTGGGGATATGATAGGCTTACAGGGAACATATGGGTATACGTTCCATACTGACAGAGGTTGTGATTGGGTCTCTAACATCAGGTGGACAACTAAGTGCTCCTCTAGTGCAAGTCAACATCATGGTCACAAAATACACGATGATCTATTGGTTACACAAAATATAGGGCTCTGTGTTACATGGCCCTCTATAATTGGTTGGCACGCTTGTACCCTTCTAGAATATTCAACACGCTAGCAGCACGCAGGCTGGTACCACAGGTGTCTGTGTGCTGGTCTTGGCCATAGCTTCCCACCCAATTAGCCTGATATCTATCATCGCTATTGTGCTCTGCCATTCAATTAAGGTTTTGAACTTCACCTTGCAGAAGCTCTCTGTGCCTGAGTATAAAAGAGAGTGTGGCATTGTTTTATCTTCTGATTTCGGTGTAGCTCGACCCTAAGTCTATTTTCATCTCACCATGTGACTAGAGACCACGTTTCCGAGCTCCTTGCTGCATAGAATACTACTAAATGATGAACTCTTGATGCCTTCAGTCTTTTTTCATTCCACCTCAAACAGAAGTTGGTTTCTTTGTAACTTTCATGTAACTACTTGACAGACAACCAGGCTCACGGTGGCCTGGGCTCTTGGTGCTGGGCAAGCCACCCTTTCTTGAATTCTCCTTCACCATTTAGCTGTTTTCCAACTGCGCCACACTGAAAACCCTTTCAATTCACGGGGTTCAAGCCTTGCTAAAGTGCATTGTGGAACATCCAGGTTCTATACATTCCTATGTATGTGCATTGGGGCATCGCCACAATCTTTTCACTACATAGCTATCTTCAAGATCACTTTGTCTACTTGCGTTACTGCATCTGTACAATTATAAAATGACTTTTGTTTCTTTGCATGAGCGTCTTAATTTTGAGCCCAAAATGTTGGTCATCTATGACACCTCCTCTTCAGATCTTATAGAATGTATATGTTCTTTTGTCATTTGTATTTTCTGGGTGCGTCTGTTCTCCTCCGCAAGACGTCACAAGTCCTCTTTCTCCATCCATTTTCACACCTCTTCTGGGACACTGTCCAGAAGACCATTGTATCTTCGTCAATGCATATAGGGTTTTCTCAATGGATACCTTGTTTCAAGAATTATTTTTGGTGCAAGCACCCTCACTTGTACTGCACATGTCAAAAATTCCGATTCCCAACATATAGACAACATGGGGCAGAGCTTCTGGTAGGGGCCTTTGACTCTTCCTCTACACTCTCCCCTCTGGCCGATTCATCGACCACTCGCTCATCAATCTTCGCATAAAGACATCCTCGTCTGAAGAAATGCTTGCTTGGAGTCCATATCTTTATGACTCCTTTCAGGCATCCTGCTGATTTCACATGCTCATTAACACTCCAGGTCATTCATTTATTTATTTATTTATTTATTTATTTATTTATTTATTAGCATTTATAAAGCACACAGCAGCTCAAGGGCATCGTGGTGCTCTTACAGTAGACTTGCTAGTTACAAGGAAATGGGGCCTCATTACAACCCAGGCGTTAAGGGTTTAATGGCGCCATCGGCGCCGTTAACCCTTAACGCCTGATTACCATTTTAACGCCTGCTTTTAGCAGGCGTTAAAATGCAAGGCGCTAACCCGCCTTGGTGCTAATTACGGCACCGTAATTTACGGTGCCGTAATTAGCTCTTTCCCCACTCCCATTATGCCCTATGGGGCAAAAATGGGAATGGGGAAGGGTAAATGGGGAATGGGGATTTACCGCCCCACTCACCTTCGAATGGGCGGTAAATCCGCCATCCACCATGGTGTAAACAGAGTTTACACCATGGTGGTAAAGTAGGGAACTTACCGCCTGGGTTGTAATGAGGCCCATGGAGTGCATGGTGGCTACAAAGCAGCAATGTAGCTTAGTGGTTACAAGGCAGCGTAGCTTAGTGGTTACAATGAAAATATATGCATAGTGGTGTGCGTATTGGTTACAATGCAGCAGCTTAGCATAGACGTTACATGCAGCTTAGCTTGGTGGTTAAGATGACATGATATACATAGAGGTTACATTACATGAACAGTAGCACTATTTGGAGCCTATTGAAGTTTTTGGCTGAGGTGCCTGCAAGAATGGCATTGCAGTAGTCCAGCTTAGCTCCTATAGTTGCACGAGCAATGGAGAGGCAGTTTTGGGGGGTCAGGAAGCGTTTAATGGCATTTATAAGTTTGGTAGTCTGGGCAGCGGCTGAGGCAATGGCGCTGACCTGTCGTGTCATGGAGAGGGTTGAGGGTTGAGTCGAGGTAAAGTGTTTTTACGGAGGTGGAGACAGGGATCTTTGTGTTGTCGATAGTGAAATTGTCATACATTTTGTTAAGTTTGTTAAGTTTGTTAAGTTTGGCCAAGATTTGATATAAGTTCTGTCCGCATTGAGGCAAAGACCATTTATTGCCATCCATGTTTGGATGGTGATGTAGATTTGGAGGAGTTCTGTTGCGTCTTGTTCGTAGACGCCAGAGAGGGCGAGCAGTATTTGAGTGTTGTTGGCATAGTTTGTGTAGGCTATGCCGAGCAAGTCCAATAAGTCAAATAGTGATTTACTAAATAGGTTGTAGAGTGTGAGGGCAGTATAAGAACCCTGGGGCACTCCACAGTGAATAGTCTCAGGGGCTGCGTTGGCCTGGTCCGAGTAGACTTTCTAAGAAGGAGGTTATCCAAGAGGTTGCTTCTTTGGAGAAGTGGGCTACATTGGAGAGGTGTGAGGTCAGGATGTTGTGATCAACAGGATCAAACGGGCTGAGAGATCTAGGAGAAGCAAAAGAGCTGGTTTGCCCTTGTCCATAATGTTGGTAATTTGGGTTTTAAGATCCAGTAGTGAGGTTTCTGTGCCATGACTTTTGCCATGACTTTTGCTGAAGCCAGATTTTCTATTACCCAGGGTGGCGTTGGATTCCAGATAGTCTTGGATGTGTAGGTGGGCCGCTTTGTCAAGAATTTTAAGGAGGAAAGGGACTGTGGTGATCGGGCAGTAGATGTTGGGCATGTGGGATCAAGGGAGGGTTTCTTTATGAGAGGCAGACCAAAGCATATTTAAGGCTGTGAGGTACAATTCCTGCGGTGAAGGAGGCTTTGATAAATGCAGTGATGATGGGAGTTAGCAAGGCAGCGCATTCCTTAATGACAGTAGGTGCGCAGAAGTCACCTTTGCAGGTGTAGGGTTTGATGTGGTGGAGGAGATCAGTGACTTCCTTTTCTGTAACATTTCTAAATGAGAAGAGAGGAGTGTCAGGATGATGGATGGGGCGGATGGGCTGGGCAGGTTTCCCTGGTTGGGTAGGGTTTTGCGTCGGGATTGGATTTTTTCTTGAAGAAGCTTGATTTTGTTAAGGAGGGCTGTTTGAATGATAGAGCACCATGTTTCATCTTTAGTTATTTTGTCTGAATTGGTGGGTGGGGTGATGAGATATTTGAGGATAGCAAACATTTCCTTTGTTTTGGAGTTGGCATTGTTTATTCTTTGATTAAAGGATTCAAACTTGGCTTTAAATATAGCTTTTTTGTACGCAGATGAGCTAATTCGGAAGCCTGTCATGGTGGAGGGGCTTCGCGACGATTGCCACTTAGCTATGGCAAGACGTTTATTGTTACGTAGAGTAGCTAGCTCTTTAGTGAACCAGGAGTTGGAGTGCAAAGATTTATTTTTCTTTCTTATCCTCTAAGGGAGATATGGTTTCAATTGCATTAGTAAGAGGGAGGGAGTAGATGTTGGCAAGAGCAGCAGGGTTGTTAACAAAGGGAGGTTTAAGTTCAGGGATGTCTAGAAAGGGGTAGGAGGTTGTCCTTGGTAAGTTTTTTTGAGCTTTGACTTTGGCAGGTGGGGTGTAAGAGAGAACTTTGGTGGTAGGTTTAGCCCCATTCAATTTGGGATGGTAAATTGAATGCAATGATTGTCCATCCAAGGGAGGGTTGAAATTTTGGTGATGTCAACTGTGCAATTATGATCAGCAATCCAGTCAATGGTGCATCCTTTGCAGTGAGTGGGTTCTGCAATTTTATGGGTGAATCCTAGAACCTAGGTCATAAGACTGCATTCCCCATTGGGGCTGTAGTAAATCCATCTTTCCACATATTTCTTGTGATTATTCGGATACAGGAACTTCGTTCCCTCAGGTGCATGAATGCTAGCCTTTACGTAGTCTCTGATTTCCTCATCTGTTAGCTCTTTAGGTTTGAATCCTGATTCGACATCAACCACAATCTTCATTCCTACTGCATTCTTCGCAGTCTTCTTGCATTGTGTGATTATCATCCTGATCACACACAATACAAACATGATCATCACCAACAGGGCTCCAAGGAACTTGAAAATGTTTGTCATCCATTGGGGAACCCATGAGAAAATTGACGAGAACCAGCTGTCATCAGCAATGTCTTCCACTTTGTCTTCCATCTTGACGTGTAGGTTTGTCAGCATCGTTATGGGCTCTGTCAAGGTGCCATTCTCTTCATCGTAAGAAGGTATGAATGTGCAACATGATTCTCCAATTTCGGCACAAACACCTCCATCCATAGCTGTAATCATATCCAAGACATATCTGTTATGTAGAGTCATCAGTCGGATGGCTCTTAGCTCTTCCTTGATAGCATTAAATCCTTTTATGGTGGTGTTGATCATCTGCAGAAGCTCCCATCTGGTTATTTGTAACCATTTGGTATTCACCATTGTCTGGATCACAGGCATAAACATAGTAGTAAACACTGAAGAAGTCTTGCTGAACAAACTGTGTTCATAGGGAATGGCATCAAAAGCTTCCATTGATTTGGCTGAGAAATAACTTTCCCTCTTCATTCAATTCAGGAGTTCTACAGATCTCTTTTTCCTTAGGTGAGCATCTGTTTTTGGGAACTAACCAATGTTCAGATCACTCTTTGGTATCACCAATGCTGGAACATGAATGATCACAATGGAACATAGTCCTCCCCAGTCTCTGGGAAGCTTCATGTATGCTCTGTATCCACAGGCCCAATAGTGATCCATTTTCACCACTGTCCCGTCTTTCATTCCTGGTACATCAAAGATTCGTCTGCACTGTTGATTCTCTCTGACTTTTCTTGTGCCATTATTTCTGAAACATAGTTCTGCACTGGCCAAAGTCACTATCTGCAATGGGCCTCCTTTGTCTTCAACCCACGTCAAAAGCTTTGCAAGTCTCAGCCAGTGAGGTTTGCATCCATTTTCCACTCATTCAATTACTGGCCTGTGATGACCAGTTACTGCCACAGCTCTGCACATGACTGTGCCTTCTTCCCAGCCGTCTGGAGAAAGTACTGTTCCCCAGATTCGCATCTGGCCTCTTTCCTTGCAGCTTCGAACTTCTTCATCAGTCTTTCTTTGCCCGTTGAGCTTCCTGTTTATCTCCCATCTGATTCCAGCTCCCTTCATGTTAGGTTGTTAATATCTTATCACATGATTTCTGGTGTGTGCTCTTTCTATTGTCTTTAAGTCTTGAACACAGTCATCTTCATCTGGGGCTGACCTTTCCATAACCCATACCAATTATTCAGTTCGACCCTGGACTGACCTTTTGTATGACAGAGTGCAAGTTGAGTGAGGTAATGAGCTGTTTGAACGTCTATTTCAATAGCTACGAATATCTTAGACTTTCCCATAGCATAAGGCAGAAGTGCACATACATAGCAATCCTCCCTCGAAGTACTTTTTCCCACTTCTTTCATGTGCTGATACCACATATTGTTCCCCAAATGTGGTGTACTGTCTAGATAATCATTTAATTCCTAATCATCTTCCCTTGCACTTCTCTTTGGGCTCTTTCTTGCCAGATGAACTCGTATAAGCAACTCATGAAACACATCAGTATAAATTCTTCCGACTGGGGTAATCATAAGGACACTTGTCAGAGAAATCGGTGCATACACATGAGCTACTGGAGCAGGAAAAATCACATAAGGCCTTGGCCTTCTTACAGTATCTAGTTCTGCAAAGGTACTGGAGTGTGAAGGATTAACAGAACTCTTTCCCTTCTGGAACCATTAAAGTAAACAGTGTGGATCAATAGAAACAGAAAGATGATAATGGATTCTTCTGAAACGGCATAGATTATGCACCAATAAATTAGGCTTCACCATTGATGTCCTTCCACACGTCGTTGACTCTGCTCACTTTCTGGAACTGCAATATGCTCTATAGATCACATGATTGCTTGTAATTACTTTTAAGGAAGGAAAAATGCATTTTATTCAGGCAATCTCGTTCGATGCTCCGGTAATTGTCAAATTTGCTCGATGATCTCCATTAGTAATCGGCTGATTGCTGGACAATTTATAGGATCTTGCATTTACACATACGTGTTAGTGTTTCACCAAACAAGATAAGGATGTACTTGATGTAAATAGCAAAAGATCACGACAAGTAGTTTGTGGGCCTCATCGTTAGATAGGGACAACTGTGCATCCGAAAAAATGTTCAGGTAATAGTCTGATTTGCTCTATAATTGCTGCCAATAACCATTAAATCTTCTGGCCATTTTTATGTTCTTGGACAAAGGTATGCACGTCAGTGCTACACCAAACACTGGCAGGGTAAGCTCTAAGTATAAATATGAAGACAGCAAGAAGTAGTGTGTGTATGCCAACATCTGATAGCACCATGGGCACCCCCAAAGAGAAACTCAGTGAGAAACGAGTCAAGGAAATGCTCCCTCTTCCAGTCGTTGAACAAAAAGTCTAAATCAGGCATTTTCCGTTTACTCCAGCACTCCAAAGTCCAATGTCAACAAACTCCTGTGGCTCAAGAGAAGTAATTTTCTCACTCCTTGTTATAGCAGCTACAAAGAGTGTTACAGGGGAGCCACAGTCCAAATGTACACTTTTGTCTGTCTACTGGGCAGTCTTTGCGTCCTTCTTCCTCGTCATCGATTAAATCTGCATGTGCTGAACTTCATCTCCTTGACTTGCTTCCAAATGTGGGGGGGTGTCGTCCTCTCCATCGTAGATGTTCACGTCTCCTAGTTGTATCCAAGATTGTCTCCCTAGCACCATAGCTGCTGATGGAGTTTGTTTGTTTGTTTGTTTATTTATTTCAGAGGTATCAGGGCGCAGCAGTTGAAGAAACTGCAAGGCTTAGGTTACAGAGTTACAAGTTATAAGCAGACATAAAACATATATACAGGTTATGGGCAGGAGTGCTACATATATACATCAGGAACAAAAACAAACATACAGGTTATAAGCAGGAATAATAAATATATACATCAGGCCTATGTTAAGAAGTACTTTGAGGGAATATACAGATACAGTGCAGAGGTGTAGGTAGCTCAGCGGTAGCTCAGCGTTCCAGCCTACTGGTCACAGTAGATTTGAGCAAGTTAATGTAGTTGCATCTAAAGTACAGGTATTGTTGATCTTCTCTAAGATGGTGTGGTAGAGCATTTCTCCACAACGAAAGGGCTGCTAAATCTGGGCGTTTGCCACTTTCTTGTGAAATTCCTTATATGAACATTATCTTCAGCAAATAATCTAGAGACACACAGGGGCTGATTCATTGAATTTGTGCACCGGAAAACTTGGATTTGTGCGCCATTCTGTCCGCAAATCCCCATTTGTTAAACAGGGATTTGCGGGCAGAATGGCGTACAAATCCCCGTTTCTCAGCGCACAAATTCAATGAATCAGCCCCATAATCTCTCAGGTCTGATTGCTGTATGATTTTCATCTATGTTCTGAGACTGACACCCCGTCCGCTTGTCTTGATCTGAAATGACAATGATACTAGCCGTCATACATGTTAAGTAATCACATAACTCACTTCCTAACAATTCTGCAAGTTTCTGGGCATCACTCCTAGTCCTCAATGAAGGAGACAGAGGTGTTCTCATTTGCATCCCTGTGACTATTTTGTGGGGTGTGAGGTGGTGGTCAAAGCTGGGCTGATTTTTTAATGCATATAATGCAAGGGGCAGGCAATGCGGCCAACCCCTCTTAAGGGTCACTTTCAACTTTACTATTCTCTCCTTGAGCAGACCATTGAGTCTCTCACATAACCCGTTCACTTGCAGTGATAAGCAGAAGAAAACTTGTGTTTAATGCTAAGCAATAAGCTAACCTGTTCAAATACCTCATTCAGAAAATGGGGGCCAGTATCTGATCTCAACACCTCACATACTTCCCATCTGGGAAATACTTCTCGGACTCAAAACTGTGCAGGGCAAGTGGTGCCAAGATGTGTGCATGGACCAGCTTCAATCCATCTCGAAAATGGGCACGCTACCACTATCATATACCTATATCCATTACAAATCTGCAGCAAATCAACATAATCGATATGTAAATGCTGAAAAGGACCATTTTGTTGAGGAATCACTCCTCTGAATGTTCGCAGCATGTGCCCAGCAGTAAACATTTGACATACGATGCAATTTACTACATAAAAAGCAACATGTTCTAGCAGGTTCGGTATGAACCAGTCCTTTGCAATGGTTGTTGCGAGGCTCTCCCTAGTGATATGCGAAGGCTACTTTAGCTGTTCTAATGCCACCCTTAAAATGGCTACAGGCATCATCAGTTTACCAGTGCTGTCTTGTCGACACAGTCCTTTGGAAGAGGACAAAGAACATCCCCTTCATGTCCACAGGTCTTTCCCTTCCTATGGAGCTCTACCTTGCACCTCCATTAACTGTGTTCTTGATAAATAATTAAAGCTTTCATTCACAACCATTATTACAACCATTTTCTCTTTCACATCAGGAGTAACAAAACTAAAAATATCAGAAGAATATGCAGCTCTTTTGGCTTCTTCCTCTGCGGCTTGGTTTCTGTGTGAAATAAAGTCAGTTCTCCTAGTGTGTGCTGCACACTGAACTATTGCGATGGCTAGCGGGAGTTGCAGTACTTTAATAAGTCTGTCTATTAATGCGGCGTGCTGCACTGGAGTTCCGTCCGCTCAGAGGTAGCCCCTCCTTTTCCAACATGCTAACCCTGCATGCACAGTTGACGTGACGTAGCCAGAGTCACTGTAAACTGTCACTTCCCACCATGCGTGATTCTCGAGCGCGACAATAAGCAACACGAATTCTGCAGCCTTTGCTGAAAAATGAGACGGTAGTCTAGCACTTGCTACCACTTCAAATTCCCCATTGTCTCTGTGTCTTACCACAGCTGGGCCTGAATGCCTTTCTCCATCAGTTTGATCGATCTTCGAAGAACCATCAAAAAAGAGAACCTCCCCAGCTGCTAAAGCATTTTCCTTCACTCTCTGGATTTTGTCATAGAATTCCTTATTGCTTGAGCAATCATGTACTTGCTCATCTACTGCCAGAGGTTCGGCTACAAACATAGCAGGATTCACCATTTTACACCTGACTATTTTGATCGCTGGATCCGATATAACCACCTCATAAGCAGAAGCTCTTTGAGACGTCAGTGTACCCTTACGTTTCTCCAAAACAGCAAACAGAGCATGCTCAACAAATAATGTCATGGAATACCCCATCACTATGCTTGCAGATTTCTCGATTGCAAACACGGCTGCTGCCAATGATTGTTTGCAAGGGAAGTGACCCCTCATAACTGGGTCCAGAATCCCACTGTAATATGCTAAGGATTTGAACCCCAATGTAGTTCTCTGTGTAAGTACTGCTGTTATGACTGCCCCATTTGTGTGCGAGAATAAAAATAACTCCTGAGAATAATCGGGAATTCCTAAAACTAGAGCTGTGCAAATTGACTTTTTTAGTTCATCAAACCCCTCCTCCATTTCCTAAGTCCACTCAATTTTTTCCTTATTCACCTGTGCCTTTTTCAGGGCCTGCAACAAAGGTCTTGTGTATGAACTATAATCAAATATCAATGCTCTAACAAAATTACATAGTTCTAAAACTGTTGCATTTGCTTTAGTTTGTGTGGTTTTGACGTTTTCAAGATCGCCTTCGCTCTTTGAGGTGTAACTTTCTTTCCTTCATGCAAGATTAACTGTCCTATATTACAACACCTCTTCCTGACAGTACTGCAATTTCTCTTTATCTACTTTATATCCTTTGTCTGCCAAAATAATCATTAGCTGTTTGAAGTCTCGTCTGCAGTCTTCTTCTGTTGTGCTACAGACCAAAATATCATCTACGTACTGCAGCACAACAATTGGCAAATCAATATTGCTTAGGTCCATCTGCAGGACCCTATTTAAAATCAACGGAGACACACAGTACCCCGGGGGCATACGTGTATGTGTCAGCTTAGTCTGACGGAACGTAAATGATGTAAGATCTTGGGAATCTTTCTGCAATGGGATTAAGAAAAACACATTTTTCAAGTCAATCACCATAAAATATCATGCTTCCTGGGGAATGCTGTACAAAATCTTTGCAGGATTCAGAACTAGAGGATACTCTGCCTCTACAATCTAGTTTATTGGTCTCATATCCTGAATTAAACGTCATGACCCACCATTTGATTCCTTGATAGGAAACACTCTAGTATTACATGGTGACTCTGACGCTACTAAGATACCTTGTTCCATTATAGCTGATATAGGGCCTCATTACGAGGTAGGAGGTAACCATGCCACTATTAGCAGCATGGCTTCCCCCTTCCCTGTTACCGGGTCCGGGTTTCCTTGTATGAGGAATTACCTGGCCATTCCGACCTTGGAGGGCCCGGTAATTCCTCATTCGAGGAACCCATCCCCATTCCCATTTGAGCCCCCATAGGGGGAAGACAGGCCCGAAGGAAAGATTTATCTCATATGCACCGAACACTTATCGAGTGAAGAATTACCCATAGCAGGGATTTATCCAAGGTCTCAAGACCACCACCTGCTGAACTCACAGTGGAGATTGAAAGGCTCATAGATCCCATCAAGATACCACATGGACTGGAGTGTTGTATCTCGTCCTGATGAAGGTTGGCTAGAATTGTTGGGGTTAAATTCCACAAGCCCGCACCATAATACAACCGAAATACGTGTAGACGATAAAAACTCTCTATAATAAGAACAGGGGG